>NW_006798376.1:2944919-2988265 GCF_000442215.2 Lipotes vexillifer | reverse complement strand
TTTTTCCCTACCAATTCAAAGTTCATTCCCTCCACAGTGTTTTCTCTTTTGTGATGTATGCTCTGTGAAATGCCTGCTGCTGATTCTTCATTACCCCAGAATAGGCTTTGCTTTCCTTTTTCCTTGTTCTCTTCAAGTACTCCCGCTACTGCTCAGTGCTAGCTATCTACAGTAAGTCTCCTACATAGGAATGAGTTCTGTTCCAAGAGCACATTCCTAAGTCCAATTTGTTCGCAAGTCCAATACAGTTAGCCTAGGTACCCAACCAACACAATCGGCTATATAGTACTGTACTATAATAGTTTATAATACATTCACATCTTTGAAAGTTTGCAACTTGAAGGTTTGTATGTAGGGGACTTACTGTGCCTTCTTCTGGGGTTGCTTGTCATGAAGGGGTTAATCCTCCTTGTGTTTGGGATAGGGATTCAGAGTGACTTCCAGACCGGAAGTGGAATTTTTAAAAAAATGTTCTCTGCTAGGCAGAGGAGATCATGGCACTTCTTGGGGGGTGTAGGTGTCGGGGGGACACTGGTATGCAAGGCCCAGGTCTCTCTTCAGGAAAGACTTATTCCCCCTTAGGAAAGATTAAGTCTCTTTAGGACTTATTCTCCTAGCTGCTAGGAGTGCTGCTGGAAGAATGCTCTCTGGGTCAGCCCCCTTGGGTCTCAGCTGAAGAGAGCCCCTTGCCTGAGGTCATGCTGGTAGCCCACATCCAGTGGCTGATGTATTAAAGATATAAAGGTTTGGCCCTTTTGCCTTGTCAAGTCACCTCTGAAGGCTTATCCCATTTTCAGAAATCCCCACAGGATTAGCTCAGGCTTTATTTGGGACTGAATTACAATTGGACTTCTCTCTCTGCCCCACTGGCTTCCTTCCTTTCCCTTGCAACATGCTAATCTCCATCTTAGAGTTGGCTCCTCGGAGAACTCAGGATTGCATTGTGCTGTTCTATATCTTCCCTGATCTTACTTTTCAACCATTTGTCAGCAAGCCTGACATGTTCTTTCATTCTTATCTTTTTCTGAATTTTCCCCAAGAGAGCCCTGGAAAATGGAGTATCTGAGCAAATAATCAAGAAAGAGATACAAGCATAAGGGAAAATAGGCAAAGCTCAGTATGGGAGCTGGAAATTGAGCTCTGGGAAGTAATCTCAGCCAGAAGGCAGAAGTCTGTCCACTAGAACTGGGGTAAAGATGAGGGTTGAAATAGCAATAGCTTTAGTACTGAGTGTGGAGCTTGTTAAATAAACATCCTCTGGCTGGGGTCAGGATTCATCTCAGATATGGGGAGTAGAAGGGTATAAAGGTGGGATAGGAGAAGAAAGGATATTTGGAGCCTAGAATCGGGTCAGTAGGTTAGATATAGAGACAAGAAATTAGGCAAGTTAGACAACATTTACACACACACACACACACACACACACACACACACACACACACACTGCTGCTTTTGGGAAAAGAACTGAGCTTAAGGAGCACTATATATTTTAATTAGCTCCACTTACCAAGGCATTACCCAGCAAAATTAAAGACTAATTTTTTTTGGTCACTCCGCGTGGCTTTGTGGGATCTTAGTTCCCCTGCCTTAGTTCCATGACCAGGGATTGAACCTGGACCACTGCAGTGAAAGTGCTGAATCCTAACCACTGGACCGCCAGGGAATTCCCTCAAAGAATGGTTTTCTTATTTAAAATTCTCCAATAGATTCCTTGCATTCATTTTCCATAACATACATTATATATGGGTAACAAATCTCTAGGAAACAATGAAAATGTGAAATACAAATAGGACATCTATATTTATGAGCACAGGAAGGAAGTGTCAGCCAACACTTGACAGGAAACGAGAAAAGAGATGTTACAGTCCAGAAAAGGAGCATCTAGACCAGTCTGGTGACTTTGCTTAGTTTCTTCAGGATTGGAGAATTTGCATTTTGAACAAGTCCAGCAGATGGTGCTGTGCCAGTAGAGAGCAGAAAAATCATTTAGTTTCCTAAGATGCAATCTATCCTGTTTACAATTTTGAACTGACAAGATTTTTGCCAAAGTAAAATTCCAATCCTATGTCTTCAGCTGTTAATATGTATACAGAAGCTTGTGTTTATAGCAAATCCTAATCTTGGTTTCATCAATGGTTGCCTACCTGGGTCATTCTTACTTCATATAGTGGGTTTTTATCTACAAGGCCCCTGCTATTTCCTCCTGAGATAAAAGGCTCTTCAGTCAGTATTGCAGTAATTGCTATCACCATCACTTGCTCTGTCCTGCGTGCTTGCAAGGTAGCACACCAAAAATTATCTCCAGAAATGCCACTGTTAATGCTTTGTCTGCCTGTGTAAATATACTAAGCTATGTTTATATACTTTGTTATAAAATGTAGTAATATGAATAATGTTATACAGGGAGGAAATAAGTTAGTAAATCACTAAAAGACCACTGTCTTAGTCTACTAGGGTTGCCATAACAAAATACCATAGACTGGGTGGCTTTAACAATAGGCTTTTTTTTTCTTACAGTTCTGGTTGTTGGAAAGTTCCAGATCAAGGTCCGGCCTTTATTCCTGGCTTGCAGATAGCTGCCTTCTCACTGTGTCCTCACATGGAGGAGAGAAGAAGAAATCTTTCTCTCTCTTCCTTTTCTTATAAGACCACCTATCCTATCGGATTAGGGTCCCACCCTTATGACCTCACTTAACCTTTATTGTCTCCTAAAGGCTCTATCTCCAAATATATTCACCTTGGGGATTAGGGCTTCAACATATAAATTTTGGGGTTATACAATTCAGTCCATAGCAATCACTAACTACAAAAGGACTAAATACCAAGATGTGTCAGTAATGGCAAAATGTAGGTACTGTCATGTATTTTTCATCAGATGGAATACCCATTTTCTTTTAGTCTAAACCTAACCTGTTAAAACAAACATGCAAACAAAACTTTCTGTTTCTTTCTAGAATGACTGAAGATTTTCAGCCACTAAGTAGTTTCCTTTTTTGTTTGTTTTCCAACTTTAAAAAATTTTCAAACCTGAAGAAAAGTTGAAATAATAATATACCCATATATAGGCTTGCCTTTTTGCCACATTCTCTTACATTCCAATCATAGCCTCTTAGCTTGGACTGTAACTTAAAGGACATTTGAGTCAACTCTCACCTCATACACAATTCAGTCCAAAGGGTCATCCAGCCTCTACTTCTAGATCTCTGGTGATGGGTAACTCGACTACCTTTAAGCCAGCCTCATCTGTTTTTAGAGACCTCTAGTTGTCAATAAGTTTGTGCTTAGAATAAACTGAAACCTGGCCCTCCATAACATCCCTCAGCTGGGCTTTATATAACCCTCTAGCCAGACTAACTCTAGTTCCTTTCTCATATCACAGCTTTAAAGCATTTGAAGGCAGTGCTCATGTCCTCTTCCTTACTGTGAGGGAGGAAGGACTTACCAGCCCTGATTCCTTCATCCATGTCTCATTTAGAGTGTGGTAACGAGTCCTTACTTGCTTGGGTAGTAGGTTCATATATTTACAAAGTGTCACTCAAAGTTGACAAGACAATGAGGCTTCTTTATTTCTCTAATGGATGTAATTTTCCTCACTGACCATGCCAGGTGACTCAGTCTCTTTGGGGTATATGGACATTGGGAGTCCCCAAGACCACCCTCAGTTTCAATAATTCACTAGAAGATTTGCAGAGCTCACTGAACACTGTTATACTCATGATTGTGGTTTATTACAGCAAAAGTTTACAGATTGAAATTGGCCAAAGGAAGTGATGCCTGGGGCAGAGTCCAGGAGAGTTCCAAACACAAACCTTCCAGTTGTGCTCTCCCAGTGGAGTCTCTGACAGTGCTCACTCCTCCCAGAAATGATGTGTAACAATCCACACAGAGTGCTGCCAGCCAGGAAAGCTCACTTGAGCCACAGTAACCGGAGTTTTTATTGGTGCTCAGTTGCATAGATATGTTGACCACCTGTATCTTATTTTCCAGCGTCTTCAGAGGTTGAGCTGTTGAGGTGGCCCGAGGCCCCCAACCATAAATCACGTGGTTAGTATAGACTATCTTGTGTGCCCTAAGGCTCCCAGGTAAGCAAAGACACTCTTATCAGGCAGGACATTCCAAAGACTTAGATATTACCTCTCAGAGTAAAGGCCAGACTTCTCTTTGGGCAAAATTATTTTCCAAAGAGGGTAGATGAGCTATTTTTTTCAGTTTCCTCCCTGTTCATTTCCCACTTCTCTGTCAGCATGGTGTCTGGGCATCTGCACCCCACTGTGACAGGAGAGATGGGCCTTGATCCAAGTACAGGTCCTTTCCTGACCTGTGCCTCTGCTGCAGGGTAGCTGATCTAGTTAGGTTTTTGTAGCCTTGGAATGGTGATTCCCCAAGTGCAATGTTATTCTTTGGCTTAGTTAGACCCACCCTACCCTATATCTGCTAGGATTACAGATGCCACCAAGTATCAGTCAGGTCTCCTCTCTGGCCCTTGGCTGAGAGGCATCTGCCCTCCATCCTTGACGTTAGGGTTACGTCACACCTAACCACCAAGGCCCTACCATAGCAGGTCCCAAGGCTGCCAATTCTGTTACTTACCTTGTCTCCCACAGGGGACTGGGGGAGTTACTGGAACTCTTCCATGACCCTGAAGAGCCAAGGCATGCATGGGAAAGGCACACAGGCCCTCTCTCTGCTGAACTGTACCTCCTCGCCACCTTCATTGTACGATGGTAGTCCCAGGACGGTAAGGCCATTCTGTACGGCAGTCTCCTCTCAGAGTTCTAAACAGACTGTGGTACCCTCTGCTTCTGTGCCTGGTTATCCCTCAATTTCTGTTCCATTTCTCCTTCTACCCTCTTTCAGCTTGTGACCTGGAGGGGACATACTTGAATGTGCCTCTTCCTTCTGGTATTTTTCCCACAACCCATCAGGCTAGAAGGAAGGAATTAATTCACATCATGTTTTCCTCTATCCTGATGAAGGATTTCCTCAGGCTATACTAGCTGAATGGCTGTAGGGAACCAGATTTATAAAGGAAGGGAAAGAAAAATATTTTCACAATATTACCTCAGTTATACTTGTATAAAGAGTTTGGCAGCAATGAGGGCCTGGAGTCACCGAAAATAGGCAAACCTCTTTCTCTCCCATTTTCCTTTCCCTTTTTCCCATCTTCTTTATTGCCCGAAGAGATCACAAATAGCAACTGCAAGGTCATGGTTTTGGAATGGGAGGCAGTTCATGGTTCATTGGAATGTCACTTTCCATGGTAATGATAGTAGCTTCCATTTATTTGAATACTATATACCAAGTATTGTACAGACTTCACTTAATTCTCCCCAAAGTGCTATCATTATACTCATTTTACAGATAAGAAAATGGAGTCTCAGAGAAGTTAAATAATTTGCCCAAAGTCTTATAGCTAGTGAGTGGTGTCACTAAAGTTTAAACCTAGCATCATCTGACTACAGACTATGCACTAATTAACCACCACTCTGAACTGCCTTTTGATGAGGATTTCATATTTCTGCTTTCCTTGTTATTGCCATATGAGGGCCTTCAGTAAAGTGCAATTGCACTCACAGTTTTGCAAGCTTCCCAGGATCCCTTGGTGATAGAGTGGTAACTGTGGCATTTAAAACCTGGTCTGGTGTTGGCAAGCACCCTGAAAATGATGCTGGGATTACTGAGGGAATCTGCCACTTGGGATTCTACCTTTCTAATCACTTCTTAAGGGAACTTGTAATGAATCTAATTGGAAGCATCTACTTGATTCCCTACAGGATTATGTCACATAAACCAGTAGCAGAAAAGATACTAATATCAATAAATGAGAAGGAGAGAGGAGAAAGTTGAAAACATAGAGCTAAGGGCAGGAAGGCAGGCAGGACACTGACTCTGTAGCTCAGGAGGGAAACCTGAGCACTTTCTGATTACTGCTGTATGTGCAAAAGAAATTTATGATTTGGGTATGGGACCTTTGGGTACATATTTTCCTTTTGACATTTGATAAGCTAAACTATGGGAGTTTCTGTGAGTGTTGATTAAAAATGTGCAGTGGTGGTCTATTCATAGGGCAGCACTGCCGGAGTACTTCAGGCCATACAGAGAATCTAGGCTATGTGACTGTGATCAAGATTGTCCTGAGGCCTCTATTCAGTTATTCATTTACCCATTAAAGAGTTGAGCTGGGCTTGAAGGGTGGGTAGGATTTTGATGGGTAGAAATGATGGGGCTGGACATTATAGGTAGAGTCAATAGTAAGCAGAGACCGAAAGATGGGAAAATATGGCATGTGTTTGGGGCACGGGGAGTTTTTTCTTCAGTCAGAATTTCAGATGGAGAAGAGAAAGAAAGAGATAAACCCAGAATAGTGGAACAGGGTCAAAATGTGTAAAACGATGACTGTGAGGGCGCCAGGAATAGTTCTCAGCGTGAACCCCTGGTAGCACTGGGAAAGTCTGGGAGCAGGAAAAGCAGTGTGTTTCTGAGCTTGGGTGGGACAGAAAGGAGAACTTCTTTATATTTGCTCCTTCCCTGGCTACCGTAGCAGGATGATCCTTCAGTCAACTCCTGCCTCATGATTGTCCCACCATGTGTTTTGCCAGTTCCTCCTCTTGGTGAGCCTCAACCATCCACCAGAGTGTGTCTTTTGTCTTCCTCTCCACTTTTCTGTCCCCTCCCTTTTCATTATGTATCTTGACAATGTCTTTTAATCCTTGGGTTTCAAGTAACATTTCTGGGGAGATGGCCCTCAACATTCTCTAACAAAGAGTAATGTTGTCAGGATGGTGGTAGCAGTGGTCAGATTGCAGAGTTAAGAGAGCGACTCAGAAGTCGGGGCAGTACTGTCAGTGAAGGTAGAAGAGAAAAAGGTAAATCATCAAATATCTTGGGGTTAGCAGTGTAGAAGGAAGTGAAGTGGAGTCTGGAGGAGGGAGTGAAGCTATAGGGTGCTACTAGGAGGTAATTCGTGTGCAAAGTAAGGGAGAAGGAAGCAAGAGTTGAAATTTATTAAATGATCAGGTTAAAAAGATAGTCTTGTCTAAGTAGATTGACACTACTCAAAATTCACTTCTTTAATATCTCCTCAGGTTAAAAGATCTCTGCCTCTGAGGAAATATCTCCTCAATTCTTTCCAACATGTCATCTCTTAAAGCAAAAACAAAAACCTAAAATCCATTTTGTCATACACTTAATAAGTCAATCATCTAGATGTTCAGTCTGTGTGAAATCAAATGTGCAGATGGACTGAATTGATAAATGAACTTTTCCATCCCATCAGTGTCTAATTTTTGTCCTACACACACATGCACACCACACACCCACCCCCCCCCCCCCACACACACACACACGCGCGCGCACATACACACACACATTCTAAATTTGTTTTTCCTCCTTTTGGCACAACAAGGCATTTGTAAAGGAATTCTTTATTTCTCTTTAAGATGTAAGTATATGTAATGGGTATTCTTTTTCCCAGGCAACAGTGGCTGGGAGTACAAAGAAATCTACTGATTCAGTATTATTCTAACTCATTTCCTTCAGGGTATGACTGTTCCTTTTTAACAACCACCACCATTACTATTAATAGAAGATTAATGAAGAAAGTCTTAAAATGCAAATATCCTTGGGAGGGCTTTTGTTAAAAATGAACATTCCTATTAAGGAACAAATAAACAATACAGAATAGATTTCTTTTTAAAGGTAAGATTTGAGAACAGAGGCTAGTAGTTCTGGAAAGGAGAGGAGAAGCAGAAAGAAAAGCTTAAATCAACTGATTATGCTCCCAGAAGGGTAGGGAAACTACAAACCCATCTTGATTTACTTCCCAGTTTTGCTTACGGCCATCCATATTAAAGGTAAACATTAAAATTGAGTGCATTTCTATCTCTGTTTTCCTTTCTTTAAATTTGAAATCCAAGTTATCAGATATCTTCACTAAGTGTGATGCTCTTTTGCTTTCACTGCTGTAACACAGACAGAGCTATATTTATGGTCTGCCAGTGGATTGGAATATATTGAGTTTAAAATGATTTTCAGAGATATTATAAAATGTGTTGACTGCTTTGAAAAAAACCAAAGCAACTCTGAACAAAGCCCATGGAAAACTGCTTTATAGTATTTTAAAAAATTCATTTGCTTACAAAGAAATGTTTCTTTTTAAAATTGGAAACTGTATCATATATTTAGTGCTATGCACAGCTAGTTGTTCCTAAAAATAGTGAACTGTTAGCAAATTCATTAATTAAGGTCATGTTAGTAATATCTGTTTGTTTAAAATGAGACATCTATTCATTACTGCCCATTTCATAAAATAGACAGTTCTTTTAATTGCACAAGCATGCAGTAAATTGTAGTCTTGAAATTCCCTACTAGAGGTCTAATTTAGGTCAATGCTGAGATTATTGTGCTTCACAACTTAGCCACAGCAGAATCCCAATGAATTTGTAACAGACTCCATACACAGGGAACACTATCTCAGATGACAGGGCTTAAAATGACCAGTACTTTTAGGCAACCAGTGTCTTTCACAAACCCTGGGTGAAGAGTGATAGCTAAGAGAACTGAAGCAATGAGGCTCAGAAGTTTAAAGAAATGTTTTGGTTGATCAGTTTCCATAATAACCAACATCTAAGCACCTGCTATTCTAATTCTTGTGGGGCATCTCTTACAGTAAAGCCACTTATTTAAATCCTGCTTCTAGACCTTGTCTACAAATATTTTAAAACTGATGCCTAAATTCCTCTTCCAAGTTTTGATTTTATTGGTCTGGGGTGCAGCCAGGACCTCAAGATTTTTACAAGCTTCCAAACGATTGAAAAAAGCAGCCAAGGATGTGAACTTTAAAGGTTTACAGCTCTACAGATTTGGCGGCAACCCCACAGCAGCTGATCATTTCCTTTTATGCCTAGTAATTCCATTGCGGGTAGCCAGTGTATGGTGATGTCTCTCTAGAAAATAAATATCCAAATCTGGGCCTCTCTTGGACTCATTGAAAGAGAATTTTTGAGAGTGGGCCCTTGGCACGAATACTTCTTATATCTCCCCAAGTGGTTCTAATGTACAGCCAGCATTGCAAATTTCTGTTTGTAGTTTTCTAGAACCAGCCATGTGACACTCCTTCAATGTAGACAATGGAAGAAGCTACATGTGATTTTTAAAAATAAATTTATTTATTTTATGTTATTTTTTGATTTTTGGCTGCATTGGGTCTTTGTTGCTGTGTGCAGGCTTTCTCGGGTTGTGGTTAGTGGGGGCTACTCTTCGTTGCGGTGCGTGGGCCCATGCTTCTCATTGCAGTGGCTTCTCTTGTCGCGGAGCATGGGCTCTAGGCACGCGGGGTCCAGTAGTTGTGGCACGCGGGCTCTAGAGCACAGGCTCAGTAATTGTGGTGCATGGGCTTAGTTGCTCCATGGCATGTGGGATCTTCCCGGACCAGGGCTTGAACCTGCATTGGCAGGTGGATTCTTTACCACTGTGCCACCATGGAAGTCCCTACATGTGATTTAAAAAATATATATATTTATTTGGTTGTACTGGGTCTTAGTTGCGGCTTGCCAGCTCCTTAGTTGTGGCATGTGTGCTCCTTAGTTGCAGCATGCAGGCTCCTTAGTTGTGGCAAGTGAACTCTTAGTTGCGACATGCATGTCGGATCTAGTTCCCTGACCAGAAATCGAACCCAGGCCCCCCGCATTGGGATCGCGGCGTCTTAACCACTGCACCACCAGGGAAGTCCCCATGTGATTATTCATTACAGCATTTTTATTTAAAAATATATTTTTGTTGAATAACAATTTGATTATTGTTTATATTACACATATAATACGTTATGATTAGAATAGGCTTCTTGCTCTAACTTAATAGTACCTGAGAGGTAAATCCTAGTACCTGGGCAAACTGTACCAAGGTAAAGGAAAGTGGCATCATGAATACATTTTAATTTAACAGTTTTCTTACCTAAACACGAATATCTGTCACTCAGTTGCCAAAACCAGAATTTTTTTCATGGCTGTAGGGTGTCTGCTACTTACTGTAGGTTACTTCAGGCTGCTCACCTGAGGGAAAGTGTTAATTCTCTTGTTAAAATCCACCCCTTGTTAACACTGAGAAATTCCTGCTTGGTGGTTCCCCTGCTGGAAAAGTTTTTATATTCTCTCAAGTGAGCCACATCTTGTCTGCTCTTCTGTACCTCTGGTCCTGAATATTCTTACTGCAGTGGGGCAGGACCCTAATATTTTCACTGTTCCCCCATCTGCATCAGGAGTTCTCTTTCAGTTAACACCCTTGTGATTTGTGGCACAATTTCATTCATAGCTGTCCTTTGGTTAAATAAAGGTTAATATTCCTTTTTTAAAAAAAGGTTATTGAAGTATGGTTGGTTTATAATGTATTAATTTCTGCTGTACAGAAAAGTGATTCAGTTATACATATATGTACATTTTTATAAAATATTATTTTCCATTATGGTATATCATAGGATATTGAATATAGTTCCCTGTGCTATACAGTAGGACCTGGTTGTTTATCCATCTTACATATAATAGTCTGCGTCTGCTAACCCCAAACTCCCAATCCTTCCCTCCCCCGGGCCCCTTCCCCTTGGCAACCACAAATCTGTTCTCTATGTCTGTGAGTCTCTTTCTGCTTCATAGATATGTTCATTTGTGTTGCACTTAGATTCCACATATAGGTGATATCATATGGTATTTGTCTTTCTCTTTCTGACTTACTTCACTTAGTATGATAATCTCTATGTCCATCCATGTTGCTACAAATGGCATTATTTCATTCTTTTTTATGGCTGAGTAATATTCCATTGTATATAAATACCACATCTTCTTTATCCATGCATCTGTCAAGGGACACAAAATAATTATTCTTTATTTAAGGATTTTAGACTATCCTCATTCCTAAATAAATTCCCAGATGCTTCTCAAACAGATGTTTGGCAAACCACACTTTGAAAAATATTGCTTACTCAAAAGGTTGCTCATTGCTAAGGATAAGAACCTTTTTTGGTTATTGGCAACAATTTTGGGCAAAGAACCTTTGTGCATAGTATACACTGTTTCATGAATAAATATCAGATATTTAAGGCCAATAGTTTTCCCCAAGATCATAAAATTTCCCCTTCCTTCCTCCATCCCTCCCTCCCTCCCTCCCTTCCTTCCTTCTTTCCCTCTTTTTCCTTCCTTCCTTCCTTGCTCCCCTTTTTTTCATTAGATGGTTTATAAGAGCTTGCTACAATTTGTAACAGATCTAGATGCTGGGGTTCAAAAGTGAGTAAGACACAGTCTAACCTGACTACAAGGATCATGTCTTCGATTATGTCTAATGAGTAGAGGCTCAATGGATCTTTTTGTTTTTTTGGCTTTACCACACAACTTGCAGGATCTTAGTTCTCCAACCAGGGGTTGAACCTGGGTCCCAGCAGTGAAAGCGCCAACTTCTAACCATTGGATCACCAGGGAATTCCCAACAATGGATGTTTTTGAATGAGTGGATGATAAACAGCAAAGCAAGGAAATGAAGTGGTGAAAAATGGCCAGCTCTAGGTTGAAAGATGTCAAGGCTCAGAAAAAACCTCCTGATCTCCTCTTGTGCAAGTGCCTAGAGGCATCTTGACTATGTCCTATGACAGAGGCATTGACATCAGAGTATTAGGAACAGCTGTTTTCACAGGAGATGTTTTCAGAGGCATGAGCAAAGGGCTCCATCTGTGGCCCACTGTTCACTCTAAAGCCCAGTACAATTTTTTAAAATAAGTAAAATTCAATGATGTGAATCACAGCTATTTAGTCTCAAAGTTAAAGCATTAGAAGGATGGTTATGTTCAAGAAAAGAAAACAATTGGACACTGGACAACTTTGTGACATTTCTTTTATAAACATATTAGGCAAATAAAGTCTATACTGTGAATGCTTCCCACTGTAGTTGACATCAGCTACAAAGTGGTGGATTAAGTGCCCTTGAATTTGAACAGAATAAGAGCAGATTGATTGCTAAAATGTAGGCCTTTCATAAAATCTTTGGTGCATAGAAATTTTGTCTGTCACATTTTACTTTATAGTAAATAATGTATTAGGAACATAAAGTCATCTGTAGATAATAAAACTTCTGTCCAGAGTAACTGTTGCCATTGTACAGTCTGTCAGTATTTTCTGTTGATTTGTGTTATTAGCCAAAAGGAAATATATCTTTCTACCTAGTTTCAGTACTTATTAGATAGCCACTATAGTCAAGACTCTATGGTATTGGCAGAGGAATATACTTATAGATTGATGGAACAGAACAGAAAACCCCGACTTTGGCTCACACAAATATGCACAACTGATGTTTTCACATAGGTGTAAAAGAAATTCAATGGAGTAAAGATTACCTCTTCAACAAATGGTGTTGAGCAATTCATAGGCAAGAAAGTGAACCTTGACCCAAGACTCACACTTTATACAAAAATTAACTCAAAATGATTCACAGATTTAAATGTAAAACAAAACTATAAAACTTTTTAGTAAAACGCATAGGAGAAAACCTTCATGATCTAGGACAACGCAGAGTTATTATACTTGACACCAAAAGCATGATTCATGAAAGGAAAAAAATTGGACTTCATCACAATTAGAAAGCTTTGCTCTGCAAGACTCTGTTAAGAGGACGAAAAACAAGTTGCAGAATGGGAAAAGATATTTCCAAAACACATATTCAACAAAAAGGACTAGTATCTGGAATATAAAAATGAACTCTCAAAACCCAATATTAAGATCTAACAACCTAATTAGAAAATAGGCAAAAGATATAAACTGCACCAAAGAGGATATATGAAAGTCAAGTAAGCACACAAAAGATGTTTGGCTCATTAGCCATTAGGGAAATGCAAATTAAGGCCACAACAAGATATTACTACATATCTATCAGAATAGCTTAAATTTAAACATAGTGACATTCATTCTATTACATACAACATGAACTGTCATCCTCCTGGGCATCAGATGCCCTGCTAGGCCCTGTGCTTTTTTAGGTGTGGGGTGAGAAGATATAAATATGAATAAAAGCTACTCCTTTGTTGTCAGAAAAAATATATAGTGACATTACATGCTGATGAGAATGAGGAGAAACTGGATCACACATTCTTTACTGCTGGGAACGTAAAATGATGCAGCTACTCTGGGAACAATTTGATAGTTTCTTTATATATGACAGATTCTACATGTTAATATCATACCACCCAGCAATTACACTGTTGAGCTTTTATCTCAGAGAAACGAAGACTTACATTCACACAAAAACCTGTACATAAATGTTTAGCAGCTCTATTTATAACCTCCAAACACTGGAAAAACCTAGATGTCCTTCAATGTATGAACGGTTAAACAAACTGGTACATTCATGGGACACTGCTACTCAGCAAAAAAGGCAACAGACTCTTGATATATGCAACAACCTGTATGAATCTCTAGATTATTATGCTATGAGATAAAAGGCAATCCCAAAATGTTAAGTACTATGAGATTCCATTATATAACATTGTTGAAATGACAAGATTATAGAAACGGAGAATATGTTAATGACCACCAGGAGTTAAGGAGTTGGAAGGATATGAGGGAATTGGTATGACTATAAAAGGGCAACAAGAGGGATCCTTATGGTGTTGAAAATATTCTGTATCTTGACTGTATCAATGACAATATCTTGGTTGTGGTATTGCATTATAGTTTTGCAAGATGTTACAACTGGGGAAAACTGGGTAAAGGGGATATGGGACCTCTCTGTATTATTTCTTTTTTAAAATTAATTAATTAATTATATTTTTGGCTGCACTGAGGCTTCGTTGCTGCACACAGGTTTTCTCCAGTTGCGGAGAGCGGGGACTACTCTTCACTGCGGTGCGCGGGCTTCTCATTGCGGTGGCTTCTCTTGTTGTGGAGCACGAGCTCTAGGAGCAGGGGCTTCAGTAGTTGTGGCACAGGGCTCAGTAGTTGTGGCTCATGGGCTCTAGAGCGCAGGCTCTGTAGTTGTGGTGCACAGGCTTAGTTGCTCTGCGGCATGTGGGATCTTCCCGGACCAGGGCTCGAACCTGTGTCCCCTGCATTGGCAGGTGGATTCTTAACCACTGTGCCACCACGGAAGCCCTCTGTATTATTTCTTATAACTTTGAGTGAATCTATAATTATTTCAAAATAAAGAAAGCTTAATAATAATAATAATACCCAAATCCTACCATATCACCTCTTTTCAGTAACTTCACCATTGTTATAAGGTAAAATCAAAATGCTTCAGTGGTGCTTGATTAGAACGTGTGTGATCTAGCACAGGGATTTCCAGCCCTGGCAGCCTGTTAGAATTATCCTATGGAGCTTATAAAAAAACTGATGGAAAAAAAAAATGGGAGGGGGACTTCCCTGGTGGTCCAGTGGTTAAGACTCCACCTTCCAATGCAGGGGGCACCAGTTCCATCCCTGGCTGGGGAACTAAGATTCCACATGCCTCTGGGCAGCTAAGCCCTCGAGCTGCAACTACTGAGCCTGTGCTCCACAACTAGAGAGCCGTGTGCCGCAACTACAGAGCCCATGTGCTCTGGGGCCCACGTGCCACAACTAGAGAGAAGCCCATGCACCACAACGAAGAGCCTGAGCGCTGCAATGAAAGATCCAGTGTGCTGCAACTAAGACCCCATGCAGCCAAAAATAAATAGATTTTAAAAAATTCTTTTTTAATAAAAAAAGAAAATAAAAAATATGATGCCTGGGTCCTCCTCCAGCTCAATTAGATCAGGATCTTCAGGGGTAAGTAGACACTAATTAGTGTTTTGTTTGATTAAAGTCTGTCTTACCACCAGACCATAGGCTCCATGAGGGCAGGAACCAGGCTTGTTTTTGCTGTCAATTGTACCTCCAGCTCCTAAATCAGTGTCTGCCACCTAGGAAGTGCTCAGTAAGCATATGTGAAGTAAAATGAAAGAATGAATGAATAGAGGGAAAACATAAGTATCATCCTCCCCTCTTTATTATTTTTTTAAACATCTTTATTGGAGTATAATTGCTTTACAATGGTGTGTTAGTTTCTGCTTTATAACAAAGTGAATCAGTTATACATATACATATGTTCCTATATCTCTTCCCTCTTGCGTCTCCTTCCCTCCCACCCTCCCTATCCCACCCCTCCAGGCGGTCACAAAGCACCGAGCTGATCTCCCTGTGCTATGCGGCTGCTTCCCACTAGCTATCTACTTTACGTTTGGTAGTGTGTATATGTCCATGCCACTCTCTCGCTTTGTCACAGCTTACCCTTCCCCCTCTCCGTATCCTCAAGTCCATTCTCTAGTAGGCTCCTCCCCTCTTTTACTGCCTCTCTAAACCCACAGAAAGAGAGAAGGGAGGGATAAGGTGCCTTCCCTGGTCTCATCCCCGTTTTTCCAGAGCATCATTACAAAACTGCAGTACAGACCACAACGTTGCTCCAAGAGAGATCTAGCCCATAAGTACAAAATCTGGTAATGATGACAGTGCCTCCTTCTTCACACTCAATCAACAAATTTAATGAAAGTGAGACAGAAGCTGACAACGGGGCTGAAATGACACATAGTCTTACTCATGCAGAAATAATAGAAAACATTTTAAATGCAGCTAAAAAAAGTTAAAGGCACTGGCAAAGAAATGAGAAAAGATTTTAGGGAAGGAGAAAAGCTGCAGGAAAGGAGGCTCCCAGCCTTACGACCTAGTAAGGACATTTTCGAAACGTCTTTCTGGTGTGCTGCTCCTCAAGCCAGGATGGTTCGCTTAATGTTCATGAGCAAGTGAAGTGATGCCAACGGACACCAAATGCAGCAAATTCCAAGGTATTCCTCAGGCTTGTACTGATTTTCTCCTATTGGCCCCACCCCAGCATATATATCAACATTTGTAGTGAGAGCACAATGATCGTTTTAAACAACTGCCTTGAGGCATTGCAAATTCTGGAATTTTATACAAATCTCAGTACACAAATCTGCAAACACCAGTGTGTGGGAACTATAACTTTATTTTCGATAACTCCATTTAATTTCTGTTTGTATATCATCACCACCACTGCTCATTCTCCCTAGCTGATGGGAAACTTACCTTTTTATTTTTGGAAGGGGGAATGTTTTTCAAGAGCTCACTGGAATTGTCAGGGTCCAGAGTGGTAGAGCATTTTGGGGTTGTGAGTGTATTGGCTCTTGAGTTCCCTTTCCACGCCGGTAGAAGGGAGCAAGGTCCTTTGTGTCTGGCAGCTCCACTATCTGGACCCGTGCTTTAGGCTTGCGAATCTTTATTACGCTGCCTACACTCCCCAGCTGCCCAGATGTCTCAGTGGCTCTTCCTTCTCTGGTCTGGCTTTTTCCCTGACAGCTGTGATGGAAAGCTGATATAACACCCTTTTCTCTCTTCTCTTCTCCCTCCATCCAAACAAAATCTCTTTCTTGTTGGGGTGAAAAGAAGCCCCATCCATTTCCCTCTCCATTTCTAAGATGCTAAGACACCTTGTCTCAGTCTTCTGGGGCTCAGACTTCTATAAACAAAAGTCAGGAAGGCTCAGAGTCTCTTTCTTTCCTCACCAGAGGCTGTGAGAGCAGAACTGTCTGCTTAAGTGGGGCTTGGGTTGAGGGAAACGGAAAAGAAGGAAAAGGGGATATACAGTGAAAGAACATAATTATCCCAAAATGTTATCTTGGAGCAATAACTAACATTTATTACATGCTTACACAGTATTCCAGATGCTGTATTAAGTGGTTTATATGGATTACCAAGTAATCCTCATAACCCAGAAACAAGTTGCTATTGACCACGTTTTACAGGTGAGGAACTGTGTCTCCAGGTTTGGTCTCTTGACCAATGTCTCACAGCTAGTTAAGTGGCAGGGCCAGAGCTCAAACTCAGCATCTGCTTCCAAAGCCCATTGCCTATGGCCCTGCTCCAGTTTCTGGCTTCTGGTTCATGACATGCATCCCAGAAGGAACTTCTGCTTCAAACTTGCAGTTGCCCCTGAGCGCCGATCCAGCAGACATTAGCTAGAGTACATGCCAATGGCTCCTCTGAGTTCCTTCATTTGTGCCAGTCAGGTTTTCCTGGAAATTTCTCTATTGTTCTTTCCCAGCTCCTAGGTGCCCACTGTGCCCAGCCCTCCAGGGTTACTTGGTGGGTGTTTGAATGGTTAGGCTCAGCAGTACCCTGGGAGGGGGCCACCATCCCATGTTGCAACAAGTAACGAAAGTGTGTCCATGTATCTCAAACTTCTATACTAAGAAGCCAGGTAAAGAACTATTCCATTTAATAGTAGAATACGCACCATGCACTGAGTGAAGCAGGGCAGCTCCATAACAGGGAGGGGTTTTAGCTCAGAGCGAAGCCTATTATATCCATCTTGAGATGGATGAGGGGCTTAAAATGATTAGCTTGCCACATAGGCAAGCATGTTAAAAAAAAAAAAAAAAAAAAAAAAAAAAACCTGTCTTGTTTAACCTTGTTTTAGCCCCAGGAGTAATAGAGCACTGTGTAACTACCCCTTTCAATCTTTACAACTACCACTTTTAGCGTCATTGAGATAGCTTAGCCAAAAACACAGATGGGTCACCAAAGTACCTGTACTGAAAACAGGAAAAATGATTGGGGCGGGGGTAGGGGGAGGCCACAAAAAAGTGAGGGAATATAAAAAGAGAAAATAATTTAAATAGTTATTATAGAAAGACGCACTGAAATTTTATGAATTTACTGAGTTTTGTTCTTTTAAATTTCCCCTTCCCATGAAGCCTCCTCTGGTTCAGATGTGATTATTGATTACTGATCCTCTGCCTTTTTTATCTACATGGTGTCTTTCAATCACTTTCTGTGACGAAAGAAACGGAAGAACAGCTTCAGGGCTAACAGCACATTTTGTCTTCTGTAAGAAACTTGCTTGCTTGCTTGGGGCGGAAAGAACCGGGTTCCTGATTGGCTGATTAAGCATTAAACAGCTCCCTCCCGCCTTGGGGACTTCCCGCCCTGTGAAGGGTATAAAAGCCTCGCCCGACTGTTAGTCGGGGTCTCACTCACTTCTCTCCGAGTGGGACCCTGTCCGGACAGTTTGTGTAAGCTTCTATACTTGTACTTGTATAAATCCTTTGCTAATCTTTCTGCTTGGTGTTGGTGATTCTCGGGTGTCCTTGGTTGGGACACGGGTCGCATGTACCGGGGAACTTGACTCCAGGCGTGTGGCTCCCGGACCGCAACATTTCAAAACTCTGTGGAGAGATAATATCATCCCTCGTGTAGACATGAAAAAATGTGGCCCCAAGAGGTTAATGAATATTTAGGCAGGTCTTTGGGGCCAGGAAATTATTTTTCTCTCTTTCTTTTATATCATATTGACTCTAGTAGGCCCTTAAAGAGTGGATTTCGAGATTTGAGGAAGAGACCACGTATTAAGCATGTTATGCCTGTCCATTTTGCCTTTATGTAAAGTTGACCTGGGCCAGGAGTAGAAAGCATTATATTTGCAATGTCAGGAGTTTCTCATCCCTTTGGCATTTGAGAATAAATTCTGTAGAGCAGTGGTGAACACTGAGAGCTTTAAAAAATCTTGATGCCTGAGCTGCACGCTATACCACTTAGATCAGAATCTCTGGGGGGATGGGATCCAGATACCAGTATTTTAAAAACTCCCCAGGTATTTCTCCTCTGCATGCACAGTCAAGAACCAGGGCTCTAAAGCCATGGTTCTCAAATTTGAATATGCATCAGAATCACCTGGAAGGCTTGTTAAACAGCTGATGGCTGGGACCCACCCCTAGAACTTGTGTCAGTAGGTCCGGATAGGGTCCAAGGTTGTGCATTTCTAATAAGTTCCCAGGTGATTAGGAAGATATGCTCTGCGCTTCAGCTCCTCTTCTACCTGCCTGTGAGGTTACAAAGGGTTTGTGTCTCAGTCTGCTCCATGACTTCCCACACGCTGACTCACCAGACAAGAACACTAGAACATCATCATTTGCTGGGTAAACGCTGAGTGGCCTGTGAGCATCAGGAGTATTTTGAAATAAATCACACAATGAATCCCACTAGGCTTTGAGTGGATTCTAAGGAGTTAGTTTTCAGTAGGAGAATATTTTTCAAAGTATATTTACCATACTCAAATTTAGTTATGTCCTTCCTTCTACCAGCATTTCTTCTTTTTAAAAAGTCCTTGCAATAACTCCTCTTTATTATTTTTCATGAAGTCAAATTACAAATTTTATGGAGCCAGAAGTCAAGGAACAGGTATAAATTTTTACGTCTATCAGGGTAGGGTTGCCAGATTTAGCAAGAAAAACAAAACCAAACCCCAAGAATACCTAGGACATCCTGTTACATTTGAATTTCAGATAAATGATGAATAATTTTAAAATATAAGTATGTTTCATGCAATTTTTGACAATCCTGATGATGGGGCAAATATTAGGATGAGAATGACATATGTGCCTGCTGTGGAGAAAAGGAACATACTCCATCCGTTTCTGTTTATGGATACACAGAAATACTTGATCTTGAGCCTTGTCCATCTAGAGCTGAACAATCATTGGCTAAATTAATGCAATATGGATACTTAAGGTATAAGTATAATATATAAAATTGCTGAGTTCAAATAAGGATATTTGATAACTCAAGATCCCAGGTTTTTTGGATTCTGTTACCCCACTTTTTTTTTTTTTAAGATTGAATTTAACTAACAAAAAAATTTTTTTTTGGCTGCCTTGGGTCTTTGCTGCTGCGTGCGGGCTTTCTCCAGTTGTGGTGAGTGGGGCTACTCTTTGTTGTGTTGCGCGGGCTTCTCATTGCAGTGGCTTCTCTTTGTTTCGGAGCACGGGCTCTAGGCGCATGGGCTCAGTAATTGTGGCTCACGGGCTCTAGAGCGCAGGCTCAGTAGTTGTGGCGCACAGGCTTAGTTGCTCTGCGGCATGTGAGATCTTCCCAGACCAGGGCTTGAACCCTTGTCCCCTGCACTGGCAGGCGGATTCTTAACCACTGTACCACCAGGGAAGCCCGATACCTAATGTTTTCATTCTGTTTACCTCTAATTAATTATGACACTTAATAGACATATATTCTGATTAAAGACCTAAATAATTTCCATGAAGCCCATGGAAAGCAAAGAGGGGGTGGGTTATATTAGTTGCATTTTAAGAGGTGATAATGAAGCCTTGCTTGGAGTTACACAATATTTAAAAAGTTAGGAGTAAATTACAACTCTTGACAATGGTGCTGTGTCTGTCAGATAGTGCAGCATTCTGTTGATGGTATTGATTCATCACACCCAGGTTAGCGCCCAGTCATAAATGTCTAATTTCAAAATCCTCTTTAGATGTACACAGCAGATTGTGAAGGGTGGTTACATAGGACAACATAGCAAGGACATTTCCATTCCTAGTGGTTTACCCTTTTTAAACAAAAATGGAGCAACAGAAAAGTAAAAAGAAGACTATACAGTTTAAGAAATATTTACTATGGGCTACTTGATGCTAAGTCTGTGCTAGGTGCTATGGAAGATGAAAAATAAATATATATATTGTCAATGTCATTTAATATGTAAGTTGGAACTAAAGACTTACTTGCAGGAAACATACAGAGAACTGTCAAAGACATAATGTAATATAAATAAGTGCTAAAATGTGTGTATAGGAAGTTTCTGTGTCCTGGAAGGCAGAGAAGCTTTTATGAAAAAGGTGGACTTGGGGTTTTGAAATATTAATAGGATTGGTTCTAGTGGACAGTAGGAATCTGGGGAAATAGGCTTCAACTAGATAATGGGGATAATGAACATGAGTAGGGTCAGTCTTGCTACTCCCTGGAAGAGAAATAAACTTGGGAACTCTCAAGTAGTCATTTCCTGCTTTGTGAACGGAAGGTGTTACCCTAAAACTGGGTTTGCCTCTTGGTGGGCGTCGAGCCAAAAGACACAACCAAGCCAAAGAGCATGAGAAGGAGGGATTTATTACTTGCAGCAAGTACGGAGAACACCAAGGATCTTTCCCAAAGCAGTGTCACCATAACAGCAAATTGGGGAAGTTTTAAGCTAAGGGTACATGCATATTCATGAAGGGTCTTGGGTGGTCCACAGAGTCCAAGCTTTAGCTGATTGACGTCATGAAGGTCAGAAAAAGTCAACATCATCATCCCTTAAGGTGCCAGTTGATCTGGTGGTTGAGCGCTTCAGGCTAATTTTTACCATTGAAAGAGAACTGGGAGTCTTTACAAGTGATATGTTATCTTTGCTCTTGTTACTTCTCTTGCCTGATGACACTGGTTTGTTTCTGCATTCTTTTGTTACCTTAAGACAATTAATTACTGATACCTGTTCAAGGGTGACCATTGTGGCCAGGCTTAGATCACAAAATGGCTTAGGCCAAAAATGGCTTACGTCAAGAAAGCCATGCCTGGTTTTCCTTCTCCGGGGAATCCCTACCATATCTGCTTAAAAAGGTGGAAAAAGCCATAGCGTGAGGGAGAGAGTAAACAGAAGTGCAGAGGAAACAGAGGGGAGACCTCCTGGGTTCCTGCAAATACTCCAGTTCCTTGTTTTGATCTCTGCCTTAGCCTCAGCGGCATCCCTGATTTACCCCAGTGTCTTCAAATAAATTCCAGCTTTTTGTTGACCAGGGGGAGAACCTAGGCAGTTACTGAAACCAGGAAACCTCACCATGGCCCTAGGAACAGGTACAGAGGTTTGAGTGTTACCAGATCTAAGCCCTAGGGCAAATACTTGGAATCAGCCATTGTTTGCAAGCTGGCGCTTCTGATCAACCTTTGTTTGGAAACTGGATTGTGGATTGGCCAGATGAGTTTAAAGGGCTAAGAGGGCTCCTAAGGTCTTGTTCCTGCTACTCAGGTTTTGTGGTTCTAGATTCTTCCACTGAGACAAATTGCCATGGACACACAGAAGCCTCCTTGCTTCTTGAATACTATTTGACTATTGTTTGGTGAGTGATGGATGCTGCTTACAGGTCAACTATCAACTGGATAAAATCACTACATTTTTGATCAGGTAGGTTAGCTTCTAATGGTAGAAGGAATAGCTGTTCTGGCAAGTGAACTGCTTGCCCTTGTATTTGCTCTTAATATTATTTTAAACATATTTTAGTGACAGATTGTGACTTGGAGGTGATTCATTTTTATTTCATAGTTGTCTTGACAACAATCTCAAGTTCTGTATACTTGAGAATCCTAAAATTTTACAACCAAGCAGTATGATGCTTATTAAAATTTTGATCAGAAAAATACACTGGTAAAATTCTTTAGAGTTGGGTGGATGGAGGACAATTACTTATTTTTCTTAAAAAAATTTTTTTTTTGGTTACAAACAGTAGTGACTTAAGGGCCATAACTAAATTGAATATCAAGGAGAGTCAACTATAGTGTTTCTTAAAATCACTTCACCCAGAATTTATTTTTACTGTCTTTCAATATCATTTTAGATTTTTTTTTTTTTTTTTTTACTGAGTTTACTATAGCTCTTTCTCTCTGAATTATTTTATGAAATTGGAACAAATTGGAGTTTTATATTTCGCTTTTTTCCATGTGTCATATTATATACAGTCGTAAAATTACTCATGGAAAGCAATTTAGAAAGCCTTTTATTATGAAACATTTCAAACATACACAGAATTAGGAAAAAAAATTACAACGATCACCCTAGAAAACCACTTACAATCAAAAACCGCTAATATTTTACAAAATTCAGTTCAGCTTTATATTTGGGGTGTGGGGCATTTTAAAGTACAGACTCCTTGACGCAAGTCTCCTCCAGCTTCTTACTTGAACCTCATTTTCTGGAAGTCCAAAGTCTGGCCATTCTGCGTAAACAGCACTTCAGAGAAACCAGTCAGCAGTTTTCTGGCGCTGCCTTAGTTTGAAAAACTTTATATCATGAGAAAGCAAGCCTTTTCTTGCACTTCTTAGGTGTAAACTGACGAAAATTCTCAGTAGGGCTACAATGACTCAAAGAGCTTTGCCCTCTGTACACTCAAAATATGTAGCTGAACTGAATTTCAGTTGTTATTTTTAAAGCCGTAAGTGACAAAGGCACTTTCTTAATCTCCCTGAGAAGAGCAGTATAGTGACATAGGGGTGAAGCAGCCAGAAAAGCCAAAGTGGAGGGTGCGATAAAAAGCCCGCACTGGGGCACACTGTCTTCACTCTCCTTTGGGGTAAAATTTCGATGCCTCGTTTATAAAGTGAGCCGCCCTAAGCCTTAGTAGAAATAAGTAACACGGTCATCAGAAGCAGTGGAGGGTTTGAGGTTGCAGGATCCCTCCTCTCCCCCAGTAGTGTTTCCGATTCTGCAGGGCATTTTGCATTTCTAACAAATTCTCGGGTGATGGTGACCCATCTGGCCCTAAGGCTACAGAGACCCCAAGTGGTTCGTGGTAGGACCTCAATAAATGCTATTAACATCACCATCCAAGCTGTCCACCAGCAGGGGCCATGGGATATTACATCTCAGGGAAGAGCGATGGCCTCTGTCCAGATGTTCCTGCCAAGACGCCACGTCTCTGCACCGAATAGATTAGAACAGGGAGGATGTTGGAGCAGCGGTCACTGCCTTACGGAAGGGGACCCCTTTCTCCAACTTCCGCCTCTGGGGAAAAATAGAGGCCATCCGCCCCCGGAGTCCTGCCCTCCAGATTTCACAGCCGCTGTTTTTAGCCCGCGCGGGAGCCTGTCCTCTCAGAAACCTGGGGCCAGTGCCGCGATTCCCGCTCTCCCGGGCGGGGCGGAGGCAGGTGCGGAGCATATGGAGTCCGGCGGGTGGGCGTGGCGGGGAGCAGAGCTCTATGCTCCCATCCCGCCAGCTCTCCGGTCCGTTCCGATCGCCCACGGACCGATGGCCGAGGGGAAGATGGCTGCCCGGAGCGCCACGGGCAGTCACGTGCCACGGCGATGCCGCTGCACGCCCCCTCCCCCGCTCGCCGAGTCCCGGACCCAGCGGGACGCGCAGCCCCGGGTTGCCTCTCCGCCACCGGGGTACAGAACGGTACGGTCACGAAGGGAGGGCCCAGAAGCGGAAAGCCAGTTCTCCCCACGGTCTGCCCCTAACCCGGGCGCTGGGGTCGCGCTCAGGGAGCCGAGAAAAACCTTCCTTCGGGCGACCTGCACCAGGTCGGGCCACTGGGCATGCGCAGTGCTCCGGCCCGGGCACGCCAGCTCTCCAGGTTTTTCCCGCAACTCCGCGGGGCCGGCAGGAGGTGGGGCCGGGAAGGGTCGGGGTGGGGCGGCCCTGTAGCGGCCTGAACCCTCTCCCTATACGACCGGAGCTACTCGGGCCTTACTCGCCCTGACTCATTGTTTTTGGAGTGGGAGTCTGTGAATAGAGATTTGAAAATGGACTGTAGAGTCTGCGGTCCGCCCTTTCTACATTTTTTTATTAAAAATTTTTTTAATTTAAAAATATGATCAATTTCGAGTTAATTCCAAGTGCTGCACTCCTAGGCTCGGTGGGGAAGAGACTCGGGTAGCTCGCAAACTCGCCCGCGAGCCGGGTCTCCGGAAGGCCGAGTTTGCGCTCTGTTCTGACCAGCTCTAGCTCTTTAACTCTCCGGCTCTGCCCCAAATGGTATACTGCCCCCGACCGTAAAATTCGGCTCCCGTCCGGCCTGACTAAACGGCCCCCTAAAAATGTGCAAGCTGGGCCTTTCTTGTTGTTGGGGAACACGTCCGCCTCCCGAGCTTCCAATTACTTGAAAGTAAAATAACAGGGCGCCAAGCCTCGCCTGCCCCTAGGTGCGCAGTCTGGTTCGGGTACCCCTGGGTCCTGGGATGAGCTCCCCGCAGACCCCGCCCTCCCGCCCCGCCCTCCTGGCCGCAGCGAACACCCGGAGAAGCGGATTTGCGTCGCGCGGGTAGCTGGGCCGGCTCGTGCAGCGGACTGGGCATGCTCGGCAGCCCGGGAGGCTCGCTGTGGCAAGTCGGAAGCGTTCGCACCAGCTAGGCAGCGGCCGGGGCAGCGGCGGCGTCGGCGGGGGCCGGGACGGGAGCGGGAAGGGCCGGCCAGGGAAGGCTGCTCTCCTCTTGCGACCGGCGAGCCGGCCTGACAGCGCGATAGGGGTGCGGAGCCCCAAATCTGCCCTGCCCCGGATTTCATCCCACGGTGGGGGGCTCGGCGAGCGGAATTCCGGCGGCTGCCGCGACTCCGGTGCAAGTGAGTCGTGGGGCGGCGGGAGAGAGCCGGTCGCCGGGGGCCGATCGGACACCCCCCCTCCCGGGCCTGGCCTGACGCTGGGAAAGGTGTGCGGGCAGCCCCGGGGCGAGGGGGCGTGAGCGCAGCCAGCGCCTTGCCTCGCGCGTACCTGGCGGGCACTCCCCCCGCCGCCACCGCGCCAGGGGAGGGGTGGGCTGGGGGGGCGGGTCCCGCGGCCGGGCTCGGGGCTCCGAGCGGGCGGGGAGCCCGCGGGGCTCCCGGACCAAGTTGAGGCAAGGAGAAAGGCGGAGGCGTCAGTGGGCACCTTTTCAGAGGTCTTGCGTGCGGGCTGGAAGGCTGCCTACTGTCGGTTTGGGGCGAGCAGACGGTGGAGGGGCCGAAGAACAGCGAGGCGAGGAGCCTTTGGGCAGTGGCGCGGCGGGGGTCTGGAGACCCCCAGGGTCCGACCCCAAATCACGGCCCTACCCCCACCGCCCGGCTGGCGGCGTGACAGTTGGTACCTCTGGGTCCGATCGCAGCCGGCCAGGCGCCCTGGGTTTCGGGTACCCTCCCCGCCCCGCCTCGATGTCCCCGGACAACATAACAGGTGGGAGCCCTTTCCCTGCGGGGCGAGCCCCCCTCCGCAGGCCACTTAGCCTCCAGGTTGGGGGTGGCTCTGACACCCTGCGGGGCTGCCCCCACGGGTGAGCGTATTTACAGGTAAGGCCTGGAGGAGCCATCAGCGCAGCCTGGAACTGGACATTCTCTCCAGGACGCGGCCCTTCACGTGAGTGAGGGGTCTACGCGGTTCCGAGGCGACATGTCAAGGGCAGAGCAGCGAAAACAGCGGCTGTTTCTCCCACCTTCTTAACCCAGACTCGGGCTTTCTGCTTCTTCTGGTGGACCGGGTAGGGTGTCCTGGTCCAGCTAACGGATTCAGACTGGCGCGTTCTGGTTAAAGCTTGTTTCCGTCTTGGGAGTGTCAAGTAAAAATCCGGATGAGGGTTGCCAGGGCCGGAGGGAGTGAGGAGAACCCATGCAGGTGCTTCTCAGATGTTTCTTTTCACCTTCAGATAGTACCGACTTCAGCAGTACACACTTAGAAACCAAGAGTGAAGGCTGCTTTCTGAAAGGGAAGTTTGTTTTCTATGTTATGGGGCCTGCTTACTATTCTAGCTCCCTTGACATTTACCTTGCTGGACCTTTAGAGCTGTTTGGACAGGTTATTTTGCTGGCGGACTTGGGGGTGTTTGGGGTTGGCTGCCTGGGTGTGGAAGTGGCAAGTGCCCGTCATGGTGTGCTGTGAACTCCCCACGCTTTCCTGGCACTGGCGTTTGAACATTCGGGGGGGGACCGAGTGGACAGAGAGGAGTGGGACTGGTGACGTAGCGACGCGATGGGAGTTGCCTAGGGCTGCCCAGACATAACGAGGTTGGTTGGCTGTTTTGGCTTGTGCGGAAGGGGAGAGGGCTAGGCGTTTCATTGGTTCGGGGAGGAAGGTGTTCACGGGAGAAGCCTGGCGGGGGATGGGTCCCCGTCTGGTCAGTGCTCCAAGGGAAGCCCAGAGATGTTTGGTGATTCAGCAGGTGGCAGCCTTCCAGCCCTGGAGCCATACCTTGGCCAAGCAAGCCAGCAAGCCGGCAACCCAGCGAGCAAGCGGCAGCAGCTTCAGGGGAATCTCCAGGAGACTCTTCTGCCTAGAGCAGCTCACTTTCCTTATCTTGCTTTCTGTTTATGGCAGGAGGCCCTGGTTTTTTGGGTTCCTTCCCTGTCTCTCTTAAACTATCTAGCATGTTTTTGAATCTCTCCAGTTCTGTGACCCGTTGGATAGCAGGAAGTGGCAGCTGCCACCATGCACAGTTTTAAGTAATTAATTAACGTGCAGAAAAGGATAGCAGTATGTAAAGCAGAGAAAGTCTTTTCCTTCTATTTCTGCTTCAGAGATTAGAAATTTACATTTTGAGTAAAATAGTAAGATGTATTTCTGCAGCTTTTCATTGCTGGTAGTGAGCTATTTCAAACATCAGAAAGCATTAAAAATTAATTCAAGGGATGGATAAATGACATTAAAGGGACACAGTTATTAAAGCAATGTCTTATTCGTTGGAGGATCTCTGGCATCTTGAGCAGTGCCTAACTTGTAGATACTCATTCAGCTGAAATTTAAAGAGTTTTTCGTATTAGAAGCTTGTCGGTAAGTTTTGACGTTTAAAGAACTTTGTATGTTTTCATACGTCAAAATTGCCTATGTTAACCTTAGTAAGCTTGAAGCCTCAACCCTTTTACTTTTTTCCTGGTTAAGTCCCTTAATTTTCAAATTGTGACAGATCCTGCATGTCAACTGAAAAAACATAAGCTTGTTTTGCTAACATATCTCATGAAAACCTAGAAGACTCCTACATATAACCATTATACATTTTTTTAAATTAAAAAGTGCTCCAGCTGCATATCAAATATGCTTTTTTTTTTTTTTTAATACAAAACTTCATTTTATACAAAACATTTCAGGAAAACTGTAGAATTCCTAAGCCTTTATCATCCAATGAAAAGTGCTGCCGTAGAAGAGACAAAACAGTGTTTTGGGAATAAGAATTCTGGCTTGTTTGCACAGGGGGATAGCCTGGCCTGTCTTTGAGGGAGGCCTGAGTGTTTGTCCAGCTCATTCTGCATTTTACCTTTGCTATTCTGTGCCTTCCTCCAGTTGTTAAGCTCTTTCTTCTTCCCCTAAAGACATACTTTCCTGGCATGGGCTCGTTTACTTAAAGCTGCTGCCAGAAGCTTGCTTTCTTAAAGCTGCTGCATTTTCTCACATAAATTCTACTAGTGCTGACCTTTCTTTTTTCATCATCCCATACACTTTCCACCACTTCATATGATAAACTGTTCGATGGCCCTAAAAAGCTGTGGCCAGCGTGACCTTGTGGGGGACATGACAGATTGTAGTTGGCTCTCTCTTTGCCTTTTTTGTATGGTAGCTGTAGCCACAGCAGTCTCTTCTGGAAGAACTGGTAAGGCATACCCGGTCTTAAAGATTTTGGACTTTTCTGTTAAGGCCCTTGGTCAGGAACATAAATGGTCATTTATCGTCTCCGACCACATCCCAAGAATTTTGGCTGTAAAGTGTGTCACTTTAATAAGCTAGCTACCCAGTCCCCAGAGGAGCATATTTAGATGTGGCAGTTAGGAAGCAGCGTTGGATGTCGGAGGAGAGGGTGAAGAAAAGGGAAGAGAAGGGTGGGTGGGGCCAAGAAGCTGGCTTGGTTTTGTGACTGTGTCTTCTGGTTTCAGTAAACCATAATCGAATGGCTGATCAACAGGTGTGGCTCAGTCTGTGCTGGAGTGCTCTGCTCCCCTTCCTAGTCCCCTTTCCCTCCACAGATACACACACTACACACACACACACACATAGCCACACACAATCCGCATACCCACACGTGCACACACACTCTGACAAGAGACACAGACACAGACGTAGACACATACACCCTTTGCCAAAAGCTAAGCATCCCAGCTTCTTTTTAAATACTAATATGTCACACAGGGAAAGTCCAGGGCTCAGTAGCAGGTTGAATTCTGGGGGCCTGAAATCACCCCAAGCTTGTATTTCAGGAAGATTCCCCTTGCCTCTCTCGTGGCAAGGTGATCTGCCCCCTTAGCCTGCAAAGCTTCTGGGGGCTTTCACTGGAGCAACCATTGTGTGTAAATATAGGTGAGGTCGTTTTCATCTTTGAGACTTCCTGGTGCTGAGGGTTGAGTTAACATGCTTCAATTTTTGGCATAAGATCTCCCTGTGCAAAGCCCCTTTCTTGTTTTGTTTTTTCCTTCTTTCCCACTCTCATTCCCCTCTCTGTCAGAGGAGCTTCCTCTCTTGTGTTGGATGTTCTTGGGTATGTCTCTATCCTTGTTAAAGATGTTGTGTTCTTGTGTGCATGTTTTCAGTTCAGGTAAGTAGTGCTGTGTTGCTAAGTTTTTATTCGGTTGCTTTTCCATTCAATATTAAAACTTTTTGTTAGGGAAATTTTCAGACATTCATAAAAGTCAAAAGAATTTAATTCAACGTTTTATTGGAGAGATCTATGATAGTATAGGTTTATCCAGTGCATTGCTGTGACTGCTGCTTTTTACGGCTGGCCTGCTACGTACCCACTAGTTTTACTTACCCATTTTTCTAATGATGCACACTTAGGTCACCTCCATTCCTGCGACCATGAGCAAGGCTGTGATGAAGGAATATCTGCTGTGACTGCTGCTTTTTACGGCTGGGCTGCTACGTACCCACTAGTTTTACTTACCCATTTTTCTAATGATGCACACTTAGGTCACCTCCATTCCTGCTACCATGAGCAAGGCTGTGATGAAGGAATATCCTTCAGCATCTCTTAATGATGCCTGTGAGAACATCTCTAGGGTAGTGGTTCTTACAGGGGTCCATACCAAGCAGCATCTGCCTCACCTGGGAACTGTTAGACTTGTAGGTGCTCGGGACCTAACCTAGACCTCCTGAATCAGAAACCCTGGGGCAGACCCCATCAATTTGTGTTTTAGCACATCCAGCCTGGAGACTCTGGTGCATAGGAAAGTTTGAGGAGCACTGCTCTGAGGGTATCTACCCAAGAGTGGGAGGGCTGGGTAAAAGAGAACAAACACACCTGTTTTTACTAAATACTGCCAAATTAGTCTCCAGTGTTGCTGGACTGGTTGACACTCTCACAGCAGTGCATCAAGTGCTCCTAAATCACCACATCCTCCTTAGTGGTTGATACTAACCATCTCTCTAATTTTACCAGTATTTGATGGCTTCTTATTGTTTTAATGTGAACTTATGTAATTTCTTAATGAATTTGAGCATCTTTTAATATATTTGTTAGGTATTACAATTTCTTTGACTGGCTTTAGTCTGTTTTTCTAATGTATTGATTTGCAGATGTCTTAACTATCCTAGATATTAATCTCATTCTGCTATCTATTAACTTTATCAGTGGTAACTTTCAGAAATTAAAAATTTTGATATAGCCCAATGCCATTAATGTTTGCCTTTTGTAGATTAGGAATCTTAAGGTGTTTTTCCTTACCCCAAGATTACAAATATATTCTGTATTTTCTTCTGTCAACTTGCTGCTTTTGCCTTTCACAGTGAGGGCTGTAATCTGTTTGAGGTTCTTCTTAATACACGGTATACGGAAGAGATCTGGTGTTATTTTTTCCTTTCCATTTTGTGAGCCAGTTTTCCCCAAATCATTAACCAGTGTATTTTTTTCCTAGTATTTTAGGGATGAATGTGGAGCCAACTCTATCATACATCAGGTTCCCACATGCACATGAGTCTATTTTTTTCTACTTTATTGAGTTATAATTTATGTATGGTAAACTTCACCTGTACATTTAAAGTATACAATCTAATGAATTTTGACAGATGTGCATACTTGTGAAACCACAGTCAAGATCCAGAGCATTTCCCTCACCCTAAAACTTCCCATTTGCCTTCCATCCCTCCCTTTGTCCCCAGGCCCAGGCAACCACTGGTCTGCTTTCTGCCACAAATTGGTTAGTTTGCATTTTCAGATTTTGAGATTCCTCACAGGGTTTAAGTTCTCTAGTCTGTCCCAGTCATCTGTCTATTTCTGTGCCACATTATTTTTATTATTATAGCTCTGCAGTGTGTCTTATATGGCAGGGTGAGCCCCTTCTTTGCTCTTCTTTTTCAGAACTTAGTTATCTGTGGATCCTTTTTCTTCCATATACATTTTGGAATGCTTGTCAAATTCTCAACAAAGTCTTGGAAATGGGATTGGCACTGCATTGAATGTATAGTCTAACATGGGGGAGAATTGACACTTCTTCCTTCTTAATGTTGTAATTCTATCCATGAACATGGTTGCCCCATCTTTTTTTAATGACGTATAATAGAGTTTAAAATTTTCTCTATCACAACATTTTTTACAAAAGTAATGTGTTGTTTCGAGGAGAATTTGAGCTTGGGCTTTTTAGTCTGAACCTTAGAGGAAGGCAGAGTGTAGGGGCTTGGGGGACAGATGTTGTTTCAATCTCTGTTCTCCATTCACTGACCTTGAGTGACACTGGGCAAGTTCTCACCTTTGGTGGCCCCAGTTTCCTCCTTCCTCAAGCTAGATCCCAGCAGCCTCCTCTACAAGGCTGCTGAGCTGCTGAGGCCTTTAAATGGGATAATGTAGGAGAGGCAGGGAGTACAAATCTTGAAACATTTGCTGCTCAGTAAATGTTGGTGTAACACCTCCTGTAATGCTGGCTTTCAATAGCAAAAGCTTCATACTTTTATTCTACTTCTTAGGGATTGATAAACAAAGAAGTGTCAGAAAAGCAAAGTGAATAAGCCAACCAATTAACTGTGTAACACTCTCCAATTCTATACATGTAAGTCCATGCTTCTCCCTAATTTTGTGGGGTTTCACAGAAAGTATGGATACTTCCAAAGAATGTTACAGTCCAGTAGGGAAGAAAAGACCAATATATAAGAAACAGAGAACTCTATGTGACAGATGGCTTATAATTAAGGTTAAGTGGTGTGGTACCAGGGGAGTTATGAGTAGGGAGAAATGCTGTTCTGTGAGAGTTTTTTTTTCTTTTAATTGAAGTATAGTTAATCTGTCATGTTGTGTTAGTTTCAAGTGTACAGCACAGTGATTCAGTTATACATACATAGGTATATATATATTTTTTCAGATTGTTTTCCATTACGTTATTACAATATACTGAATATAGCTCCCTGTATTATACAGAAGATCCTTGTTGTTTACCTACTTTATATATAGTAGCGTTTATATGTTAATCCCAAACTCCTAATTTATCTCCCCCTCTCCTGCCCCGCACTGCTATCCCCTCTGGTAACGGTAAGTTTGTTTTCTATGTCTATGAGTCTATTTCTGTTTTGTAAATAAGTTCATTTGTATCATTTTTTAAGATTCCACTTATAAATGATGTTATATGATAATTGTCTTTGACTTACTTCACTTAGTATGATAATCTCTAGGTGCATCCATGTTGCTACAAATGGCATTTCTTTTTTTATGGCTAATATTCCATTGAATACACACACACACACACACATACACACATATCACATCTTCTTTACCCATTCATCTGTTTATGGACATTTAGGCTGCTTCCATGTCTTAGCTATTGTGAATAGTGCTGCAGTGAACATTGGGGTGCATGTATCTTTTCGAATTAGAGTTTTCTCCGGATATGCCCAGGAGTGGGGTTGCTGGACCATATGGTAACTCTATATTTAGTTTTTTTTTATTATTATTAATTTATTTATTTTTGGCTGTGTTGGGTCTTTGTTGCTGTGTGCCAGCTTTCCGTAGCTGCGGTGAGCGGGCGCTACTCTTCGTTGCAGTGCGCGGGCTTCTCATTGCAGTGGCTTCTCTTGTTGCGGAGCACGGGCTCTAGGTGCATGGTCTTTGGTAGTTGCAGCACGCGGGCTCAGTAGTTGTGGCTCATAGGCTCTAGAGCACAGGCTCAGTAGTTGTGGTGCACAGGCTTAGTTGCTCCACGGCATGTGGGATCTTCCCAGACCAGGGCTCAAACCCGTGTCCGCTGCATTGGCAGGCAGATTCTTAACCACTGCGCCACCAGGGAAACCCTATCTATATTTAGTTTTTTAAGGAACCTCCATACTGTTCTCCATAGTGGCTCTACCAATTTATATTCCCACCAACAGTGTAGGAGGGTTCACTTTTCTCCCTACCCTCTTCAGCATTTATTATTTGTGGACTTTTTAATGATGACTGTTCTGAATGGTGTGAGGTCATACCTCTTTGTAGTTTTGATTTGCATTTCTCTAATAATTAGAGATATTGAGCATCTTTTCATGTGCTTGTATGTCTGTATGTCTTCTTTGGAGAAATGTCTCTTTAGGTCTTCTGCCCATTTTTTGATAGGGTTGTTTGTTTTTTAATATTAAGCTGTATGAGCTGTTTGTATATTTTGGAAATTAATCCCTTGTTGGTAGCATCCTTTGCAAATATTTTTCTCCTAGTCCATAGGTGGTCTTTTCATTTTGTTTATGGTTTCCTTTGCTGTGCAAAAGCTTTTAAGTTTAATTAGGCCCCATTTATTTATTTTTGTTTTATTTCCATTATTCTAGGAGACAGATCCAAAAATATATTGCTGCAATATATGTCAAAGAGTGTTTTGCCTATGTTCTCCTCTAGGAGTTTTATAGTCTCTGGTCTCACATTTAGGATCTTAAATTCATTTTGAGTTTATTTTTGTGTATGGTGTTAGAGTATGTTCTAATTTCATTCTGTCACATGTAGCTGTCCAGTCTGTGAGACTTTGACTTGACTTGAGTAGAATTAGATTGGTGGGGAGTGAAGGGACCTGAGAAACCAAGTATCATTAGCATTTCTGTCCAGGGCTTTGGGAGCCTAGTATTGAACTCCACGACAGTGGATTGTGTGCCTAAATTTAAGTGTCTTAAAAGTCATTGCTTTGGAAACAGTGACAACAAGTGGCTCGTAGATACCTAGGTAACTAATAGCTCTCTGTCATATAATATAGAGGTTAAGAGTGCTGTCCCTGAGTTGAGGTCTTGGCCTTATCATTTAGGAGCTGTAGGACCTTAGAGAAGTTATGTAAACCTTATGTGCCTCAGTTTCCCTAATCCTCTTTGGTGGGTCTCATAACAGCAGGTACCTCAGAGGTTGAGGACTGTAAGTTAACCTTTGTCACGTGCTTAGTTCATGGCACAAGGTAATCACAGTATAAATGTTAGCTGTTCTTATGACTACTTTTGTTAACATTCACTGCGTTCCTCCTGTTATCTTCCATGAGGTATTTGAGGCCTTATGCCCCAGAGTTGTTGGATGTCCAGAAAGACTGTCAGAGGCACAGTACTGGAGAGAGAATTCTTTTTCTGCAGGTTGCCGGGCATGTGGTGGGCGCTCAGTTGTAGACTGAGCAAGTAAATGCTTGACAGACAGTGAAGCCAGGTGCTGTCTCTCGGTCCTGAATGTCCTCAGTCAGGTAGCTAGTGTTGACCTTAAAAATTATGGTTATTTTACTGGCCAAAGTGGGTTTATTTGGGAATAGCAGAGAATTGCAATTCAGGACAAGTAAGCCATGGCAAAAGTCATAGGCAAGCCCAACAAACAAAGGAGAGTAATGTTATTTTATAGAGAAAACGGAGGAAGTTCGAAAGGGTTGTTTTGAAGGAAAGTCCATTGGAAAAAATGTGAGGGTTGAGGGTGATGACGGTTTCTCATTGGCTAAGTTGCTGGGGTAGTCGATTTCTTGTGGGAGGTGCAGTGTACATCTTTTCCTCTTGGGGCCTGTAATTGGTGATTCTTTCCCATTGATGATTCTTCTGTTAGGGTGTGTAATTGACAATTCTTCCTGAAATTAATATCCAGTGGTACTGCGTGAGTGCTCCCCCTTCAGGCCTTCTGACTCCATTTTAGTGAGGTTTCCCTTTATTAGTTTTCACATCAGCATGCAGGAAGCAGGTTTTATTTTGCTGTATTCCTAGTTCTGATTTGACCTTTTGGCAAAGGTGTAGTAATCATAGGGATTCACACTTGTTGAGGATGAACCACATGCCACACTTTCTAAGCCTTTTCCCTTTCGGACAGTCCTGTAAGAGGCACGTTATTATTATCCCTTTTTAGAGGTGAGGAGAGTGGGGCACGAGTAATTTGCCCAACAAAGTAGGAGGGCCCTGAAAGAGTTTAGTGTCTGGCGCCTTTGCCAGTTGACAAAAATTACCAGAGTAAGTGCTGTTGGTGGGGCGCCATTGTAGTTACCTAGGATTGTGAAGCACACGTTAGCCCAGCAGGGCATTCCCATGACCTTGGAGGTTTCTCAGCCTACATTGATAGTTCTCAGATTTCAACAGATATTAGAATCACCTGGAGTCTTGTTAAAACACCTGTGCTGGGCCCATCCCCACCAGAGTTTTTGAGGCAAGTAGCTTGGGGTGGGACCTAGTAGTTTACATGTCCCAGGACAAGACAATGCTGATTCTGCTGGCCCGGGACCCCTCTTTGAGAACCACTTCCATAAGCAGTACTCATTTCGTTGAAGAGCCAGCGGCTCCTACTTCTAGTTACAGTCAGGTGAGATGATTTCAGATTGAGAAATTTTAAATACTGTCCACCTCATGAAATAAAAACTGAACTCACACGGTCCTGTTTGTCTACGCCAGCAGAGGGATGTCTGAGTCAGGGCAGCGCAGAAAGTGCTTTCTGTCTTTGCCAGTGTTTGTGACATGGGTTAGATGGATGATAACCCGGGGTGGAGAGAAAATTTGGAAATGCAAGTCAAGATTTATTAGAAGCATGAACTGCCATCAAATGCATCCCGCCTTAGGAAGATGACCTGATTTTGTTTTTGTTTATAAATTTATTTATTTATGGCTGCGTTGGGTCTTTGTTCCTGCGCACGGGCTTTCTCTAATTGTGTTGAGCGGGGGCTACTCTTTGTTGTGGTGTACGGGCTTCTCATTGCGGTGGCTTCTCTTGCAGAGCATGAGCTCTAGGCACGCGGGCTTCAGCAGCTGTGGTTCGCAGGCTCTAGAGCTTGGGCTCAGTAGTTGTGGCACATGGGCTTACTTGCTCTGCGGCATGTGGGAGCTTCCCGGACCGGGGCTCGAACCCATGTCCCCTGCATTGGCAGGTGGATTCTTAACCACTGAGCCACCAGGGAAGTCCCGCCTGATTTGTTTTTATTTTGCTATTTTCCACGTTCCCCACTCCCTGCCATAGGCACAAAAAAGGCTTTGTGTCCACTGTTTAACCCCGTGGGAAAATTTAGGCACAGAGAAATTAAAAGTGTATGCAGATACATACCCTGACAGTAGAGAGACAGAAGCTAATCTTATTTGATTGGGCTAATTGTAGTAGAAAACTATCTGTTTGTAGGAAGGCACTTAAAAAAAACAAAGAAAAGAAAAGAAAAAGGAGGGCTGTGTACCTGTCTCTAGCTGTTGTGAGGTAAAATAGCTACCGTGTGTCCAAATTTAACACAGCCTCACACACAGGAAGCCCTCACCAAGTGCGGTCCACTGTTACTCCAGCCAAAGTTTTCTGTTGTGCAATTGAGACTGCACTTCCCCCATCTGAAGAATGTTACACATAAAACTGAGGAATTAGAAATTTTTAGAATTGAAAGGTTTTGTAGGAAATGGGGACTTAGGATTACCTTAGGATTACAAGTCAATTGTATCTAGGAAGAAATGTTCCAGATTTTCCCTGTGCCAGTTGTCACGGCTCTCCTGTGACCCCAGTAGCAGGGATTAGCTTGTGTACTTGGTGAGGAGACGTGGCAGGGCAGAGAGAATGGGGGAGGGCCAAGGGAAGACTGGGGAGGGCAGACAGGCCTGAGCATATACGCCAGACCTTCTCAGCCAGGGATTTACAGCGGCAGGGAGTGAACACATGGTGAGGGTCTGTTATGGGCCAGACCCCTGTTAGGCCTGGAGATATAGAGATGAGTGAGATGGGGTCTGGGTTCCTGAGGGGTCAGTGGGGGAGACAGACATGTCCACGGATAAATGTCATGACCAGGTAGTGGGTGCAATATGGCAGCTGCACACCAAGCACCCTGGGGTGGGGCGGGAGCGCTGGACGGGGAGGTGGCCTGCTTCCGGCTTCCTGTGTGACAGCGCACACAAGGTGACTCACACCATAGGCTGTCACATGTGGAACTGGAACTTGTGTATTCTGGCTTTGTTTCCTTCTTTCTTTTGCTTTTGGGATTTCCATTTTGAGGGAGAGAATTCTGACTGCAGAGAGGAGTCTGGGCACAGGGGCACTGTAAGAATCCAGAGCTGGAAGTGCCCTTCCAACCACTTAGGAGGTCAGAGGGGCACATTCTAGTTTACTTTTTTTGTCTTTGACAACTGTGGCTAATTTTTCGCTATTTTCTAGGAACGTAAAACCTGCAGAAGATTAATGCCTTTCTATCTTTAAGGTACATCAGCGTTTAAAAGAAAGGTTCTTTATTAAAAGCAAGGTTTTATTTGCCCTTAAGTTTTGGCAAAGTGCTAAATCCCACTTTCAGCTTTGTTTTCAGTGGTTTGCACTTCTCACCTTCCTTCTTCCCTCTTCTCTCCCTTCTCTCTTCCCCCTCCTTTCCTTAGTACCCTTGCAGCTGCCATGCAAGCTAAGGCATAGTGCCAACGCTGTGACCTTGGCAAACTTGGGCCTCGGCTTCCTTATCTGTAAGTGGAGAGTTTGGATTAGCTGACACGAATAGTCACCTGGTCCCCACATCTGTGAGTCCTGTGACCTGAAAAGAGGGGCTCATGAACTCCATTTCATCAGTCGTTTATTCTCCTGTTAATAAAAAAGAATCTTATTTCAGAACCGCCTTCCCCAGTCCTGTGAGTTGCACGTCTAAACCACTTTCTAGAAACAGCAGCAAGCGGTTCATTCTTCACTGTGGTATTTTCCAGCTTGTGATTGATGCCCCTCCTGGCAGGCTGTCTCTATTACAGGTGCACGGTGTGGGCTGTTCGGTGTTTTAGTCACAGGCGTACTGTGTGAATCCGGCAAGGAGGTTAGGATGGGTGACAGAAGGACAGACCGTAAGGGGCGATAAGCCTGAGGTTGTGATCAGCCTGAGGTTGTGCCGTGGGGTGGGTAATACGAGTAGGATCCGGGACTGAACTCCTGAGTCACAGGTCAGGTGAAGGTTAGGGCTGGGAGCAGAGTCACAGGTCAGGTGAAGGTTAGGGCTGGGAGCAAAGGTCCCGGGAGCAGAGAGGCGGGGAGAGAGAGTTCGAGAAACCGTCCCCGAAGGAGCGGGGGAGGGGCGGCTGAAGGGGATCCCCCCTCCAGCTGTGGGGGGCAGGAGCGGAGGCTGGGGACATCACCAAGGGGAGAGAAAGCGCAGCTGCGGGGAAGGGAGCCGCTTCCCGCAAACACAGGCTGAGGGTTTAGGCCCGAAGTCTGAAAAGTGGGTGGGGTGCCCATCGGCCTGAGGCCAGAAGGGAGGAGTTAGTTCATTGCTCCCGCGGGAGGGAGAGGGACAGGCTGGGCGGGTGGAAGAGGGGAGGACGGCCGATGGGTGGCGTGCTGGGATCCAAAGGGTGTCGTGAGAGAAACACCTGCGTGGGGTGATCAATGGCCTTCCGCCCGAGCCAGGCTGCTCTGGTCACCTGAGACCGAGAGAGCAAGTGGGGGCATGTGTGGCCATCCTTTTGGGCCACTGGCTTTCTCTCGTGTGGAAAGGGAATAATCACTACGTCGCAGTGTTGTCTTTCTGAAGGCCCTTGGTACGTGCCTGCGGAGGTGACCTTGGGAGGTGGCAGCAGAGGATTCCCGTCTGAGAGGGAGGGGACAGTTTCCAGTTTCCCTTCCGCTCCCTGGCCAGCGTGTTGACGGTTCACTTGACTAGGTGGACCATGAATGAGACTTTAAGAGATGGTGCCCTGGGACTGTCCATCTGTCCCCAACTTTGTGGCCATGTGTTGTTGAGATTTTTATCACATGGTCTCTCATCCGATCCCTTACGTTTCTTCCTGATCTTATCCCAGAGCCTGTCCCTGTTCTCCTGGCTGCGAGTTCGGTCTCTGCACCCTAAGATCCCAAGTGCACAGAATGGCCCATGTGTGTCATTGCTCTCTGTGAAAGTCTTCGTGGTGGCCTCAGTCTCCAGCATGCACCTTCAGACTCACTGGGACCAGCATTTCTGACTTGGATGAGGCTGAGTATACAGGTGTGGACAAAGCAAAGTCTCCATGCGCATGGAGTTTTCTTGGTGATGGGGCAGACAGGACAATCAAGTCAACAAATGTGAGGCCCGCCAGGGGGTCAGGAGGCAGAGCCTTAGTGAGCCTTGTAACAGCTCTGCACCCGCACACACGGTTGGTCATTTGACATTTGCAGTACTGCTGCTGTTTGTGTAGTGACACCTGAGTTCCTTTGAAAGGCCCTGCAGAGTTAGCAGCAGTTGTGCTGGGCTGAGTTCCAGGTTTCCATCGGGGCCTGATCATGGCTGGCTTTCCCCTCTCTTTGATTTTAGAGACAGAGACAGGGTGGTGTGAACACCCCCAGGAATATCTCAGGCCTCCTTTTGACTGTTTATTTGAAGGCCCGATGAGTGGCCCATGGGGTTCTTACTAGGGTCCATGGATGGGTTTCATGAAGCTATTGAAATCCAGTTTATCATTCTGGGTGTGTGCATTTTTCTGGTGAGAGTGTCTAAAGCTTTCATTAAATCCACCAGGAAGAGCTCTGAAATGTTTATTTATTTATTTATTTATTTATTTAGGCCACATGGCCCACGGGATCTTGGTTCCCTGACCAGGGATGGAACCTGTGCCCGCTGCAGTGGAACCGCCAGGGAAGTCCCTGAAAGGTTTATTTTTATGGAAGTGGATGAAAACATAGAACTGGGCCATTGAGGGCTTCTCTTTATTGCTGTCTGTCCCCTTTGTAGAGGAACTAACGTGATGTGATTTGCCTAAGGCGAGGAGGCAGACACAGGGTGAGAGCCTCAGTGCGCTTATCTGGGACTTGGCATTTCTGTGTCTTATGGTGGGACACGTTCAGTTATTCCTCTGAGAAAAAAGAGAAGCAAAATGATAAAGCTGGCATCATGGAAGACCAGCCAACTCAGTGGGAGAGAGAGCGGGAGGTGTATGTGATGCCGCAGTGTGGTTTTGTCATCCAGTCAGCAGGAGGAGAAGGCTGGGTCTCAGGAAGCGAGCAGAAGACCACTTGAGCAGATGATGCTTCTCAGATTTCTGAGTCTGATGGGCACTGACCGTAGGTCTGGAGAGGACAGTCTAGGACTTTGGCTGTTGATGTCAAAGGTACCTGTTTTAGGAGATTCTTCTGCTTGAGAAGGCCATAATAGTTTTCGTAAATAATAAAGTTCATGGCAGTTGTCCTTCAAGATGAGGGTATGGAGGGTAGCTTTTAAGAGGGAGGGCGTTGATACTGACCTACTATTTGATCCAGCAGTTTACTTCTTGGGGTTTATTTTAAGAAATAATTAAGACCATTATTCATCCCAGAGCTGTTTGTCATAGTGAAAAGTTGAAAACCTAAGTATACAACAATTGGGGGTTGGTTAAACAAATGACATATATCTAAATAATGGAATACTTGGCAACCCTAAAAAATAATATCCAGAGGAATATTCGTAGAAGGTTGTTCAAAAAACATTGTTATGTACAAAAAGTTACATACTGCCTTTGTAAAAAATAAATTATTCAGAAAATACTAGTTGGGTGCCTACTATGAGCCAGGAGCCCTGCTGGACGCTGGTGACAGAGTGATGAGCTAAGCAGTTATGTTTCCTGCCCTCAGTTAGCGTACAGTCTACTAGGGAAATAGTCAAGCCATATTGATTTTCTCATAAAGTTTTATAAATACTCATAGGAGGAGTCCAAAAACAGTGACTCCTTAACAGGCACGTTCAACCACCTGTCAAGTCCAATCAGGTATGTCTCTGTATACTTGTTACTGGCTACATCCCTGACCTGAAATCATTGATTTCTTAGAAAGCTTGAAGTAAGTCACTGAGATGTGTTACTGACACTGCCTTACTGTCTAACTGTCTTCCTTTCTCCCCCGCAGTTCCAGGCTCTGTGGGGGGAAGGGTGGTGGAGGCACAGTCATTTTGGGAGTGGGGGATATTCCCGCCCTTCTTCCTGGCTTCTGTCCTCAGTGCTGTAGTCATCACAAGCCTTGTCACCAGCTCACCTGGAATTGCCTCTTGTTCACTGTCGTGTCTCGTGGGCCTCACATCGTTCTGACTTGGGCCCCTGACTTGTCATCTGTGATGTTTGCAGCCATGTGGAGTAGTGCTTCATTCTTAGAAATCATCTAGTTTAAATCCTTTCTTGGAGCCTGGCGAAGCCAGGACTAGAATCTGTGTGTCCTGCCTGCCCGATGGACATCTTTTCCACTAGGCAACAGCATGGCCATTCCTGGTCACCACAGCGAGGGCTCTTCCAAGCAGGTCTGCGTTAAAAACCACATGCATTTCAAATCGGTGACGCCACAAGACTGCAAGAAAGCTTAATTCCTTCAAAGGCAAAAGGGCAGCAGATTTCTTGAGGAAGAAGAAATGAACGACCGTCGCTGCTGGCGTGGCCGCTTGTCACAGTATGGAGACCAAGTTGAATTGGTGTTGGCAGAGTTTGGCAAGCGTGTATAAGGGCTCTGTTCTTAGCCAAACTGTGGGATCTTCTACCATGTGCCGGCCATGTTAGCTCCCGGGATTCACACAGGAAGACGACATGGGGCTCTGCTCTCTAGAGCCCCTCTCTAGAGAGAGCAGTGGAAAGATGGGCCCCATGACAATACACTGCGGTCTCATGCTGTGTGTACTAGTGACTGGGACTCGAGAATTTTGCCTAAAATGTTCAGGGAGGCAGTCCCTGGGGAGGGCGGCTTTGATCTGGACTCTGAGGAGGGGTGGGATTGCCAAGGGGCACCACTGACGTCAGAGTCCATGTGAGGGCACCTCCTGGAGACAGGCAGTGCATGGCCTGGGCTGACTGTTCAAGGCCTCGCGCCGTTTATTTGCCTTTTAACCTAAATTTTTGCTTTTTAAAAATTTATTTATTTATTTATCTATCTATAGCTATGCTGCGTGCTTGCGGGATAACCACTATTGTTTTTTTTCTTTTTTTAAATTTATTTTTTGCTGCGTTGGGTCTTGGGTCTTCATTGCTGTGCGCGGGCTTCCTCTAGTTGCGGCAAGCGGGGGCTACTCCTCATTTTGGTGCGCGGGCTTCTCATTGCGGTGGCTTCTCTTGTTGCGGAGCACGGGATCTAGGCACGCAGGCTTCAGTAGTTGCGGCACACGGGCCAGTAGTTGTGGCTCATGGGCTCAGTAGTTGTGGCTTGCGGACTCTAGAGTGCAGGCTCAGTAGTTATGACGCACGGGCTTAGTTGCTCCATGGCATGTGGGATCTTCCTGGACCAGGGCTTGGACCCATGTCCCCTGCATTGGCAGGCGGATTCTTAACCACTGCACCACCAGGGAAGCCCCACCACTATTGTTTTGATGTATATACCTCCCATCTTTTTTTCTGTAAATACTAGGTGTGCACCCAAATAGTAAAATAGTATTATTTTAACCAAATCTTAAAAGGAATAGTATTGCCAAAGCTAAACCTCAGCAGTTCTAGAATTGACTTCTAGGATACAAATATGAATCTGAAATTTTATAAAAGTTATTAGTAATGCTATTATTAAAATCATAATAGAGTTTGGCATTATGGTATAAGAACTTAATTTCTTAGCATGTATGATCAGTGTAGTGAACATTTGTGATACTGGGTACATATGGACTTTCAGGAGGTGGAGGAGCAAGGCTTTTATTCATGTATTTTATTATTTTTTACTTTTAAAATTTATTTATTTATTTATTTATTTATTTATTTATTTATTTATTTATGGCTGTGTTGGGTCTTCGTTTCCGTGTGAGGGCTTTCTCTAGTTGTGGCAAATGGGGCCCACTCTTCATCGCGGTGCGCAGGCCTCTCACTATTGCGGCCTCTCCTGTTGCGGAGCACAGGCTCCAGACACGCAGGCTCAGTAGTGTGGTTCACGGGCCTAGTTGCTCCGTGGCATGTGGGATCTTCCCGGACCAGGGCTCGAACCCGTGTCCCCTGCATTGGCAGGCAGATTCTCAACCACTGCACCACCAAGGAAGCCCTTATTTATTTTATTATTTATTTATTTTGGTTTTTGAATTATTATTATTATTTTGGCTAGCTGTCAATATGAGACACTGTAAGTGGTCGTTCGTCTCCAACTTACTAGACTTTTGACCAGTAACTGACTTCTCTCCTCTTTAACTCCTGGACCTAAAGATTTCCTTGGTGATGATGATGCAGTTTCATTTAAAGTTATCCCTCACCCCAGCTTAGTGTGGTGATCAAAGGAGAATATGTCTGGATAATATCAAAAGCACAAATAAGATCGTTGCCCTTAATCAAATTTTTCCCTGATATTTTGGCCTGTGATTGCTGCTTCATATAACCAGCTGAGAGAATAACACGTCCTTAAGCCTGGGCTCTGGAAGTGTGGCAGTGGAGTAGTGTAATTGGCTTGCAAGATAACAAAGCTGTTTTCCAAATCTCCATCTTGATCTCGGCTTTCACTGCCTGCACACCAAATTCAGCATCTCCCCTGGGGAAGAATGACAAAAGAATCTTTACAGAGGTAATATGTGAGAAATGTTTGCTCCTTCAAGGCACCTCAGTTCCT
>NW_006798376.1:2936538-2944909 GCF_000442215.2 Lipotes vexillifer | reverse complement strand
TTCCCTACAAGCAGCCCTGGGTTGTCAGTAAGCATGCTCTTTGATATTGTTAGTAAGCATGCTATGTTGATGCTGTTATCTGCAAAGTACAGTGTTAGAATTTTCTTTTATTCAAGCAGCCTTTTCCAATATGTAATAACCAGCCATCCACCCTGTCTTTGAACATCTTGTGTAAGTACATGACAAAATCCCTTGGGTGTCACATAGTTTGCCTTTGGGTGGGGGAGAGTTTTATTCTGAGTTACACCTGGAATGTGCTCATCAACATTTGGAAATGAATCTTTGGATATTATCAGAGACTGTTTGAAAGATGTGCCTCGTTCATATTACTGCTGTCGCCATGCTGATGTGTAATCTACGTGGTAATGCAGTCACTGATCACATGTCAGTCCAAGGATGCCAGAAATGACATTTGAAGAAAGCATTCTGCTCTTTGGCCTTCCATGTCGAAACCAAAGGTGGGATTTTGGCCAAGTATGGAAACTGGAGACAGTTTCAGTGGATCCTTAAATAAACGTACAAATCTCTCCATATTTTATTTTTATAGGTTTAAAATATAATGTTTCTGAGATGTGACTGAGAATGTTCCAAATCTATAATTTGCTTTTAAAAAGTACAAACATTTTTCATTTATTATTCTGTTTTAATTATAGTAAAATATACATAACATAAAATTTACCATTTTAGCCATTTTTGAGCGTACAATTCAGTGACATTAAGTACATTCACACTGATGTGTGACCGTCATCACCATCCATCTCCGGAAGTTTTTCATCATCCCACGCTGAAACTTTGTGCCCATTAAATGATAGCTCCCCATTCCCTCCCCACTCCAGCCCCAGGCAACACCATTCTACTTCCTTTGTCTTTGAATGTGACTCCTCTAGGGACCTCATTTAAGTGAAATCATACAGTATTTGTCCTTGTATGTGGCTTATTTCACTTAGCATAATGTTTTCAGGGTTCATCCATATTGTAGCTTATATCAGAATTTCCTTTCTTCTTAAGGCTGAACAATATTCCATTGTATGTATATACCACATTTTATTTGTTCGTTCATCTGTTAGTGGACACTGGCGTTTCTTCTACCTTTTAGTTATTGTGAATAATGCTGCTGCTATGCAGCATTTATTTGAGTTAAACATCTTTAAATAGGATTGTTTTTAATAAGGAAAAATCTATGCTTTCTTGTGGTCAGTTTTATCAGAGGGCTGCCATGTCCAAGTTAGGTCCAGGAAATGCCTACCTCACAGACATAAAAACACCCAAGCACTTTCAACGGTGCTCAGCTGAAAGCTTTAGTATTTGCCTGAGGTCAAGAGAGCAGTTTCATAATATTTCTGTGTAGCCTCACCAGCGAACTTGGCAGCAACCTCGAGTGAGGCCTGTCAGGGTTCTTGGAAAACAGCCTGGTGTTTTCATATCTTTTGCCCTGATAGCTTCTGCCTGTCAGTACCTCAAGAGGGAAAATATGGCAATAGCCTTGGTCCCTCAACTCAGTCTTAACTGGTGAAATTCTCATCCGAGCCCTTTCTGGATATGCAGATATGATTTACTTCAGCGGTTTGCTCTTCTGTGAGCCTGTTTCACTGTCTGTCTGGGAGGGGAACTAAGGGTCTGGCCTACAAGCTGTGTGCAGCCAGCTAGCACTCTTGATTTAAACTTGTATATTTTTCAAATCTGTGTGGCAGGGGAGGCCTGGTGGAGAATACAGAGCAGCAAACTCTCCCCTGACTCCGTGCGGTGGTCCCTTGGCTTAGTGGTGCATGGTCGTACTGCAGCGACGTCTGAGGTACTTTTTTCTGGACATGTGGGAAACTGAGGTTAGCTTTCTGTTTTGTGGTAAGAGAAGTGAAGTGTTTTGTACCTTTACAGACTAGATAAGAATCGAATATGATTAACCGTGGTTTAAACAAGGCCAGTCAAGTCCGTTTGCTTATGCTGCCCACGTTTTTTCAAGGCACCTGACATATCTGCAGTGGAGCCCTGTCCATGAGTTTACTGACAGCATCATGGATCATAGTTTTATACTAAAGGTCTGTTTTCTTGCTGTATGATCTTTCTCTTTGTTTAATCAAGTTTTGGCATCTCTCTGGGTCTTTTTACTGATATGTATGTATATAGATTTGTAGAGTTGTGGAGTAGATTTTTAAAAGTCCTTGATTTAAATAGGTGTCCTCTGGAACAAAATAACAGACATGTTTGATCCTCAGTCATACAATTTATATATTTAGTTAGTCACTTTTGGCCATCAGTCAAATATTCTGCTTCAAAGAATAACTGTAATACTATCTGAATAAATTGTTTGATTCAGGATGCAAGATATAATTAGGGATGTGTCTCTTAGAAAAAAGATAATTGGGGTCTTTTTGTATCATTAAAATTTTGAGTGTAGCTAACTAATCTGGCACTGCGTCAGGTATCTAGGCAAACAGTTGCCAGTTTACAGTTGAAGTCTGCCTTACATTATGCACTTGGAGGCCGAGTGGGCCTGCTGTTTCTGAGGTGCAGAATCTGCTGCACCGTGGCCCTCTGGTAAGTCACAGTGGTGGTTCTGCACGGGCCAGAGCAGGTGGTGGTGGGGATGTGGCAGAGATGCGGGGCTCCTGCCTGTGTTCCCCTGATGGACTGGGATACCAAGTGATCTGCGTCTTTACTGCTGCCTCGTGCGCTAGCGGAGAGTGGGCTCCACTCTCTCGGAGGTTATGATCAAAATAGGAATACGAGCAAATGTCTGGAGGCTATTTATACTCAGCGTGCCTGTATGTATCTTCCCTCCTCTACTGAGCCCTTTTTCTTTTTTTTTTTTTTGCGTTACGCGGGCCTCTCAGTGTTGTGGCCTCTCCCGTTGCGAAGCACAGGCCCCGGATGCGCAGGCTCAGCGGCCATGGCTCACGGGCCCAGCCGCTCCGCCGCACGTGGGATCCTCCCGGACCGGGACACGAACCCGTGTCCCCTGCATCGGGAGGCAGACTCTCAACCACTGCGCCACCAGGGACGCCCCTGAGCCCCTTTTTATCTGAATCTTCCCTGATCGCTCCGGTGAGATGGCCGTTCTCACCTTACTTCTGACCCTCTGCCATCGAAAGCTTCTTCATGTTCCTCCTTGACTGTTGTGGAGCCCCCTTCTTTCACTTCCTTTTCCCTCTTTGGGTCTTTGGGACTCGCTACACTTCTGGTTCTCTTATCTTGCCAAGAGTTCCTTCTCTGACTCCTTCCCTGGTACCTCTGCCTGATCCGTGTGTGTGAATGTTTCTCGAGGTTCAGCCCTCAGTCTGCTTGCTGAGCAGCCCGGTCTGTGCAGGCTTGTGCAAGGGGACACTTCCCTTTCTTGGAGGCGGGGTGGCGAGGGTTGGAGCCACCGGGCAGAAAGGACTCTGATTCCTTACAGTTTGGGAGGTGTGGTCAGAATAGTACAGGTCCTAAAACTCAGGCTGTGTGGGAGGGAGTGATGGAGAAAGTGCAGAACCTTTTTTTTGCACTGAGACCTCTATTTTAGGAGTAAACTCTAGGAGTCAAAACTATTGATGTATAGATTAAATCTGATCGTTCCTATTTATCTTTCCCATTTTCTGATTTGTGTTTCATTTCCAGATTTGTTAATGTGACTCCTACTGAAATAAACAATGGCCTGTATCTCAAATTTTATGCTATTCTTAATGTTTGAAAATTCAGTCAATAATAAAATCTCAACCTGCTCACATAGGCTCTAGTTTGTCCTGTTCCTCTGTAGACACGTAGAGGACAAGTTTTGTACACTCTCCACAGTAACAAATGATTACGGTTAAATAGTATTAGAAATTGACTTTAAGAATTCATTTTTTTCTCTCAGGTTTGTTGCCAGTTGCTTCTTTAAGATACATTGAAATGTTATGGCTGTTTAATTTGAAATAGTTACACAGCATTTCTTTTATGACTGTAGAGGTCTGCACAGCTTAGTTTTCTTTACCACTCAATTTTCTTTATTGCTTTGAGTTAACATTTGGAGGTACTGTTTCTGATACTGTATACCTCAAGACTGTGGTTTCTTGGATTTTTTTAGTTTCCTGAACTGCCTGGTAGATGTCTTCTTTATCAGATTCCCTTGTTTGTGGAGCCCAGAAGTTTATGAAAACTGAGAGAGAGGATATCAGATATTGGAAGGCACACAACATGGTATAGTGAAAAGGCTTTTGAGTCTTGGCAGAGATGGGTTTGGGTGCCTGCTCTGTCCATCACTGACAGTGCGATGTTGATCAGATTACTTGAGTTATTTGAATCTTATTCCCTCATGTGTAAAATGGGGATAATAATGCTCATCTCACAGGTTTGTTATGGGGTCGTGTCTGTAAATCCCCAGCACACTGGTCGGCGAGTAAGTGGTAGTGGTTATTACTGGGACTTCCTCTCCTGAGGCTAAAATGTATTGGAAAGTGATTAGATTTCTGTTATTTTCTTTTATCATTTACCATTTCAGAGAATATGGAGGTAGAAATGAGGAAAGTCTAGACTGACTGAGAACCTCATTTTATTGTTGGATTGAATTCTTATCGTCTAAATTTGTACGTTGCTGTCTTTCCCCTGATTGCTTTTTCTGCTGTGGAATATGGTGTTAAAAACAAAATAAGGGGGCTTCCCTGGTGGCGCAGTGGTTGAGAGTCCACCTGCCGATGCAGGGGACACGGGTTCGTGCCCCGGTCCGGGAAGATCCCACATGCCGTGGAGCGGCTGGGCCCGTGAGCCATGGCCGCTGAGCCTGCCCGTCCAGAGCCTGTGCTCCGCAACGGGAGAGGCCACAGCAGTGAGAGGCCCGCGTACCGCAAAAACAAACAAACAAACAAAAAAAACCAAAATAGGTTACGGTAAGATTTTTCTCTGTCTAGAATCTTTGTAAATGAATCAGTCCTACTAGCCAGTTCCCTCCCCAGGGAGTAGAGGCTTTACATTTATTTTTTCTCATTTTTAAATGTTTTTATTATGAAAATATTTTGAACATTTAGAAATATAGAGAATAATCTAGTGAACATATATACCCAACCCTCAGTTTTATCAAATGTTTGTGTTTGATGTGTTTTGGTATATATATGTTATTATTATTTTTGAAACAAATATCCCATCTCCACTGGACTGTAAGTTCAGGGACCTTGCTGTCTGGTGCTTAGGACAGTGCTGGGTGAGGGGCGAGCTCCAGATAAACACTGTGTGTCCTTCTCCAGGGCCTTGCCCTCCCTCCTTCCCGGAGGTGACACTGTCACGGATAGGATAGCAAGCCACTGAGGAGGAAAAAGTATCATGCTAGGTTCAGCCAGTGATACAAATGTGCGTAAACTCAGGACTGCCCTCGAGCAATTTTTGTGCCATGATGTAAGATAGGACAGACGAATTCAGAAATAGCTCCTCTAGAAACCAGAACATTCTCCCTGCATTTGCAGAGCCACAGAGTGGCTGGTTATCAGAAGTAACTGTTGGTATGAACTTTAAGAAGCAGAGATGGGGCTGGGCTTTCTAAGCTGACAGGACAGTTGAGCCAGAGCTCAGCAGTGGCAACAATTCCAGGGATTGGAACTAGGTAGTTCAGGGTGGCCTGGACTCTGTTATCGGAAGGGAGTAGCAAAAGAAGAATAAAGCGGCCACAGAACAAGACTATTGAGCTCTTATTACATATAACTAATAGTGCTAGGCCCTTAATGGGGCAGCATAGCATATTAGATGAAAAACCGACCTTCTGGAAGCATACCATCCTGGATTGAAGTTTAGTCCCCTCTTTTTCTGGCTGTGTGGCCTGAGGTAAGCCACTTAACCTCTCTGAGCTTCAGTCCTGATGTGAGGGCTGTTCTCACTTTGGCTACTGAAGGTAAGAGCACCGAAGTGAGTTCTTTTTTTTTTTAACATCTTTATTGGAGTATAGTTGCTTTACAGTGTTGTGTTAGTTCCTGCTGTATAACAGAGTGAATCAGCTATACATATATCCCCATATCTCCTCGCTCTTGCATCTCCCTCCCGTCCCTCCCGATCCCACCCCTCTAGGTGGTCACAGAGCACCGAGCTGATCTCCCTGTGCTATGCGGCTGCTTCCCACTAGCTATCTGTTTTACACTTGGTAGTGTATATATGTCCATGCCACTCTCTCACTTCGTCCCAGCTTACCCTTCCCCCTCCCGGTGTCCTCAAGTCCATTCTCTACGTCTGCGTCTCTACCGAATTGAGTTCTTGCCCAGACATTCCATTCTGTTTTAAGAAGTCGTCTTGCCTGTGGGCATTTGAAATAGGCAGCTAAATGATGAGAAGTGTGACCTTTTGGTTGGTCACAAATGTACAGAGTGACCTCATGTACGTGAAGTCACGTACAGAGTGACGGTACAAAGGGAACTCGGCTTGCCTGCCAAATCTGCACTTCTCTGGTACCTTGTGAAAAGACCATCCTCTTCTAAGTCATCAAGACCAGAACCAGGGAGGCACTGACAATTCCTTCTCCTTTACCCCTGTGTCCCTCCAGTAGCCAAAGCAAGGTCATTTTACCTCTTTATTATCTATTGTATTCATCCACAGTCCTAGGCCCTCATTGCTTCCTGCCTGGATTTCTGTATGTACAGCTCTCCACCTTCTGCCCTGTCTTTATTCCATTCTCCCAACTGCTGTCATAGTCCTTTACCTCAACTGCAAAGATGACCACGTGAGTCCCTGCTTAAATGTGTCCGTGGTTCCCATTGCCCTTAGGAGAAAGCCTGAGCATCATTTGAGCATGAGTATCCATTGTTTGGCCCTTGTCATCCTCGCTCTTGCCCTTCCCTAGTGGGTCCTGCTTCCATGCCTTCTGCCCACTTAGAAGACTTTTCCCCTGCTTGGCTCATCTTGTTTACTCTCATGTTTCAAGACTCAACTCAAGCATCACCTCCTTTGTGAGGAGCACCTCCTTCCTAAGCCACCCAGCGGTCTGGGCTGGGCTCCCCCCACCCCCCACCCCGCCCCGCCGACACCTGCCTCTGTTATTCCACCAAGTGCACTGGGTTGGGATGGGCCACTTAGCTGTTTCCAGAGTGAACGCGCTTGAGAGCACAGCCTGTTTTGTTAAAAAAAAAAAGAAAAAATCTCATGCTTCTTCATGCCTAGCCTGGTGTCTGACACATAGGAGACTCTCGAAAAAGATTAGTAGGATATACACGGATAAGAATTACTTTTTCATCTTCCTGAAACCAGGAAGACTGAAGCTGGGTAACAGAAGCTTTCTTCCTTCCCACCTTTCTGTCTGTATCCATTCCAGCATCTGCTCAACAGCCCAGCTGTGATGGAAGAGAAGCATATGGTTAACTTGAAAGAGGCAGTTGGGATGTGACTGCATGTGAAATATATTCACCTGCCACCCCCCCCACCCCCCGTACAGGATGGCAGCAATGACACCTCATATTTGTCCTTTTATTTGCATTCTTCTCCTTAAGTGTCTCCACAGACATGATCTCATCTGGTGCGAGGGGCTGGTAGCCTGAGTGCTGGATGGGAGCTTGCGATAATCCCAGCTTTGTAGATGCAGAAAGGAAGATAAGGAGCGAAGAAATTTGCCCAAAGTTAGTGAGTTGCTAGTGGCGGAAGAGACCAGACGTTGAGCTGAAGTCGTCTGCCCTTTCTTCTCTTTTATAACCGGCAGAACTGGGTTTTATCAGTTGTATCAGAACTGGTTGTATCTTGTATCAACTGGGTTGTATCACTTATCATCATTGAAAAGGAAGATGGGCAGAAGAGGTGGTGTAAAAAGTTTTCTGTGTATTAATTTTGCTTGCAGGTGTACTTTTTAATTGTTAATTTCCCTAATCTTCCTTCAATTCTGGTTAAGTGCTCAGCCTGGTAGTGTCATTGGGTTCATTTGGCTGAAATAGCTGAGGCCCATTCAGTGGTGTTCTGGGGCCTGCTTTGGGCAGAGATGAAATTGCCACATTTCACTTGGTCAGTTTGGGAATAGTATTGACTTCAAACAATTTTCCTGCTTCACAAGCTAATAAAGTGACAACAATAAAAGCTTAGTCCTTCTTAAGTTGTACTCTTTACATTCTATTAAACCCTTTAAAATGAATTTTTTCTTTTCTGTTCTGGAATTGTGGAGTCTTTGCGTAAGCTTATGCAGGACAAGAAAATGGCTCACTAGCATTCAACAATCACATTGTTAGCTTCCAGGAATTTATAAATTTTGAAAATTGCAGCCTCTGAAGTGGGCTGTTGCAGGGAAACCACACCTACATGTTTAAATTAAATTCTGGGCTCCTGAGAGCAAAGATGAAGGCAAAGTGAGATTGAAAATGCAAAGGGCAAAACAATGAGGACTCACCCAGGGTATGTTCAGACAGCAAGCAAGTCTTGGATGGTAGTCTTTCGGTTACTTTTTTGCGGCGGGGTGGGGGGG
>NW_006798376.1:2921426-2936437 GCF_000442215.2 Lipotes vexillifer | reverse complement strand
GGGGGGGGTGGGGGGGGGGCGGGGGGTGGTTACTCTCTCCGTTGATCTCTGGCAAATCTGTCTAGTTTTGTTGTTTGATCAGTCCTCCTTCTTGATCACTGAGTTATTCCAGCCCCTCTGCCCGCTGCCTGCATGAAACCTCTCTTCTCTTGGCTTTTATTATACAAGAAATGGTATATTCTCAGTCTCCTCCTGTCTCTTCCCTGCTAATGGCTACTTCTACCCCCATCACTCTACCATCCACACTCATCAGTGGTTTTCACTTTATTTTGGTCCCTGATGGCGTTTGTGTGGGACATAGCGGTTTTTCCATATCTGGGTGTTTCTATTTGTTTGTCCTGCTGTCTTCCCAGACTCAGTAGCTTAAAAACAAATTGACTTTGCAGTGTTTGTGGTGGGCAAGATCATTTGTTTCATTATCTCGTGTTAGAATTAAGTAAATTAAAGCTCAGGGAGGAGACGTGACTGGTGTAATTTCGCACAGCCATCATTTGGCGGAATCAGGCTAGAAAGCAAGGTTCTTGACCATCTGTACATCTCAGACCCTCTGCGTGGACTTCTCCTCAGTCACCGACTCTTCACGGTCTCCTGTGCCATTACTGTTCCCTCAGCAAGGAACTTCAGAGCTATTTGACCTTCACATGTCCCCTCCTTCCCCACAAACCAACGTACCAATTCTTTCTCTGATTTAAAATTTTATTCTTTAATAATTAAAGAAATTTACCAACAGTAAAATTCACTTTTTTGGAGCATGTAGTTCTGCGAGTTTTAACACATGCATATAAACAGCATATAGAATAATCTGTCGCCCCTCAAATTGCCTGGTGCTGCCTTTTTGTAGTCAAACTCTCCCCCTCCCCCCTGACTCCTGGCCACACCGATCTGTTCTCTGTCACTATAGTTTTGCGTTTTCCAGAAAATCATGTAAGTGGGATTATATGGACTATATCCCTTTGAGACTGACTTCTTTCATTTAGCATAACGCATATGAGATTCACCCATGTTGCAAGTATCAATAGTTTGTCCCTTTTTATGACTAAGTAGTATTCCACCACTGTTTGTTTACTCATTACACCAGCACTGTGTGAGAATCTTAGTGGCTCTGCATTTTTGCCAGCATTTTATATTGCCAGTTTTTAAAATTCAACCATTTTGATAGATGTGTAATGGTACCTCATTGTGATTTTAATTTGCATTTATTTCTCTAATGATTAATGATGTTGAACATCTTTTCATGTGCATATTTGCTGTTCTTCTGCCTGTTAGGTATATCTGTATATCTCCTGCCCATCGTGATGTTTACTTCACCCACGGTCATTGTCATAACCCTATTCCATGTGGTTATTGTGCCTAGCTTTCTGTGTCAGCATTGTTTCCCAGGTACCCCAGTATGTTCCAAGGTCAAGGCACTGAGCTAGGAACTTTATGTACATAGTCTCATTTTACTCTTATAAAACCCCTGTGAGATAAGTGGTGTCTTCTATTTTTATGGAGGAGGAATAAAGACCCCGTGTTCAACAGGTATTTATTGAGTACCTACTGTATGTCATGAGCCAGTTATTATACCCATTGACTAGTTCTGTGACTTTGGGCAAGTCATTTAATCGCTGAGTCAATTTTCTTATCTGTTAAATAGGGATCTGTATCACCGTATTTTCTCTCAGGGTGATTGAGCAGAGGTTTTAAAGAAGAACATAGATGGTCTGGCCATGGTATATACTGAGGAAACATTGGCAGTGGTTCTGTTGTTCTCTTCAAACACTTCATACTGTCCTGAGGCTGTTTCTGCCCCTTGCTGGCTGCCTTCCTCTGGAAAATTGCCCCTTGGCAGGTCTCCTCCTCCACTCTGCATCAATATTAGGACCAACACAAGATTCAGCCTTTTGTTTTTAAGGCATATGTTTCTCTGGTTGCTCTGTGTAGCTCACTAATGAATTGGCATCAGTTGGTCGAGAAAGAGATGGGATTGGACAAATTTTGAAAAGCAGACCTACAGTGCTGCAGTTACTCCTTCATCCCTCCTCTAAAGGCAGAGGACCAGTTACCATGGAGACTGCTGGTAGCTAACCTGGGGGCTGTGTTCCTAAATTCACATTTCTTACTTTGAATACCTAACCTGAGGTATGGCGAAAGGGGTACTAGGGAGGGACCTTATCTCTCAGAGCAATGGTGTGTGGAGTGTTGCTGGGATGTTTTAAATTTGTCATTTACTAGTCGTTTAATCAGGCTTTTTTTCTTTGTTAGACAGATAATTTGGGATGATTTCCAGGAAACTGGAAATACGTTGAAGAGGGGCTGGTATTTGAAATGAGTGCTTAAGATTCTCTAAAGTCAGTAACAGAAAAGTTAAATGAGCCAAATGCTTTACTCTGAGTCCATTCCAGCTTCAGTGTTTATGTAAGAATGTCTAACTTTTACTAATACCATAAAGGCTTGATCTAGTTGGCAAGGTTATTCTGTTTAGGGTGAGACAGAAAGAGAAAATCATAATATGAGTAAAAAAAAAAAAATCATGGTACCAAGATGGCCTTTTACAAATTGTCATCATCCATTATGGAGTATGAGAGGCTTTGTTTGTGGAAGCAAGGGTGTGCTTAAAATTGGCTCCTTGCTTTTTGCTCTTCGGTAGCTAGAGCATGTTTTCAGTTGTTAAGCATGTATCCAACGCTTACCATGTTCCAGGTCTATGTTAGGTATTAAGTCTCCTTAATCTTGACAGTAACCGTCTGAAATAAAAGATAGCCCCATTTTACAAAACATCGTGTGGAGAGGCCATTTGACTTATCCAGTGTGACCCTGTAAGGAGGTGGCGTTGAGCCCTGGTTCTCTGACTGTGCCCGCTGCTCTTATTGGAACCCACTCTGCCTCAATCTGCCTGTTACGGAGGCATGACAGCTGCTGCCTGCTGAGTGCCAAGAAAGCCAGCACACCTTCTCCCACTGTGGCATCTGTTTCTTTCATGGGGGCTGTTTCCAAGACCTAAGGTCAACACTTGCCTATCACAAGCCCTGAGATCGGGTAATTTTATTTTGTCCAGAAGGCCCATTGTGGAAAGAACATGAACTTTAAGTCAGAGAAAACGTTCAAGTGGTGTCTCCACCATTTTGTCACCATTGCAGGGCCTTCTGGCTGGTCTTGGGGGCCTGAAAAAGCTGCCTAGGGTAGTGGTTAAGAATGTGGTTTCTGGAGGTAACTGGTTTCAAATCCTTGTTCTATCAGCTGTATGACTGTGTACAACTTAATTGCTTTCTATGCCTCAGTTTCCACCATCTGTGAAATGGGTATAGCAGTAGTTCCTACCTCACAGGGATAAATGATTGTAAAGAGACAAATAAGAACTGTCAAGAGGTTGAGTTGAAATAACCCCATTTTGGCCATCTTGGTCATCTAGTGCCATTGTTTCTTTCAGTGACATGATAACGAGCTTCCTTGTAATTTATAGTAACTTTCTTCTCTCCTTGCACAAAGTGAAAGAATTTCACATTTTTAAAATTGAACGCCAACAGAAATATTTGCTACCACGATTTTACTAGAAAAGCAGATTAAATTATCACAAAATTACTATCTCCACCTAAGAAATTGAATTAGTAAATCTAAAAAGGATTTTTTTTGTCTAGAGAATACCTAAGTGTTTTTTGTAGAATTACTACACATAAAATTAGGTATAGTAAACAACAACCTCATTTTTTAGGTGAATATATGAAAAACACAACCAATTCTATATTAAAAAAACAACAGCAACACCCTATTTCATTCAAATGATTGGATTCCCTTTCTTTATTGAATTTGGCTGGGTTGCATTTTTTTTTTTGCGGTACGCGGGCCTCTCACTGCTGTGGCCTCTCCCGTTGCGGAGCACAGGCTCCGGACGCGCAGGCTCAGCGGCCATGGCTCACGGGCCCAGCCGCTCCGCGGCATGTGGGATCCTCCCGGACCCGGGCACGAACCCGTGTTCCTGCATCGGCAGGCGGACTCTCAACCACTGCGCCACCAGGGAAGCCCATGGGTTGCATTTGAATTAACTTTTTTCCCCTTCAAGTTGACAGCAGTAAGAGGGGACCATAGCTGTGAGTCCACCAGGAGGACAGCAGTCTCTGAATTGAGCGTAGGTCTATAAGTCAAATTTGACTGATACCCGTGGGCAGCGTGGTGCTGGCTGAGTCTGCATCCTTATTCTGAAGTCTGTCCTGATGTCCTGTGACTAATATGTTCCAGCTGTCTGGGTCACTACTTTGGAGTACTATTTATTTGCAGCCGTGATGCTGCAAATAGGAAAAGCTTTCCCTCGTGTTGGTTGAAAGCTTTGCTGGTAATTAGCAAAACAAGCATGCCTCTTATTTGGAGAGAGACTGGAAAAGCGGCTGAAGAGTCAATTGTACGTAACCACTTTGGAAAACTATCTGGCATTACCGAGGAGAGTTGAACGAACATATGTGGTCCCAAGCCCAGCTCTCTTCTCCTAGGTATACGCCCTGGAGAAGTTTGCTGTGTGCACCAGGGGACGAGCCCTAGAATATAAATGCAGCATTATTCATAACAGCAAAAACTGAAAAATCCCCAGATGATCCTTAACAGTAGAAAAGAGCAGTAAATTGTGGGTATGTTCACATAGTGAGAACTATATGGTGGTGAAAAATCAGCTACAGTCACATGAGTCAACAGGGATGAATCTCAAAATCAAAATCTTAAGAGGCGAGTCTGGAATACATACAAGTCCTGGTTTCCTTTGTATTAGGCTTAAAGCCAGGCAGAACACAACAACATATTGAGAATACAGATGTGGTAAAACCATACAGAGGAGGAAAGGATTGACCCAAGATTCAGGCCTGTGGTTATCTCTGGTGGGGAGAGTGGAGGGGTTGAGGTACAGGCCTTTTGTTTGTTTGTTTGTTTTAAACAAAAGACAAAACAGAACCCAGCACCACCAACTGGGTATTAACATACATGGGATTCATTTTATTATTCTTTAAGCTGACATATGTTATTATATTTGTTATCACTGCATAACAAGTTACCTCAAAATTTAGTGGCTTACAAGTGATAAATCTTCATCATCTCACACATGTCTGTGTGGGTCAGGAAACCAGGAGCAGCTTCACTGGATGGTTCTAACCGGGGGAGGGTCACATGGGGCTGCAGTCAGGATGTCAGTGGAAGCAGCCATCGTCTGAAGGCTTGCCTGGCCTGGAGGGTCTGCTTCTCAGAAGGCTTACTCACCTGGCTATTGCAGGAGGCCTCGGTCCTCACAACGTGGGCCTCCCTTTAGGGCGGCTGGAGTGTCCTCATGACCATGACGTGGCAACGGGTTTCCCTGCCAAGGCAGTGAGAGGGAAGCTGCTCTTTGGATCTGGCCTTTGAAGTCACACCCCATCCTTTCCCCAAAATCCTATTAGCCACACATGCCAGCCCTATTCAGTGTGTGTGTGTGTGTGTGTGTGTGTGTGTGTGTGTGTGTGTGTATGTGTTGGGGGTACTTCACAAGAGCCTGAGTGCCAAGAGGCAGGGGTCATTGGGGGCCATCTGGGAGGCTGGCTACCATGGTAGGCACTTTTATTTTTATTTTTTAAATTAAAATTTTTTTTTAATTGTGTGTTTAGTCTTCGTTGCTGCTCACGGGCTTTCTCTAGTTGCAGCAAGTGAAGGCTGCTCTTTGTTGTGGTGCGTGGACTTCTCATTGCGGTGGCTTCTCGTTGCGGAGCACGGGCTCTAGGCGTGCGGGCTCAGTAGTTGTGGCATGTGGGCCCTAGAGCACGCAGGCTTCCGTAGTTGGCGCGGCAGGCTCAGTAGTTGTGCCTCGCGGGCTCTAGAGCGCAGGCTCAGTAGTTGCGGTGCACGGTCTTAGTTGCTCCGCGGCATGTGGGATCTTCCCGGACCAGGGATCAAACCCGTGTCCCCTGCGTTGGCAGGCGGATTCTTATCCACTGCGCCACCAGGGAAGTCCGGCACTTTTAAATATATTTCACAATAGAAGGTTTAATTTAGAGACAAACTAAATTGGTCAGCTTATTTTTCTTTAGGAATGATGCAGGCATCCATTTAAGTGAAAGTTACTGGAGATGCTGAAGGTGTTACCAATCAGTATGGGTTTGAAGAAAAGTCAGTGGTTTAATTTCAGTAACTAAGTGGCGGAGCCTGCCTGAGGAGAATGTCCAAGGGGCAGGGAGCGGGTGGAAGGGCAGTGAAGAGAGGAACTTCAGTAACACTCACGCCAGGACGTGTGGTATAGAGATGGGATTGTATGTATCTAGACTTCATCCCACCTGTACCTAGATCTGGCAAAAATCTGGGGCTCCTGAGTCTGAAGCGAATTCTGCAGAGCAGGGGCCATTGGGAGCTTCCTGGACGCACTGTGATATTAAAACCCCTACCAGCTTCACACGTTGTCCCAAGACCATCTTTAATGAAAAAGGAGATTCCGTCCCTCACTCCCTTCCCCCACATGTAAGGGTGTGGCTGGAAATGAACTAGGCAAGTAAGGATAGGAGTTTTGACTTTAAAATTCATGCAGTGGGTGCTCCCCTGGCGGTCCAGGGCGGTAAGACTCCACACTCCCAGTGCAGGGGGGCCCGGGTTTGATCCCTGGTCGAGGAACTAGATCCCGCATGCCGCAACTAAGAGTTCGCATGCTTCAACTAAAAGATCCTGCACGTGGCAATGAAGATCCTGAGTGCTGCAACTAAGACCCGGCGCAGCCAAAATAAATAAATAAATATAAAAAAAATTCATACAATGATTGCATTCAACTCCATAATGCATGTCTGTTTCAATATTAACAGCTTTAATATTACTGATTCACTTGCTTATCTTTCCCTCACCAAAATCCATGAGTAAAGTTGATGTTTCCAAAGGTACATCGTGTTTTTTCCCTTGGTTTTGTGTTGCTGTTGGCATAACTTCTTGGTCGGTATTCCTGGGGTCCAAGTCCTCTCGTCGGTGAGGCATTGAGTCATATCCTATCTTTTTTGTGAGTTGCAACATGCTTGTGAACAGGTGTTCCAACCCACAGGAGAGGTAGCTGCCTGGAGAGCTTTTCTCAATTTTTAATACTTAAAAAAAATAATTTATTTATTTTTGGCTGTGTTGGGTCTTCGTTGCTGTGCGCGGGCTTTCTCTAGTTGTGGCAAGCGGGGGCTGCTCTTTGTTGCGGTGTGCGAGCTTCTCACTGCGGTGACTTCTCTTGTTTCTGGAGCACGGGCTCTAGGCGCACAGGCTTCAGTAGTTGTGGCATGTGGGCTCAGTAGTTGTGGCTCGTGGGCTCTAGAGCACAGGCTCAGTAGTTGTGGCGCACGGGCTTAGTTGCTCTGCGGCATGTGGGATCTTCCAGGACCAGGGCTCGAACCCGCGTCCCCTGCATTGGCAGGCGGATTCTAAGCCACTGCGCTACCAGGGAAGTCCAGAGGTTTTCTCAGTTTTTAATCAAGCTAGTAAGCGGAGGAGACAGGACTAAAAGCCAGGTGCCAGGGGTCCCTGACTAGCTTTCCTCAGACTTTTGTACACCAGCACCTTCACATGGTAGACATCAAGACCTCTAAACCTTTGCACATTGCGTGCAGAATTTTGGTGATCAGCAGATGAAGGGCCACTTCAGGCCATCATGCAGGGTAGTTTTGATGCTGCTTCCATCTTTATTGGCAGAGCAGTCAGTGTCTGTGCCATTATATTCTATTGTATTTTGCCTTTTATAAAAATGAATGGAAAATCTTCAACAGCGAGTGGTAATTGCCTTTTTGTGTGGCAGCGATAAAAATTAGCTGGGGTGCCATGTGAGCCTTGTTTTACTTTCTTTGGCCAATAGCGTGCTTTCTTGAGAAAGAAGGGAGAAAAATGAAATACATATATATAAAATGTCAAAAATACATTAAGGGTTATTGTGTTTCAAAGGGAAGTATAATGACTAATAGTCATTATAGTAATTGGTAATCATAATTATAGTATTATTGGTACTATTAAGAATGATTATTAATATATACTCTCAGGGAGTGAACTGCAGTGTGTGTGTGCCCCTCCCTCCCTCCCCGCCCCTTCCCCACAATGACATGCGGCTGTGTTGTTTGGCTGTTTGGCTTTGAGGTTGGTTTTCAGGAGGGTGTCATGTTATGGGGTAGGGAGCGTGGGGACGGCCTGTGAATTTATGTTCCCTTCCTAGCTGATATAAGTACTGTGCTTTCTCCTTTCCTAGTGAGATAAGCCCTGAGCTTGAGGTCAGAAGACCTGTAGCAGTTTCATGTCTGATGTTTTCTAGTTGAATGTCCTATATCATCTCTGACACTTTGCTGCCTCCTCTGGAAAATGGAATCAGTAAACACCGCTTGCCTCACAGGGCTGTGAGGTGTGGTGAGATATGGTGGAGGCCATCAGGCCCCCGGGCCACTGTGCCCTAGAGCACGTATTATAGTCGAGTGGAGCAGCATGTCTGGTGTGGTTCTGTGAGGGTACATGAGTGCCTTCTAAGTGTGTCTCAGAATCCAAAGTCAGAGTCAAGCTCAGGTCCTTGAAGCCCCAGTTTTTGTTCAAGTGGAAGTTTAGGCTACATCACTGCCCTGAAATTTATGTGAATTAAAAGAAACTTACTGAGGAATTCCTTTGTTCCAGAAGTTCCTCGAGTGGGTCAGGCCAGTGGTTGTTCCCTACATTCAGTATGTGATGGGATTATTTTTTTCTCTTTTCACTTTTCTCCTTGCTTAAAAAACAGTTTCAACAGAATTTTAACCTACAGGCTTGACATATATTAAGAACACTGTCTCAACTGAAATGGCATTAACTTAATAAAAACCTTTGGTGGTAACGTGTTGTTTTGCTTATTCTTGCAGAGCGAGGGCAGCATGAACATCCATAAATGTGCCTCTGGGCATATTTAGCCATTCGTTTTTGATTAGGAAAAAGAAGACGGCCATCCACTTGAAAGGTGAGTAAAGATTTCTGTGTGTCTTTTTATTATAAAAATATTCAAACATACTGAAGAGTTAAAAAATGTACAGTGAGTTTACATTTAACAGTTGTTAGCATTCTGCCACATTGTGTATACCTGTGTGTGTGTGTGTGTGTGTGTGTGTAGTAGGTTTCTACTGTTTTCTGCTGAAACATGTGAAAGTAAGTTGAAGAGATCATGACATTTTATCCTCAATTCTTGGGGATGCAGTTCCTAAAAATAAGAATTTTCTCCCCTGAGGGACATTTTAGAACATTCATAAACTCCATGACAGAATCATTTAATTAAACACAGTTACAGTTTCCTATTAAAAGATGTAGTTTTGAATTTATGTTCCCTTCCTGGCTGATATAAATAAGGTCAGATTTAAAAAATATTTAAACAGTGACTTACTTAATGGACAGGCCTATATAGTGAATTTGTTTGATATGAAAAACATCTGGATATAAAGGATTGGAATTTGCACTACGCGCGTGTGCCCTGTATAAGAGAGGATTACTGTGCTTTCTCTATTCCTGGTAATCTGCCCATCTGGCCCGCTGTAGCTGATGTTTATTGTTAGGTCAGAGGATCTGATGACTGCTCTTCCCTCCTTCCTGACCAGCATTCACAAGTAGACCAGTCTCTGTGATCTAATGTGATCAAAGGTCTTAACTGATTTTTTTAGCCTGAGCTTAAAAGGAGAATGGGAAAAGAATATGAGTGGTAATGTAATGTCAATACCTCATGAGGTTAGTATATTAAGATCAACATTAGAGAGAATCAGAATGATTCCAGGCCCCATAATTTGACTACCTGAGCCGAAGCTTTACATAAAGTCTTAAAGATGTGTGTTCAGCTCTGACTGTAGTTGTAAGTATTACCCGTGAGGGCCGTTTACACAGTCGGTCATTACAGCTCTGTGGTGCTTGCAGGGTTGCTGTTGCTGTTCTACATTCTAATCTCAGTTACATTTTGTTTACAGTATCTTCTTCTGGAGGCCCTGCGTGTTGAAGCATTTCTTCATTCATGTTTATGAACTAGATTTACCCATTTAGAGCGTTATTTTAAAAGAAGTCTGTTTAAGTGAGCCATTTAGGGCAGCAGCGTCATTTTAATATTTTCATTTCTGATTTAGAACAAAAAGTTAGTGACAGCAGTAAAGTTTCTGAAAGACACTAACTTTCCGAAGACGCTGGGACTGGAATTACAGATATCTCAAAATGATCTAGTTTGCTTTCTCACTGTTTGGCCTCTGTCTGGTTATGCTTAGAAAAAATGAGGAGGCGTGCCTGGGGCTCCACATGAGGCAAGAGGCTCTGCAGGATGGCGGAAGGGAAGGCATATGGGGCTCTGTGTGCGGCCTTCAGTTGGCTCTCTAGTCCTGGACCACTTAGAAATGGGGGAGTGTTTTTTTTTTAAACGTTCTATTGAAATAGAATATATATACAGAAAATACACATATTGTAAGTGTATATAGCTCAATGCAATTTCCAAACTGAGCTCACTAATGTAACCAGAACCCAGATCAAGAAACAGAACATTCTCCCCACAGCCTCATGCCTCCTCTAGACACTAGATTCTGGACATTACCCACTCGATGGGGAATTGCTCTCTTGACTTCTAGGTGCATAAATTAGTTTGCCTGTCTTTCTGTGTGTGTGTGTGTGTATGTGTATAATGGAGATCGTACTCTTCTGTGTCTGACTTTCCTCATTCAACAATGTATTAGAAAGATTCCTCCATATTGTTGCATGTAGTTGTAGATTGATCATTGTCATTGCTGTAGAGCATACCATTGTGTGAGAATCCAGCAGTTTATTCCTTCTGTTAGATGCAGGTGATTTTTTTGGGTTCATCCACTCAGAGCACCCTGTGGCAGAAATGAGGATTAACCAAGGTTTTATCCTCATTGTGGTTACCGTTGAAGTGTCCCGAGTTGTCCAACCTCTGCCCAGCTTCTGCTATGATACGAAGGAGGAATCCTGGCAGCCGATAGAAGGTTGAGACACAGATGGAACAGATTGTTTTTTCAGTCCTGTAATGATTCCTGTTGCTTTTCCTGTGACTCACCATGTCCCTTTTCTCTTTGTTCTCAGCTGGCACGTTTTTTCCATCCTTTTGTCTGTCATTGTAAGTCTTTCTACACCCCCTCCAAGGAGACAGTAACTATATCAAACAGTAGGCAGTCAGTAAATATTTAAAGTTCATTGGGTGTTGATATTAGGTGTTAGATGAAGAGTGAAGAATTGCAAGTCATGGGCTTGCTCTTGAGGAGCCTGTGTTGTGGTTACAGTTTCATAGGTATGGGTATGGGCCACATCACTGGAAACCAGTTGTATTGTAAAGTTCTGGATGTAAACTCAAAGGCTTGCGTGGGCCAGGCTTGTAACATTATGGAAATTAGTAGGGGGTGGGGTTGCTCAGTAAGGAGTGATGGAGCTGTGGGGAATGAGTATATATGCCCTGCCCAATTTTTGACCCAACAAAACAGAACATGTCTGGCTGAATTTAGCAAGTCCACCAATGTCCACCCTTTAGGGAATAGAGTGTTCATTATAAGAAAGTGGTTCCCATGGGATTTGGGTGTTATTATGGCCAAATTCTGTTTTTGTAAGTGAAGTTTTATTTGAACACTGTCGTGCTCATTTGTGTATGTATTGTCTATGACCGCTTTTGTGCTACTACAGCAGAGTTGAATAGTTGTGAAAGAGATTGAGTGGAGCATTTGCAACAGTGACCATGTGGGCCACAATGGCTAGAATATTTACCATCTGGCCCTTTGCATAAAAGTTTGTCAACTCCTGCTTTACTTCATCAAAGCAAGGACATAGTAATAATAACCCCTGTAGTCATGAAATTGTGTGAGCCCATTACTTTTAGTGTTAATGCCTTTATTTATTCATTTATTTATCCAACAGATATTTACAGAGTGCTTATTGTATGTCAGGCGTAAAATGGTGGTAGTCAGATATGGTTCTTGCCCTTGTGGGCTTTACAGAGACCCCTATGAACTTGAAGTTCCATTGTAGGGTTGTGCTTTCTGTGAATCAGAACAAAAGTGTAATATGGAAATAGATTTATGAAATCCTCAAATTTAAACTAATATGTCAGCTACTTTTGTTAATTTTATAAATTTGATGAACACTTATTCTGTGTAATCTAATGGTTAATTCAGTTATAAAAAAGTATGTTGTATGATATCATATAAATAATTATGTGTTTAGAGGTCCTAATTGTTTACATGTGGTAATAAAGATTGTTTGAAAGTAGCCTGTCTGGATAGGGCTGTGATCTTTGAAGAGCTTACCAAAGCAAGCCAAGCAGACCTTCAGTCTTAGGCCATGATAATCAGAAAAAATAAGCCTCAACAGAAGAACAGCACACAAGGTAATAAAGTTTGGAATGTAGTTAAACAAATTTATCTTTGTTGGTATGCTTATCTGCTTGCTTACTCGAGGTCATTATAGTTTGTTTCTTCTTAATAGGAGGTTATAGAGTGCAATGTAATGAACATAGAAAATAGAGACATATTTTTAAATTTTCTCCAAGGAGTGTGAAACTGGTTTTTAACATCATTTTCACTCAATTAGCATTTTTATATATGCTCATATATGCTTTTCGGGTGGACACTTGGTCTATGACTGACCTGTCACCATAGTTATTTAGTTGTGTGTAATAATTTGATGACGTGAAAACGCACAAAGTCCTGACAGTGTTTATACACTGCCTTAGGAGCCATCTGATGTCAAGTGGCATGCTACTTGCACCTTCTGAGGCTGTGGTCTGGGTGACCAATGTGTGCTTTCCTCTGAAATCTAATTATGAGAATTTGTCTGAAGGAACTATAGGGAAGGAATGTTAGCTGGTGCAATGAATAGTTCAATGACTATGGTTAAAACTAGTACTGATTTCTTCTGTTGGCAAAATTAATAAATAAGGTTAAGGTTTAGTTCCTCTTCTTTATGAGGAAGAAATGATATATACACCCATACACAACTTTCTGCTTCTTGTGTTTAAAATGTTTTTAAAAACTCAATCTTATTCTTCATTTTAGTAATTTTTTGTAGTGGTTTGGATTTAGGGGTAACTGAAAAATGAGAAGACTGAGAAGAAGTCAATATCACAGTTGTTTTCCTTGCAAAGCTGAAAACTGCAGGCTTAACTGCTTTGGTTAAAAATAAAGTTTTATGAAACAAATTTGATGATAGGCCAGAACACTTGATCTGTGGCATTAAAAAAACTGGATCTTCTATTCTACATAATATGGAGTTCTTCTGTCAAGAACTGCAGCTCCAGGAGTGTTTAATTTGTCAAGGCTAGCTAATTAACATTCACTTTCTCAGTCTCTCAAGTTTTATTTTCGGAGAGGGAAAGGACTGAAGTGCAGCTGAATATAGCTTGATAGAGCGCAACGTGTTTTAGAAAGAGATCAGAATGATTCTCTTGGTTGCAAGTAACAGAAAACCCAATTCAAACTATCTTAAGTAAAAAGATTTATCGGTTCAGGTGGTTGAAAGTCTAGAGATGGATCTGACTTCAGGAAGGGCCAGATTGGGGATCCAGATAATGAGGTTATGAGGATCATTCTTGGCTGCATGTTCTTGGGCTACAGGTGAGACCTCCAGCAGCTTCAGGTTGACGTCGTTGCAGTGACCATCCAAGGCACTGCACAGACGACGTTCTAGGTCTGGTGCCTAGCGCTGGACCAGTCAGTGTGGCCAGGGACATGGGCCCATCCTGACTGGATTGCCCAGGTCATATGCTTCACACCTAGTGTCTGAGGTGAGCACCTCTTCAGCTGAAGATGAAGCATTGATTGATGACAGTGGGGAATGGTTCCCACCAGAAGCACAGAAGTTAGGGAGGGTCAGTGGATGCTGAGAGGCAAACTAATAATAATAATAAATGTATCTTTTTATGGATTGCAAAGCATTTTCAGGTGTATTTACTTGTTTGACTTGAAAGAAGCATCAGGCAGGCAGGATAAAGAAGTGATTAAGAACATGGATCCTGGGGCCAGACTGTGTGGGCTCAATTGTTAGCCACGTAAGATTTTGACAAATACTTAACCTCTCTGTGCCGTAGTTTCCTCACTGTGCAATGGGGATAAAGGTATCTACCTTATAAGGTTCTGGGAAGGATTAAATTAATGAGTATTTGTAGGGCACTTAGAACAGTACCTGCCACATGCTGGTCCCTCTGTCCCTTGTTATTGTTATCTTTGAGACAGCCCTGCCAGCAGAGTGACAGGTGAGCTTGTGGAAGTCCAGAGTGGCATGGCCTGTAAAGGGGGCAACAACATCAGTCAGGTCTCCTGACTTCTTCCCTGGCCCCACAGTTTCTTTTATGTAATGACTGTGGAGCGTTTGGATTAATAATCAATCAAAGAAGCAGAGAGGGAAAATCTTACAAAGTAGGCCTGTTGTTTGGATGTACCTACGTGTACAAGCAGGGCGGCGTTACTTACATATTCTATTTGCAGGCTGATCTTTAGCTTCCCAGGTACAGAGTGCCCCCAGGGATATTTAGAGGACATCAGTGGGAGGACGTTGGCACAGAATTTTTCCATCCTGGTGGGCACAGGCTTGGGACAGTCAGCCGTATCCAGGGTTGGAACTCACTCCGGAGGTGTTTGCTGATTGTTTAATCAGAGCCAGTAATTCTGAGCTTTAGAGGAAACCAAGATTTTTGTGGTTGGGAGGCGATTTGAACCCATCAGTACGGTGTGAGGACGTAATTTCTGACAGAGAGGCTTACACCGCCCCAGAATGCTGCTTCCAAGGCCTTTAGCCAGTTCTGTCTAGAAAAAGACACCATTTTCCTCATTAAGAATATATTCCCACAACCGTGAGACAGTTTTGTGGGGAAATTATTCAAATGACTTAATGAAGGAGGCTTGCCCTGGGGACTCAGACTTTGGTGTGACCCAGACATCTAAGGAGGGTCATGTTGCTTTCTGAGGATGTAGACAATGATTTCTTTGTACTGACTGTGGACTCAAGTGTTACTGTGGATTATCTTTAACACCCCACCCCAAATATGCAGCTCTACATGAGAAGAAAAGCTTAGCAGAAACCACAATTTTGGCTCCTCTCGGCAT
>NW_006798376.1:2897573-2921367 GCF_000442215.2 Lipotes vexillifer | reverse complement strand
AATTTTGGCTCCTCGCGGCATTCCCAAAGCTTGCTGCATGGCGAATCCACCCACTTCCCCCGCATGAAAACTCTGCCCTGCAGTGAGTGGCCTGTCCTCCCTTGCTGCCACTGTGCCTGGTATGTGGGAGGTGCTCAGATATTTCTTGAATGAACAAACCTATTTGAACTATGCCCTTGTCTTCATTTTCAGTTTCTTTTGACAAGAAATTGTTTACCGTGTAGATGTCTTCAGGAATTTAGGCTCTGAGTCTGACATTACCTTCAGTGTGAACACACCGCATTATGTTCTTTCTTCAGATGAAGGTGGTGGTGTTTGAGTATTGATTCCAACACCTGCTTTTACAATGGTATTTATACTCCAAATAACACCTATTCAGAGAGTAAAGGGATTAGCTACGAATTCTGTAGAAACGACCCTTGGTTTGCTAAATGCTTGTGGGAATCATAAAAGGTTCTTAGATTTAACCCCACTTACTTTGTTCTTAGGTCCTTGGGAGCTTTTTGTCTTGTTTAGTAGTCTGGGATTGAATATTAATAGATTCTTCATTGTCTTTAACCTGACCCTGTTTTATAGCTGAAAACACAAGGGCAACCTTGTTTCCTGTAAGTCAACAACAAAAGTAATAACATTATTATTCATTGTGTGATGGGTACTGCCCTGAGTTCTTTTATTGATTATCCTGTTTAATAGTCTCAACAACTCCGTGACCATGATTTTGTAGATGATGAAACGGAGGCAGAGCCAGAATGTGGCTGAGTGGCCCCAGGTCTGCTTGTAGCGCTCAACACACGCTGTACTGCCAATTGGCATGGGTCACTGTCCAGGCCAGGGGCTCTCAAACTGCCTGCATATTGGAATCACCCTCAGGGCTATAAAAGCACTCCATGTCCAGGTACCCCCTCCCCTGCTCATGTTTTTATTTATTTGGTCTAGGCTCTCAGGTGAAGGTGCTGTGCGTTCAGGATTGAGAACCTTTGAACCAGAGCAGTGGTTCTTAAAATTTGGTCCCCAGAACAGCGGCATCAGTATCACTTGGGCACTTGTTAGAGGTAGAACTTCTTAGGTCCCACCCACACCTACTGAGTTGAAACTCTAGGGTGGAGGTCTAGCCATCAGTGTTTTAACAAGCTTTCTGTGATTCTTTTTTCCTTAAATTGTAAAATACATAAACTTCATCACCGTAACCATCGTTGAGTGTACAGTTCAGTAGTGTTAAGTATGTCCACATTGTGGGGAAGTAGATCTCCAGAACCTTCTCATCGTGCACGTCTGAAACTCTATACCTATTAAACGGTTCTCCTTTCCTCTCTTCCCCAGCCCCTGGTAACCGCCATTTTACTTTTGTTTCTGTGAATTTGGCTACTTTGGATACCTCGTATAAGTGGAACTCCAGGTGAGTGTTGTGGACACACAAGTTTGAGAACCCTGCACTCCAAAATTTGATTTGGCTTATCTCCCTTTAGACTCCTACCCACATCATTCGTATCAACCATACTGTGAATCTCAAACACACCTTGAGCCACTGTCTTCCCAGTTCTGCCTCTGCCCCCTTGTTGCCCTGTGTCACTCGTCAAGTTGCTGAACTTCCCTGAGCTCGTTCTTTCATCTTTATAAAGAAGGTAACCGAACTTGCAGAGTCTGGTAGAAGTTAAATGATTAGACACATGTGAAAGTATTTTGTAAGCTATCAGGTGGTATACTAATGAAATATTAAGTACAGAAATATCTTTTTAAAGTTTAGTTTTTGTTTTTATTGAAGTTATACAAGCTTGATTTTTAAAGGGTTATGTCGTTCCTCAAGGCCACTTATCCCCTTTATGGTGTTGCGCCCTCCCTGCCCCCCAATTTCTTTTCTTGTTTTTCTTTTTTTCCCAGTTTCTTATTTGGTATTTATCTTATACTGTGTAAACAGGATTCACAGGTACGCTATATAGTATAGTTTGGTTACTTTAACTTTCCTGCACACAGATTTTCCTTGGATTTAATAATTATCTTGTTTTTAAAAATGTTGTGCCCTTATCACTAAGTTATCCACAAACAGCCTTGCATGTCGATCTCCTCCCAATATCTTAGGTATTTTATCAATTTTATCTTCTTGACATTATCTCACCTGGAGTCTTAGGCCCCTGCACCAGTCTAGACCATATCCTCTCCAGGCCTGCTGTGCACCACGCCTTGAGATGGACTCTTCCTTCAACACCATTCTGGGGGTTTCTCTTACCTTGCTTCTCTATGGGCTTCCCTGTTTTCCACATTCCATATTCCCTTCTTTCTTGGTTTATTCCCTTATTTCGGCAAACCACATGTTCTTTAACCTTCCTAACAAATTACACAGGAGGTAAGACTGAGTGGTTTTAGGTCTGAGAGCATCATATATGTATATTTTAAACATCTTTATTGGAGTATAATCGCTTTACAATGGTTTGTTAGTTTCTGCTGTATGTTTATATTTACCATACAGTCTGGTTGGTGTACAGTTCTAGACTGGAAGTCTCTGAACCTCAGAATAGTGAAGGATTTGCTCATTGCCTTCAGGCTTCCGGTGTTAGTGGTGATAAATCTAAGGCCTTCTGATTCCCCGTTCTTGTCAGGTGAACGACCTTTCTTACTTTTTCTCTCGGACTCCTAGTTCTTCGCGATAATGTTCCTTGGTGGGGAGGGTCTATTTTCATGTATTGTGCTGAGATCTGAATGGGCATTTTCAGGCTGGAAACTCACCTCTTTCATTTTTAGGAATTTTCTTGACATCTGTCATTACTGACTTTCCCCCCTCTTTTCTCTGTTCTTTCCTTCTGAAATTCTTGTTAGGTGTTGACTGACTTGTACTTTGACTGTGATCTTTACTCCTGTTTTCCACCACTATTTTAAGCTGTTTTCTTAGAATATTTCCTCAACTTTACTTTCTAATCTTTCTATTGAATTTTTTATGTTTGTTATCACGTTTTTATTTTCTGATAGTTCTTTTTTTTTGGTTTGTTCTTCTCTGGATGCTTCTATTTTATAGAGTCTTGTTTTTTTATAAGAGTATTCTCTTAGCTCTCTGAGGAGATAATTATACTTTTTTTTTTTCTTTTTGAAGCTTTCTTTCTCTCATGATTTTTATTAACTTGCTTTTTTTCCTGTTTGTTTCTGTCTTTCATATTAGATGCTTTCTTTACGTGGCTGATGATCCTTGAGTGTCAGTTCATGTTTAAGAATGGGGCTTCATAAATTGGAAGATATGGCTTCTTTGGGTCTGCTACGTCAGTTACCATTTTCAAATTGATTTCCAGCTTTAAGAAGTTTAAAATTTAAATCTCTCTTGTTATCTCTGTCCTTGTGGATTTATGCCTTTAAAAAGCAGTAACTGTTGTATTGGGGGTTTAGGAGAGAGAGGAACTAAATATGTGTGTCTGTCCACTGTCTTTAACTGGAAGTCAATATAGAAGTCTTAAAAATCCAGGGCAGGATTTGTAACGTTGGTATTTAGTCAGACACGTACCTGCAGTGGTGAGCCTTAGCTGGTGTTCTTTTATTTTTAAGGCGTGATATATATTTAGATTGCCTCAGTAGAGATCTTGGCTTTCTTGTTAACTCTGCAGCAGCTGCCTCTTTTTCTTGGTTAAAGGCTTTCATTTCAGATGTAAAATACCAATAAATTTATAAATAATTGGGCTTTGAGATAAAACATAAGAATCCTTAAAAAAAAATCCTTATTGATGTTTCTAAAAGCAATTTTCTGAGGGTAAGCATCTAATTCTTAGATTAAAATGCAGCTGACACATTAAGCCTTCTTACATGAAAAGCCCAATAATAGGCTTTAATGCCGTTTGTCCTTGACCACCCACAAAGGGCACTGCTGCAGGCCAGAGGGATTGGACATAAATATGGCATGGGGAGTGAGGCTGTGTTTGTGACTTTGATCCCTAGTAAATGCTTCAACAAAGCATTCAAGCTCGGATTGTCAGAGAGTAGGTAAAAAACTAACCTTAATTCTGATAGCAGGTCTCTGCAAAAATTAAGCAGGTTTGGGGAGGGCAGTGCGGTTCTTTTAATATAGGCCAACTGACCTTGGGTTATTGGGTTATCTCCCGATGTGCCCCTTGTGGTGATAAATTCAGTTTCTTTCTGTCCTCTCTGAACATTGGGCGTGTCCTCTGGCAGATAGATACCCATGCTTCCTTCCCGCTTACTGGGGCACAGCCCCTCGGAGGAATGCCTTGGTCATTGGGTGATAACTGAGATGGTAGTTCCTGGCCTGGTGGCGATTCGATAACAGAAGTTCTTTTCAGAAGACTTGCAGCTCTGCACAGCAGCAGCTCTTCAATAGCTATAACTTCACCACTGGGAAAGGAAAGGAAAACCTCTCAGCTTCCATGCTGATTGCTGTGGAAGCTTGCCCAACATCCTTTTTTTGTGTGTGTGCAGAGCTGTGTGCAGAACTGAGAAATTGCTCTCTACTTAAAATATTGGCCTTTTATTACTCTCTCAACCTTTGGGGAAATCAGATTCACAGTTTACCTAAGTTTAGAAAGTCAGTTACTCACTCTTATTGTTAAAGCCACCAACAATCTAGGGGTAATTTTAGTTACTGTTTTGAGGTTGAATTAAAATTAATAGGAGCACGGTACTGTAGATCTTCCTTGTTAGTTGTTGAGTTTTTTTAAAAAGCTAAAAATAAATTATGAATTCTTTTCAGTTAGGAAGGGACCCTTTTTGTTAAGTTAGCAAACTCCTCTCTCTCTATTTCTGTGCCCTCCTCCCTTAATATATGTACAGTAGCTAAATGACCTCCTGGCGCTGTGTCTGTTACTTCACAGGCAGAGACCAGAGTTTTTAGTGCCAAGAGGGAAACTTGCAAATGATGACAAGTTAGCTGACCAATGTCCAGCCTGAGTTTTCCGAGTTTTGTCACCCTCGTTGATTATCAGCATTGCTGCCTCTGCCACGCTTCCACTTTTAAAGCTCTAGCCCAAGCATGAGCAGGATATTTCCTTGGTTACTCTCAGCTTAATTGAAGCAGCCTGAGTTTTCTATTTTCTGCATCCTGAGGGTCAGCAATGGAAACTAAACCTCTTTTTTTTTTTTTTTTTTTTTTAATTAAAAGGAGAGCTACGGCTGTTCTTTGCAGAAACTGCCAGCTTCTGATCTTGCTAGAGCCACTTCACTCCCAGGGCTTAAAGCCCCAGCTCTGTGCAGTATTTATAGATTCCTGAATAAAGGATCAAGGAAGAAGCAAATATGTATAGTTTCCAAGTGATTTACATTATATGCCCTGTGGCATTTTATTATTTAAAATTTCGTTCTGTTGCCAACCTGATTTTGGCACTTAGTATGTGATAATTATGATTTGTATTCTTTAACAAACTTCTGTGGCAGAGGTTTATCACATACATACGTTACAGTGTAATGTGTACCATCAAAAGTGCTATCAAGAAATGAAGGGTTAAATTTATGAGACAGATAGTTTTGTGATTCAAAAAATGTGTGAGGCAGACTATAGCTTTGTCATTTGTGCTTTGAGATTGCCATGAATAGGCCCCTCATCTGGTTGAGAATTTTAACTACCCAGTTTCTCTATGGGAAAAATTGCTCTTCAGACAGAGTGTGAATGAAATATCCTATCCATTGTGGGACTCCTCATGCTCTTGGAGGGAGATGAGAAGAAAGGGTAGCATTTATGGCATTTGGCTGTTTCACTGAAAGGGGGGTGTGTTCCTCCAGCTGCAGCTCTGGTGGCTGCTGGGAGGACAGTGAGACAAGGGTGTCTAAAGAGGGTCTGAGATCAGGTACTTGGTGAGGGTTTTCTGAGGTCGCTGGCTTTTCATGTGAGACCCCAGTATTTGATGCCTTTTGTGGAGGCCACGGTTATAACGTTGTTTGAGAGATTTACTGTTGGGTCCATAACGAGGACAAGCTGGCCATGCTTCTGTTGAAAGAAGTTGGGTCTCGCCTGCAGGGTGAGCTGCTTTAGCTCGTCCATCACCCAGCTTCTTGTGGGGCATCTCTGATCAGAAGCTGGGGCAGATCCGTGTTAGGTGGTGGGGTTGGTGGGGCTACTGTCTCCCACTTGGGAATTTTTGGAGCCTTCTTTGGTGATATGGTGTGTAAGAGCCCACGTTTAGAATTAGACAAAACAGATCTGGTTGTATATCCTAGCATCTTGGCTGAGACCATGGGCAAGTTACTTCACCTTTCGAAACCCCAGTTTTCTCATCTGTAAAATGGGAATGTTGTTTGCTTCAGGGTTATTTTAAGGATTAAATGAGATTTTATATATACACATATATATTTAGTACTAATTATAATATATTAATATATTTATTATTAAATATATAAAATATATGAGCTTTCTGTGTTAATATATAGATTTTTATATCTATCTTACATATATACATGTGCACAGAGACATGTACACATACGGTAGCACCTGGCACATAGTAAGTGCTAAATATGCAGAGGATTTTATTATCACACCATTATGTATTATTATGCTGTAATTATGCTCAGACATTGTGGTGTGCTGGGTACCATATGGTGCCCCCCGGCTCCCTTCCTCCCAGAGGCAGCAGTGCTCACTCTGGGGAAATGGAAAGTTGCTAGGCTTTGTTGAAATTGCACCCAGATTCGAATTTGCTTTTCTTAGTTCTTATTCTTCTGACTCTTAAGCTTTTGCCTTTTCTTAATGTTCGGCATGTTCTCTTAAAGTATTAACTATTAAGATAGGCATGACAGCTCTCTGGGCAGGGAACATAGGCTGCCCCTGCACGGGCAAAGTGGCTTCATAAAGACGTTGTCTCTTCATCAGCTTTTTAAGGTTTACTTTTCCCTCCCCTAAGGGAGAATTTGTTTATAGAACAGTTTATTAGGCAGTCGTTAGTTTTTCTACTTTTTGTCAGTGATTTGACCCTTGGGCAGCAAGAGGTAGCTGGTATTTGTAGTTGGACGAGATAAAACTCCTGTTGAAGTCAGACCAATTTATCCATTAGCTCCTGCAGAAGGGTGGTGGGCAGAAGCAGTTACTTCTTCCCTTTTTTGAAATACAGAATTGAAGGGCCCACTGTGTGATGTGACGAGGACCCTAACAGGGAACTGTAGTTACGGGGCCGTAGCACATAGACCTTGAATGTATCTCTCATTTTACTCATTTATTCTCACTTTGGAAAAGTATTTTTCATGTGTAATATTAGGGGTACTAGCTATACTTATAAGGGGTCCAGATTATGTTGATGTTTTTCAGGATTATTAAAAAAAATATGTTCAGAAAAGTTGAGGTCCACAAGAAATAACATTGACAGAATTAACCTGAGACTTAATAGCTGATTTACTAGAAGAAGGTTTCTGTTATGTTCAGTGATTTTATGTAATTGAGCTCCAGTCCTTTATTACCTTTGCTACTGAGGGACCAAGAATCTAAAATGTTTCCTGTGTGACTTTTTCGGCAGGTGAGGAGGGCTGGTTCGAACAGTAAAGATTATGAGAACAATACCTTCCATTTTTCCTGAACTTCCTTCTGGGAATGAGAAGCCAGGAAGCCTAGGAAAGATTTTCACTAGTTTTTATGGCCTCTTGCCCTTGGAAGGTTCACAGTTTGCAGTGCTTTGCCAGTACGAAACTGTTTTGGGAAATGTGACCAGACATTCCTAGAAGGTCAGTAAAAGACCTTGAATACGTGTCATGGAGAAGATTAGCCACTGTTGCTGCCACTGTGGCACACTAGGTGCTAGGTGCCGTCTCGGGGCCTTGTCACACCAGCCGCCCCCAGCGGGGATCACCCCAGCTACTTTGGAGGCGACAGGAAGCCTCTGGGAGGTTTAGCTCAGGTTGTGTAATAGTGACTGAGTCAGCCTTGATTCCAGGGCCATCCCACTCCAAAGTGCACACTTTTAACTACCATGTTTTATTTTATTGCCTCCTAGCTTGGAAAGAAACGTACCGCCTCCAAAATCTGGATTCTTTCTGCTATGCCATGTTGCCCCATTCCCTGGTATCCTTACTGTTCATCCCTTACCAAAAAAAAAAAAAAAAAAAAAAAAAGGCGTCCAATTCACACACCATTTACTATAGGCACCTCAGGCAGGGCTTATAGCCCTCACTTCTTTGGGACAAAGAAATACCACCTCAGTACATTGTAGATTATTTCCCCCTGTTTATGTAGGGGAAAAGTAATCATAGGAACATAAATATAAGTTTGTGTGTTGGTCTTTTTAAACCAACTTTTACACCTAGTAAAGGTTTAGGAAAATGAGGCTAGGGGTTTTGAATCCTAGCATACGGATGGCAGTGATGGGAGATCTGTTGGGGGGTGGGTTTGGTCTGTGTCAAGGAAGAGCATTCAGGCAGCTGCAGGCCCTGGAGAGGAGATAGCAAGGGATCCTTACGGCTCCCTCTCGCTCAGAAATAATGTTATTTTGTTCTCTCCTATATTTTTTCCTTCGTTCATTTGTTCATTCCTTTCTTCATTCAAGCATTCAGGCACTCACCAGGCGTTACTGAGTGGCTATTGAAGCTCTTTGCAGTGCTATGTAAGAACTAAAGGTGTGAGAAATTTATCTGCCTCCTCTTAATGGGAGGAAAAGGAAATTTGGAAGAAATAGAAATATGTATATTCTGCTGTTTAAAAATATTGCTCTTGGGACCTCCCTGGGGGCACAGTGGCTAAGAATCCGCCTGCCAGTGCAGGGGACACAGGTTCGAACCCTGGTCTGGGAAGATGCTACATGCCGCGGAGCAGCTAAGCCCGTGTGCTACAACTACTGAGCCTGCTCTCTAGAGCCCGCAAGCCACAGCTACTGAGCCCGTGTGCCACAACTACTGAAGCCCGAACGCCTAGAGCCCGTGCTCCATAACAAAGAGAAGCTACCGCAATGAGAAGCCCGCGCACCGCAACGAAGAGTAGCCCCTGCTCGCCACAACTAAAGAAAGCCCGCATGCAGCAACGAAGACCCAACGCAGCCAAAAATAAATAAATTTATATAAAAAAAATATTGCTCTTGTAGCACCAGTTGCTTTTTGCTCATAAAAATAGGATGTTTGATATATTATAGAAATACGATGGTCAAGGCAAGAATGTGTAAAGAATCATAAGGTTCTATCCCACCTGCTTGTTTTTCCTCCTGAATTAGACAAATGTTCCGAGACCTTTCCCCACACCTGAAGGGTGGCATGTGAATAAAATGGGGATGCAGAACATTTTGTCATTTCCTGAAAACAGACATTTAAATATAAAAAGTGATGCAATTAAGAGATTCAGTAACTTTATAAATTAATATTTCTGGAAAGTCTGAAATCCAGGGAATGTTTGAAGTGGGAAAGCATGTTTTCTTCCTTCTTTTTTCCCTTGTTGAAAAAGGAAGTTTTGAAGCATCTGAATTAAGTGTGTGTGTATCTTATTTTTCATAAAGCCCACATTATGATGTGTCTAAAACAAGAATCCACAATGCCTCTTGGGACCAGGCAGGTAAAATAAATTTGCAAAGTGGGTTTGGTATTAAATAAAGTAGCAGAGGCTGGGCCCTGTGACACACGGGAGAGCTGTGTGCCCCTCATGGAAGGCGCAGAGGCTGCTGGAACTCGGTCCATGTTGCCAGGTGGCAGCCTAGGTCGTGGGGGATGAGGGGCCAGATCTCCCAGTTTTCATAGAAATCCAGAGTTTTAAGTAACTGATAGAAAATTTGAGCAACACCAACGCCATGTGGCTCAAACAGAACCTGCCTGTGGTTCGCACTGGGCTCGTAGGTCACCACTGTGAACCCTTTTGGTTTTGTAGCACTAGAATATATTGTATATAACCCTGAGCGCTCACAAAATAATTACCTTGGTGTTTTACATTTAAAATAAAAGTTTCAAGCATTAATTACAAAATTTCCAGTTGAATTTGATTTGAAATGTCTCCTTTTATTATGAGTTTAGCTTTAACATGTAGCATAGTGCTTTGCACGTAGCGTAGTAGGCCTTTAATAAAGATTTGTTAAACTGAACTTAATGCTAAGGAGTTTAATAAGCCATCGCCTTCCAGTTTCTAAGAATCGGTGAGAAATTTGAGAACAGAGGAAGCTGTCGACAGAATAAAAGAAAGAAAATTAATGTGTTTTTTGCTTGTAGCATCCTCCACAAGCAAATAGAGAAAGCATCTGTTTTCAAAAATGAAGGAGCGGGCTTCCCTGGTGGCGCAGTGGTTGAGAGTCCACCTGCCGGTGCAGGGGACACAGTTCGTGCCCCGGTGTGGGAAGATCCCATACGCCGCGGAGCGGCTGGGCCCGTGAGCCATGGCCGCTGAGCCTGCGCGTCCGGAGCCTGTGCTAGTAGACAGGCGTATATGGGGTTCTGGGGACATATATGGGTTAGATTTATAAATTTGGGAATCGTCGACAAATAGATGACACTTAAAACTATGGGATTTGATGAAATCATCCAGGGAGCCTTTGGATACAGAAGAGATGGGAAGAGAAGGGAAGAAAAGATAAGGGAAGTTTGAGGATTGAGAGGTCAGGTGGATGAGAAGAAACTAGCAAAGGAGATTAAGAAGGAGCAGCCAAAAAAAAAAAAAAAATGAAGGAGCTATCGTAAAGGTTAAGATACAAAAAAGAGGAGGGCAAACTCATTGAATACCACTTTTGCAGTGTCTTTGCTCAGTCTTATTTTCTAAGCCGTCACTTCTCTGGTTTGACTTCTTTCGATGTTTTGTTTTTGTCATTCTCTTGTACTTCTCAAAGCCAAAGGTTGTCAAAAATTTCCCACATCTGTCCATGTGTTCTTGGTGGCAAATAAGAACTGAAGCAGAAACAAGATACACTGAAAGGATATCCAGCAGTTACCAAAGGAAGCTACGTTGCCAGAACCACAGCCAAAACCACAACATAGAGCAGTGACACCATGTGCTTGTGAACACCCCAGTGAGGCCTTGGATGTAGGGTTACTGCCGTGCCACTCAGCTCCATTCTCCTCTTCCCTGTCGCCTTGTGTCACTCGCTCCAGATTCAGGGTCCTGGGTGGGAGCATCTGATTGTCTAGGGCTTGGTGTATGCACTAGGTGCCAGCGATGTGAGGGGGGTGATGGCCTTCCTTCTCAGCATCTCTGATGGGGTGGGCTCCCCTCCCACCTGTGCTCACTTATTGAGGAGGACACCCCAACATAGGAGACGCAGCTGTTGGACACCAGTGTGTGTTAACTTTTTTGTGTGTGTGTGGTACGCGGGCCCCTCACCATTGTGGCCTCTCCCGTTGCGGAGCACAGGCTCCGGACGCGCAGGCTCAGTGGCCATGGCTCACGGGCCCAGCCGCTCCGCGGCATGTGGGATCCTCCTGGACCGGGGCACAAACCCGTGTCCCCTGAATCGGCAGGCGGACTCCCAACCACTGCGCCACCAGGGAAGCCCAGTGTGTGTTAACTTTTAAATCACTCCCAGAGGAAGAGGATGGAGACATTGAACCTTCCTAGAAGCAAAGGAGTCAGATGCCCTATCATTCCTAGGACCTGGCACCTTGTGGCAGAATGGAGGGTTCAGAGAGGATAAATGACTTGACTAGGACATTCAGTAGTAGAGTTGGGTTAGATTTTAACCCTTTTATACCCGACTCCCAAACCCAGGGACGTCTTTGGGTGCAAGGATGTTGCGTTCCTTCTACATTTTAACATCATGTCGGATGACAGGTTATTGTGCTTGGCCCAAGGCTTAGTGTGGCACAGGGCCCTGGGTGGTGCCTGTTTCTCTTTCAGACTGAGCCCCTCTGGCCCCCTGTAGCTCTTACCCTGGTGAGGTGTGGTGTCAGGCCTGGCCTGGGAGCCCTGGGAGCCGTCACCTGTGCACCTCCGGCACTTAGAGGTGGATTGTCAGTACCTTCGTTCCAAAGGATACACAAGTGTAATCAGAAACCCTGCACCTGTGGATCCTTGTAATTTAAACCCCCAGTCACTGAAGGACTGATTGCATAGGAAACGAGTTCCATAAAAAGAGTCTCTTATGTAAGAGGATTTAACATGGTTTTCAGTATCATGGTATTTTAGCGAGGTTCATTTCAACTGTGGTGTAATACATTCCTTTAATTGAATTAGCAGCCTCTTGGCATTATTTTGTTTCAGTAGTCACAAGACTGCTTAGCCTGCGTGTACAGAATGCCCTTCCTATGGGCACAGTCTGGGAGTATGGCAACTCCAGTCTCCCATCTGGCCAGAGAATGATGGGTTCAAAAGCATTGACCATCAGGGGCTGATCGAGAGGCCCAGGTGGCCCACCACATGCTCTTAGGTGCGCCATAGTGTCTGATAGAAGCTGGCATCTGCTGAGCTGCTTACAGCTCATGAGTGAGATTACTGCTCTGATGTTCTCAAGGCGGACGGTGGATGCTGGGAATGAGTTGGTTAAGCTTCCAGGAACTCTGCTGCTGAGGTTTTCTTTTGACAGGAATTGCTAGAGCTCACCTAGTAAGGGCCACAGCAGTGACCAGATCAGAGGAGGAAAGTGTGTTTTGAAGGTGGAGCCCTGGGAATCATAGGCAGATGCACAGGGAAAGGGGGACCCAGAGAAAACCCTCCTGTCCCTTGACAGTATGGAGATGATGTTTAGGCTGTGATTTAAGAGAGATGTGACTTTGAGTAGTGGTTACCAGAGGGGAAGGGGTTTGGGGGGAGGGTCAAATGGGTAAAGGGAGTCAACTGTAAGGTGATGAATGGAAACTAAACTTTTGGTGGTGAGCACGCTATAGTGTGTACAGCAGTCGAAATAAAATGTTGTACGTGTGAAGCTTTATAATGTTGTAAACCAGTGTTACCTCAATTAAAAAATAAAGAGGTTTAACTTTGTTCTTCCAGCCTCTGCAGCAGTGTTTCTCAAAGTGTGGTCTTCCACATGTGTACTTGGCGGGGTACAGGGTGCTGGGTGTGTGTATGCATGTGTGTACCTGTGCGTGAGGCGTGCATGCAGGGAGTGTTAGGGGAAATGTAGATTCCTGAGCCCCATACCAGACCCACCAAAACATAGTTTATGGATATAGAAGCTGGAATCTGCATTTTAGTCAGACATCTGGACTTCTGTGCACAGCTGAGTCCCAGAATCTCTGATCTAGAAAGTGGTAATTTCATTCATTCATTTGGGTGAGGGTGAGTTGGACTGGGGAGAGGCTGGGACTTGAAAAAGGAAAGAAAAGAAAGGGTGGGCCTCAGACTTATTTGTTAATCTGAAAAAAAAGAAATGCACGTGAACTAGGGTGGGTTTTTCTGATCTCAGATGAGGAAATGCTCTCTGGTGGCTTGGAGATGTCACTGCAGTCTCTCCTTCCTTGTTTTGCCTGGTTGTGGAGTGATGAGCAAACTTCTGGAGTCATTAGTGGCGGGGGGCGGGGGGGGGGGCATCTGAAATATTAGTGAGCGGAGACCAGCTAGTGAGCCTGGAAATCGTTTGTGGTTCTATTTCCAGTTTCACTTATTCCAAAAGCAAAATGTTTCTCTCTCTTGCATCCTTCTGCCTTTCAGTTTAGCTCATAACTCAGTTCTTCCTCCATCAATGGAGAGTTGAATCATCAAGAAGCATTTGAAGCGCCACATGGATTTCTAGTTTGTTTTAGGTTGACCCTTCGTTAAAGTCAGGGTCTGACGTCAGTATCTTGGTAGCTGCTTTAAATCTCTCGGTGTTTGAAGATGAAGGATTTGTTACTTGTAAAGGGCACTGGGCAACTACCAAAAAAACTGGCATAAATGTGACCAACTGAGCACAGCTCATTCCTAGAATGTCAGAAAGATCGAGGGTTTCAGCTGGACAGAACCCCAGAAATCCTCTAATCTAGCAGCAGGGTCTGGCTCCAGGTGGCTTGTGTTCTGTCCTAGCTCTGCCAGTTGATACAAACTTCATGCCTCAGTTTCCTCAGCCATCAAATGGGGGTGGTGACACTTGCTTTTTTGTGTTGTGATGGGATTACAATGAGCCGATGTATGCAAAATGCTTGACTAGTGTCCAGTGCGCCGTGAACACTTACAGGCCATAGCACAGATGAAAAAATAGACTCAGAGAAATTTTGATTTGCCTGAGGTCATAAACTTAGTTCAAGTTTCAGAAACCAGGCCTTTTTACTCCTAGTCTTATTTTATTCCTATTGACTGTTCCAGTTAACTGGTTCTTAAACTATGATTTAAAAGTTTATATCTGCCCAATATAAGCACTAAAATGTATGATGTGCTGCTTAGCTCAGAGACTGTTCTTGAATAACAAGGTGTGATTATAACATAAAAACACACAGCAGGCCTCTTCTATCCCAATGATTGTGGTCCCTTGCCAAATAATGCAACCTTTCAACATGACTGTTAGGAAGACTGTGTAGCTGGATACAGAAACTATATGTGGACTCTGATCACAACTGGGTGAAACATGATATGAAGTGTGGGAGGAAATTCATGAAAATGATGTGTAAAGGGAATGGGACTACTGGGTCAAAGAGTATGATGCTTTTTTTTTTTTTTGCGCTGTGTGGGCCTCTCACTGCTGTAGCCTCTCCCGTTGCGGAGCACAGGCTCCGGATGCGCAGGCTCAGCGGCCATGGCTCATGGGCCCAGCCGCTCCGCGACATGTGGGATCTTCCGGGACCGGGGCACGAACCCGTGTGCCCTGCATCGGCAGGCGGACTCTCAACCACTGCACCACCAGGGAAGCCCGATGCTTTTTTTTTTAAAAAGTATTTTTATGTTGTTACCATTTAAAAAATTGATGTATAGCTAATTTACAACACTGTGCTAGTTTCAGGTGTACAGCAAAATGACTCATATATATATTTATATTTATATATATTTCTTTTTCAGATTCTTTTCCATTATAGGTTATTACAAGATACCAAATACAGTTCCCTGCACTACACAGCAAGTTCCTGACGCTTATCTATTTTATATATAGCAGTGTGCACATGTCAATCCCAAACTCCCAATCTATCCCCCCTGCCCTTACCCCCTTTGGTAACCACAAGTTTGCCCTCCAAGTCTGTGAGTCTATTTCTGTTTTGTAAATAAGTTCATTTGTATCATTTTTTTAGACTCCACATATGAGATCATATATTTGTCTTTCTCTGTCTGACTTACTTCACTTAGTAGGATAATCTCTAGGTCCATCCATGTTGCTGCAAATGGCATTATTTCATTCTTTTTTATGGCCGAGTAATATTCCATTGTATATACATACCACATCTTCTTTATCCATTCATCTGTCGATGGACACTTAGGCTGCTTCCATGTCTTGGCTGTTGTAAATAGTGCAGCTATGAACATTGGGATGCATGTATCTTTTCGAATTAGAGTTTTCTACAGATATATGCCCAGGAGTGGGATTGCAGGATCATACGGTAGTTCTATTTTTAGTTTTTTAAGGAACCTCCATACTGTTCTCCATAGTGGCTGTACCAATTTACATTCCCACCAATAGTGCAAGAGGGTTCCCTTTTCTCCACACCCCCTCCAGCATTTATTATTTGTAGACTTTTTAATGATGGCCATTCTGACTGGTGTGAGGTGTTACCTCATTGTAGTTTTGATTTGCATTTCTCTAATAATTAGTGATGTTGAGCGTCTTTTCAAGTGCCTGTTAGTCATCTGGAGTATTATGCTTTTATGGGTGTTGACATATCTTTTACCAAAAGAATTGGGCCACCAGAAATTGGCGGAGAGGGCCTCTTTCACTCCATTGCTTTGACTGACACTTGTCACTGATAATATTCTTTCCTCATTTTCTCAGTACCTGGCATTAAGACTTGGCAGTTGTATTGCTAGAATCAGCAAGGAAAAACATAAAACTGTGTACACACACACTTCTTTACATATGTGTATGTATGAGTGTATGTATCTGTAGAAAATTGAAGGAAAAATTGTGAAAGTTCCCACTAAGAAGTCACATTCTGGCTGAGCTATTTATACCTGCTAATTTCCTTTCTTCTGTCTTAAACTTCCTTTCCTGTGTTTAAGGAAAAGGTGTCAGATGCTTCCTCCTGTTTACATAGTCGACTTGAAATTCCTTATAGTTTTACATAGGAAAGAATGGATTTTATTTTTAGAAACTTCTAAGTGACGGAACATACACTGAATATAATCTTGCCCCCTGCGTGACTAAAAATCGCCCACTCCATGCTGTGGGTATCTCCCCAGAGCTCGCTACATGAGAAGCTTAATTCTTCTCTGCTGGTAAAAATGTTTCCTGTGCCTTTTGGGCAGGCTCAGCCTGTTGACAAAGCCTGTTAGAACTGCTGATAATAAGACCTTTATGACCATGGACAAGTTACTTAACTTCTGTGGGGTTCAGGTTCCTTACCAGTAAAATGGGGTTAATTCTAGTGTGTATCTGATAGATAAGATCTTCCATATTCAGAGATTAGGCCAAGATAGCTATTTTTAATCCTTTCTCTTTTTCTCCTTCACTTCCAAAGCAGTCTGGGTGTGCACTCCATGTGACTGCCATGTGGACAGGAGAACAGATGTAGCAGCAGACACAGAGTACGGGTGATTGCAGATGACTTGGAAGGACAGTTCTGGGTGCTCCTCTGGCAGCTTGACGTATGGTTAGTGGTTAGGATACTGATGTTGCTTAAAGAAGCAACAGCAAGTTGAGGTAAAAGACTGTGGTACCTAAAACAATAATTAGGGGTCTTCCTTGTTCAGCCCTTGTCGTTTTAGTAACAGGTCTTTGATATGTGATGTGTACTCTGTGACAAGTTTACCAACTTCCCTTAGCTTCATGGTCTGTTTTGGGTCAGAATTCTCTTTTCCAGGAATTCAATGAATGGATTGGTTATGGGGCTGCCGTCAATAGCCTCCAGACCAGTATGTCCTTACACGAAAGCAGTGACTGTTTAGGTCCGAGGCCTTGAAATTTCATATCCTGGAACACTGACAGAATCCACTTCTCCAGTTAATCAGGAGAAAATGCCAGGTGCCTTTTTTTATCATGGTGTTTGGCTCATTCCAATTTGCTTATCTGGGATATTTCAAGCATGAAATTTAAGCAGCCAGGAGTAACTTGTTTATTTTTTTATGGCAGGAATGGGGAAGCTTCCAGTCTGGGGAATTAGATTTGGTAATGGGCATGAAAGCTTGTGTGGTGCCTTTAAATAAAATGTCCTTATAATTAAAAAAATAAGCAGATAAATAGTAATAATGATGGTGATGATAATGCTGGTGGTGATGATGTTGTTAGTGAGAGTTCATTGAACCATTAGCATGTATAGTAACACTCGCCAATCATACTCTGAAATCTTAGGGTCCAGTTGAAGCAGCATGGAGGCAGAAAGGTGTAGTGGTTACTAGCAAGGGCCCAGGGCCAGAATCCTGGTTTGAATCTGGCTTTACCACTTACTAGCTGTGTGAGAAGTAGCTTAATTTCTCTGTGCTTCAGTTTCTTCATTTATCAGTTGGGAGGGCTTCCCTGGTGGCTCAGTGGTTAAGAACCCGCCTGCCAATGCAGGGGACATGGGTTCGAGCCCTGGTCTGGGAAGATCCCCCATGCCGCGGAGCGCCATAACTACTGAGCCTGTGCTCTAGAGCCCGCGAGCTACAACTACTGAGCCCATGTGCCACAACTACTGAAGCCTGCGCGCCTAGAGCCTGTGCTCCTTGACAAGAGAAGCCACAATGATGAGAAGCCCGTGCACCGCATCAAAGAGTAGCCCCTGCTCGCCGCAACTAGAGAAAGCCCACACGCAGCAACAAAAACCCAGCACAGCCAAAAAAGAAAGAAAGAAAAAAAAAAGGATGGGAGGAGGTAATAAGAGTATTTATCTCTTTGGGTGGCTATGAGGATTATATAAATAAATATAAGTTAATTGGCAGAAATAGTTTCTGGTATTTAGTATGTCTGTGTTAGTTACCTCTGCAACCTTAAATCTTACCAAGTTCCACACTCTCCCTCTGTCTTTCCGTGTTGTCAACCTACCTACGATTGGGAAGCATTTCCCCATGGGTCTCCCTTGCGTGTAGAGGCACTGACTTCCCTTGTTTGTACAGAGAATATCCTTGAAAGATATAGTGTCTCTGGAGCAAAGGGCAGGCATACTTATTGCTTTTTATAAAAGATTTGGGTTCTCTAAGTTCATATAAACTCATTTCCTTTTTTAAAAATAAAATTATTTTTCTGGTTGCCTCGGTTTGGTTTTGCCGTTGAAATATTATTATTATTTTTGCTAGTTTAGATTTTAGATTAGGGGCTGATTTCTACAACAACATTTCCATCTTTTCTTTGCATTTCTTCTTTTAAAACACATTTCCCCCTTAAAAATGTCCTCCTTTTATTAGAAATTTTACAACGTTTAAAACATATCTAGCAGGAAGCTAATTAATTTTCTTAACCTTTCTGAAATTACTTCCAATGTTCTTATTGCTCTTTACTCATTATTATGGATATCTAAAAAGTATTTAATAGTTAAGAAATACTAAGTTTAGTACTATTTACAAAGAACTGTACCCTATACTGAATATTCAAACACTAAAAATTGCTTCTGAACATTGTCTGGTAGTGTTCGAATAATGTTAACATTTGGGTCTTCTAGAAAGATGAACTGCACTAGAGAATCAGGATTTGTAGAAGCCTTCCTGTGTGTGGCGTATTAAGACTGACTCTGTTTGTGAGAATGGCTCAGCATTGACCGCAGACAGCACTGAGAATACACACTAAGAACATGGCAACCGCTACAAGGAAGACTGAGTGATCGGATCTGGGCAGCTTCACTTCTATGTGCTCCTGGCCCAATTCTGGAAGACGTTGGCCTTAACCTTCACCTCTGCACAGGAGCATTTTCTGCTCTTGCTTTGGATTTGATGTCACTGGGTTCTATGTTGATTGCTAAGCAAGCGGGAGAATTGTAATACTTTCCCCCTATTTCTCAACTCATTTTTCTCAAGATTATGGAGAACTATACATTTCCCAAGAAATCTTGGGAAGGAGTTGTCGCATGAAAGCACTGTTCCCATTTCACTCCAAAGGAACTCCCGGCTGTTGCTGTACGCCACACGGCCCTGTGTGTCTGCCCTTTGTGATTGCACCTCTGAGGACTGCTGCCCTGCTCGCCGCGCTCCAGCTGCTCTGGCCTCCTTGCTGTCCTCAGATGCACCAGGCTTGTGCTCCTGCGGGGCACCTGCTGCCCTCTCCACCTGGAATACTCTTCCCCCAACCTGTTTGTCCCCTCCCCTTCCTTCAGGACCTGCTCACACGACCCCTTCCAAATGAGGCCTTTGCTGACCATGTAGGTAAAGTAACCCAGATCTCATGCACTCTCTATCTCCCCAAGCCCACCTTCTTTTTCTCCACAGCACTGATCACTTATCCGATGCTACTCTGGGGTGGTCCTGAGGGGAAGGACTTAATTGTGTGCCCTGCTTCATCCTCATTCCTGGGACAGGGCCTGTCACATAGTAGGGGCTCTGTAAATATTTGTTGAATGAGTGAATGAGATTACTTGGGCAGTTTTGTAGGGAACAAAGGGGAGAGGGGAAAGATTGGTGACAGAGGTGATTTAGGAGGCTATTGCTACGGTTGCCCTGAGGTTTGGTGAGAACCTAAACCAAGGGGTTGGAGAGGAGAATGGAGTCAAGAGACAGGATGGCTAGGGTGGTAGATTCCATTTGGCAGTGGAAGAGAGGGAAAAGGGGAGCCATCTGGAATATCCCCTGTTTCTAGCTTGGCAATAAAGTATACCAGAAAAAAGCCCTAAGCATTTCTTTTATAAAGCAAATCATATTAATAGGATAAGAGAATAACTTATTTCTGCAATTTGTGTTTCTCTGAAATATGGTTTCTCAAAGGCTGTAAGTAACCCTTGCCGAAATGCTGATTTTAATTTGAGGTCAAGTTTCCTAAAATGTTTTGAAAGCTAGCCATGCAGGGAGGCTTTGGCCTCCAGGGAGTATATAACTTTAGAGAGAGAGGTTTTTCTATATCTGGCAGCCAAACTGGAGTTTCTGAAGGTCTGAATGCTTAATTAGCTTTTTGGTATCATTAGTCAGTAACAGAATTAATATTTCAAATATGAAGTTTAGAGTTCTTCCTTTTAAAACTCTTTCCTTATATAAGGATGGCCTCTGAAGCAAAGGCCTCAACCGCATCCTTTATTCCACTAGTGCCACTCTGGATTTACCCATGAGGTCCAGTAATTGGCATCTTCTAGATGACTGGGATAAGCAGCTTATTTACAGGCCAGGCCCTGCCCTGTTTCTTTAAGGCCTGGAGTCAAGAAGATCATCGTCCAGCCTTGAAATTCTGTATTCTAACTCTGGGTTTGGTAAAAAGAATTCAGGAGATCTGAATGTACCGATGTGGAAAGATGTCCATGACATAGTGATGAGTGAAAAAGGCAACTTTTAGAACATGTTGTGTCTAGAGTAAGAAGGATACTTAGTGATCTGATCTGTTAACAATCGGGGGAGTAGAGGGGAAGGACTCTCACTTCTTCACTTATATTCCTTGGAACTATATTTTATTTACTCATTTGACTTGTATAATCTTGAAAGCAAGCAGAGAGTCAGTGGTTCTGTGATTCTCTAAGTGGGCTGTGCTGGGGGCAGCCGTCTCACGTGTCCCCCAGGGTCTTCCTGCACCCACGCTCCCATGGCCGCAGTTGGCTTGGTCTGAGTGGTGGCTGCCCTCTTGGAGGAGGCGTACGCCTTCTGGTTTCTTATACCCTCCAGCTGCAACCGTTTGCTCTCCATGCCTGACGCCACTGGCATTTGGGTTTACAATCTCTATTTTAAAATTAAAAAAATAAAGGAGGTGCTTAAAAATCCTTAACATTTAAACTTTTCATCAGTTTAAGCTTGCTTCTTTTTGAGGTAGCAGGCCTTCCTGAGGTTTTGGTGGTCCCTGATTGACAGACCAGGACTGCTTGGCCATGTGTGTTTACTGACACGTACACCATATGATGTGCATCTGTTTGACACCGCCAAGCGAGTGGTGTTCTCTCTCTATGTCTTGAATGAGGTCAGAGGTGTGACTTATTTTCATTTTTTCCCACAGTCCCTCAATTGGGGTTGTTTCTACCATAACTTGTTAGTGTGACTTGTGCCTCTTACAGGTCCTCAGTTGCTGGGGGTTGGACAGCCGAGGGTGTAGAAATCAGTATAGAGATTCTGAACTTCCACCAGCTGTGCTCTGAGACCCCCTACTCTCTGTGCTTCTTGCTAAGTCTCTGCTTCTCTCTGCAGGTTCCAGGGATGCCTCGAGACCTTTTAAGTTCTTCCAAGCCTAGTCCCTAGAGCAGACCTCTGCTCGGCTGTCTCCTGGCCTTAGCTGTTGCTTCTTTGCCACTCGTAGGGCACACCAACTTGGACTGGCATTTAGGGGTAAGGTGGGGTGTGAAATGTGTGGTTGTGCCGATGTCACTCTTTTTTCATCCTTGCCTTATGTGACCTGGCAGCTCTTGAGAGGGACATCTCTGCCCATCTGTTGTCTGTCTCTTAGGCTCTGTTAGTGGGAGCCCTGTCTACCTGGGACAGCCCCCAGAAGTTGAGGTGGCCTTTTTTCACCTTTGTTGGAGGTTCTTAGTTCTAGTGTCCTAAGGAGGTCTTGATCATTTTTCCTGAGGTATCTGTTGGTTTCTCATGCAAATTCGAGTCTTTTTTTTTTTTTTTTTTGCGATATGTGGCCCTCCCACTGTCGCGGCCTCTCCCGTTGCCGGACGCGCAAGCTCAGCGGCCACGGCCCACAGGCCCAGCCGCTCCGCGGCACGTGGGATCTTCCCGGACCGGGGCACGAACCCGCATCCCCTGCATCGGCAGGCGGACTCTCAACCACTGTGCCACCAGGGGAGCCCCTTTGCTAGCTCTTTGATCTATAAGGTAACCCGTACAAGAAGAGTAGCTTTAGGCTTTTTAGTGAGTGACACGAATTTAACGCATGACACTAAGCGCATGTCTTAGAGCTATTAGCTGTCATAATTTATCAAGTCACATACCTAAAAGCTTTGATTCAGAGAGGCAAGCATGAATTTTTCCACTTGCCTTGCCTTGCTGAGGTCATTTTAAATGTCCTAAGCTAGAAATTGCGTAATGATGTTTAGTTTGCCAAACTGAGAATAAAAGAGTATGAGATTTAGCTTTTGGTGAAAGTAGATTTTTTTTTGCCTCTAACTAGCAATAATACTGTAACGTAAAACAGTAGTGTTCATTTAGTGAGTGAGTATTGTATGTCAGGAACTGCACTAAGTGCTTTTTATACATAATCTTATCTAATCCACAGAGCAACTCTATGAATATAGTCCCATTTTACAGATGAGGCGGCTTAGTCACAGAGAGGATAAACACCCTGACCAAGGTCATATAAATTAACTAGTAAATGTTAAAGCTGGCATTTAAACTTAGGTGGTTTAACCCAGGTCCAGATTCCTGACCACTGACTCATACCGTTTCCCTTAAGTGGATGATGAAAGCTCACTAGCTAAGGCTAACTGTGATCTAATTTGTGGACAGGGCTAATTTGACGTCACTTAAGTATATTGAATGTTAGCAAAGAGCACAGCACCATGATTGGCATTGTGGCTATATTAGTTTCCTATGGCTGCTGTAACAAATTACCACAAACTTGGTGACTTAAACAACATACATTTATTTTCTTTCAGTTCTGGAGGCTGAAAATCCAAAATCAGTTTCAGGGGGCTGAAATCAGGTTGTTGGCAGGGCAGTGCTCCCTCTGGAGGCCGTAGGAGGGAAACCGTTCCTTGCTTCTTCCAGCTTCCGGTGGCTGCTGACATTCCTTGGCTTGTGGCTGCAGTGCTCTGGTCTCTGCGTCCTGGTCACTTTACCTTTTCTTCTGTCTAGCGTCAGATCACCCTCTGCCTCCCTTTTATAAGGATACCTTTGATTGCGTCTAGGGCCCATCCAGATAATTCTCCCATCTCAAGATCTTAATCACATCTGCAAAGTCCTTTTTTTTTTTTTTTTGCCATATAAGGTAACATTGACAGATTCCTGGGATTGGGACATGATCTTTGGGGGGCAGTGCATTATTCAGCCTACCACAGTGACGAATAGAAAGAATTGGAACTTTCAGTCCACCTGGTAGGAGTATACTTAATTTCAACAATTCTCTAACTGTTCTGCAGGACACAGATGCTAAAAATGTGAAAAAAAAAAATCCATGGCCTAACAGATTAGAGAGTTATTGTGTAATATACCCCTCTTTAAGGAGATTCACAATGTAAAATGAAGACTTTGAAAATTCCTAGGACAGAGAGAGCTGCTTAACTTAGTTGAACCCAGAATTCCTCAGACTTAGTTGATTAAAAAACATTTCATTTTAAAGGGTACACCTGTTAACATGTCATGACGTACTTAGAACACACTTTAGGACGTACTAGTTCAGTTACTTATTACCTGCCAGTCTTTTGAAGGCATGAAGGATGCCTTTACTGACTTTGTGTTACTTAATAACTTAAACATACTTGGAATTGATTGGAAAGAACAAAACCTGACAAATATACAAAATTGAATGATAATATATGATGATTTTTAATATTTTAGCTGATAATGTGCCAGGTGAGTTATAGAGGTCCAGGTATGCTGTGAATTATGATAAGGGAGAAGTTGTTTTTACGTGGAATGACCTGAAGACACTTCACAGGAGAGGGGCTGTAACTCATCTAGCTGGAGGGGAAGCAGGGGGTGCATCCATGTGGGAGCAAATAACTTAGCCAAAGGAAGGAGGGCTCATCTGGAGAGAAGGGTCAGGGGTTATGTGGATTATACCTTGAATGTCAGTTTTAGAGTTTAGACTTGATTCTCTAGGCCTGGGTTTGACACACTATATATATATATATATATATATATATTTTTTTTTTTTTTTTTTTTTTTTTTTTTTTTTTT
>NW_006798376.1:2889380-2897389 GCF_000442215.2 Lipotes vexillifer | reverse complement strand
CCCTGCATCGGCAGGCGGACTCGCAACCACTGCGCCACCAGGGAAGCCCCCTCTGCCTGTTCTTATAAAGTTTTATTGGAACACAGCCACATCCATTTGTTTACATATTGTACATGGCTGCTTTAGCGCTATATTGGCAGAGTAGGGTAGGCTTGGTGAGTTTAAAATATTTACTATCTGGGCCTTGATCTAGGTAAGGGGTAGCTGTTGAAGAGCTTTGATCAGGAAGGTGTTACCCTCAGATTTACCTGTTAGAAAGCTTATTCTGGCAGCGGTGTGGAGGATGGATTGGGGAATAAAGACTAGGGAGGGCAATGACCAAGGGAATGGGAGAGGAGGGAACAGAAAGAGACATTTTGGACTACAGCAGGGAAGATGGAGGAGCCAAAGATAATTTTTCAAAGCAAACTTTTAATGTGAGATTAGTTTTAGATTTAGAGAAAAGTTGTAAAGATAGTACAGAGAGTTCCTATGCGTCCCGCATGCTCGGTTTTCCCTGCTGTTAACATCTTACATTGGTATATGGTACATTTGTCATAACTAATTGTCCAATATTAATACTAAAGCCATATTTTATTCAAAATTCCAAATATCCCTGTTCTGTTCCAGGATCCCATTCAGGGTGCCATATTACATCTAGTTGTCATGTCTCCGTAAATTCCTAGACTGTTAGACTATGGTTGTTGCTCAGATACTACTCGTTTTTGATGACCTCGATAGTTTTGAGGAGTACTATTTTTTTTTTTTTTTTCAGGCATTTTGTAGAACGTCCCTCAGTTGGGATTTGTCTGGTATTTTTTCAGGATTAGTTTGGGGTTACGGGTTTTTATGAGGAATACCATATTTTATCCATTTTCATCGTATCTACAATACATAGTGTCAACATGTCTTACCACGGTTGATACTGACCTTGATCACCTGGCTGAGATAGTGTTTGTCAAGTTTCTCCACTGTAAAGTTACTCCTCTACCCCCCTTTCCATATTCTATTCTTTGGAAGGAAATCACTTTGTACAGCCCACACATAAGGAGGAGGGAGCTGTGCTCCACCTTCTTGAGGGTGGAGTATTTATATAAATCATTTTGAATTCTTCTGCACAGATTTGCATATTCTCCCTCATTCGTTCATTCAATTCTATCAGCATGGATTCCTGGCCATTCAAGTTATGTTTTGGGCTATAGTCCAAAACTACATTGTTTATTTTGTTGCTTAAAATTTCTCCAGCTTTGGCCGTTGGGAACTCTTTCAGTTGGCTCCTGTGCCCTTCGACAGGCTCCCATTGTTGTGTGTGTGTGGGTGTGCGCATGCACACGCGAACGTGCATTTTAGTACTCTTTCTGGCCCGACAGCATCCTTTAGGCGCATCTTGTATATTTCTTGCTCCAGCTCTAGAATCAGCCAATTCTCTAAGGAGCCACGGCCAAAGATAATTTTGAAACTTCTGGCTAAGACAGGGCTGCCTCTATCTCTGACTCACAAACTCCTACTACCTGGATGAAGAAGGGAAAGGGGTAGGATCCTGGGAGATGGCTGTCCATTTAGGGGTTGGGCAGAGGTAAAAGTTGTCAAAAGCGGCTGAGGAGGGGGGGTGAGAGGAGCAGGTGGCCCCCAGGAGTGGTAAATAATACAGCCTCCCAGGCTAAGGAGTGTTTCAGGGCGGGACAGTGGTCAGTGTGCCTTTGTAAACCAAGGAGAACCATGTTCAGGGGTTGATAGTGCAGGAGTCTGGCTGGAGTGGAGGGTTGGGAAGGAAGGGCAGTAGGAAATAAGGTGGGACTAGATGTCTTGGCCTTGAAAAGCAGGCCAAGTAGATTTTGACTCTATGTTTGGTAGGAGGGCTGATAAGAGTGATGCTTTAGGGTAATTAGTTTGGCAACCATACACAGATTAGATAGAGGGAACAGAACTTGCAGTTGCTTCATTGGGAAACTGTTAGAAATGGATGCCTGGAGGAATAGAAAGGCAGGACCCTTAGCCCCCCACAGAGTTTTTTGCATATACTAGGTTATTTTCATAATCTGAGGAGAAAAAGAGAGAGGAATTCGTGATTGAGCAATCTGTTTGCTTACAAACAATAAGCTTAAACAATAAAAAACCAGGTTGTTTTAAAACACTTAGTGGCCTTGTTGTAGTTATGTGTGTGTCTCCTTTTCTTGGAGAAGAGTCAAAGGGGAACTTGAGCTCTGCCCAGCTTGGAACGTCACACAATCCAAGTTAATGGGATATGAAGTTTTAATTTGGTTTTCAGAGGCTGTCTGCAGTCAGTTTCAGAATTATTTCCTGTTGAACTTCCTGCTTCATCCTCTTTTGGTGGTGGTTTTATTTTAAAAGTTGTGATGCTTCTGATAATTGATGGTGCAGAGAGACTTACTGAACTACAGCCTTGTGGAGAGACTAAGCCCGGGAATACATAGTGTTCATTGGCTGCTGGCATTTTGAACTTGTCATTTCTTTTGCATATGACTAGGAGGATAAATGCTCCTACATTAGAATCTACATGTTTTATAAAATGGGAAGCGTATTCACCAAATCAGTGGTATGACCTGAACTTACAAAATTGCCCTTTACTCCCGATTCTGAAGTAGAGGCCTATTTTATTGTTTAATTCAGCCAGCCTCAGATGTTGTGATTTGTGCATTTGGTTCAATAGAAGCAGTGAGTAGCTCTCCCGTGCCTTGTTTCCACATGAGTCCTCTTCAGGTGAGGGTGAATTAATTTAGCAAACGAGGTAATGCTCACTTGCACGTCCACAGGCACATTTCTGCCAACCAGGAGTCTCTGTTAGGCTCATTCCTGAGCAGTGATACCCACTATGTGGTGGAAACATTTCATTAAAGAGAACTTCCAAGTTATTTTTTTTATTTTTCAAATGAGGATAAAAATTCCTACCTTATGTGGTTCTTAGTAGGTATAAGGGATGGAATGCAAGTGCCGTGTGTTCTACGCAGAGTCTGTTGTTTTTTAAAATCCCGTCTCCATGGATTTTACTGCAGTGGCTGTTCCTTGTGTTTGTTGCTATAGTGTGCTGTTTATTTAGCAAGAAAATCTTCTGACGCAGGACCACGAGGAAGGAAATCATTTGACCTCCTCTCACATCATCCAACCAACAAAATCATTAACCAGGGACACACCAGCACATCTCTCCAAACTCACTGCTTATGGAAACTTGGAAGGAGAAAACATTTTTTTTTTTTTTTTTCCGGTACACGGGCCTCTCACTGTTGCGGCCTTTCCCGTTGCGGAGCACAGGCTCCAGATGCGCAGGCTCAGCGGCCATGGCTCACGGGCCCAGCCACTCCGCGGCATGTGGGATCTTCCCAGACCGGGGCACGAACCCGCGTACCCTGCATCGGCAGGCGGACTCTCAACCACTGTGCCACCAGGGAAGCCCAGAAAGCATTTTTAAAAGCACTGTTGAGGATGTACACTTTCTCTGTGCCCTCACTAATGCCAGGAATTTCAAGTATGCCAGGCACAGAGGGGCCCTGTGATTGCCTTTAATGTTACAAAACTCTCCCTACTGAGGTAGGTTCATGACGTTCTTTCTACACGTGCTTCAGTGAAACAGCTGCCTCGTCATCCTCAAAGCTGGTCACTTCCCGTTTTCTTGATTTTGTTAATACTGCACAGTGCTACCATCTTCTCCTTAGAGCAGCCATAGCCATCAGGGTTGTGTTCCTTTCGCCTCTCTTTTTCCTCCTCTCAGACCGAAACTGTGAATAATTTAACCAGATTATTTACCAGCTACAAATTGAAGATGAAGGTAGTTTCAATAGTTTGAACACATAAATGGAAATAAATGGCACATATGCTTCACGTTTCTTTTTGGGCAAATGAAGAGGGATGGTTATATCAGGTCCCCATCCTTGGGGCTCATGGCATGTTTGGACTGAGCTTACGGAACACAGGGCTGTGTGCTGCAGGCACTCCTGCTGTCTTCCTGGCCCCCTGTTACACTTTCTATTTTTCCCTGTCTCCTTCACATCTTCAAAACATTTCACCCTCTAAAACCACAAGGTTGTGTTTTAGTTTATTGTTGAACAAAGGATCTATTTCAGGTTTACTTTTCCGGACTTTGCGGTTAGTCGGATCTGATGCATTATCTGTCTTAGCTTTTCAGTAAAAGCTTTTTTTTTTTTCTTTTTTCGGTACGCGGGCCTCTCACTGTTGTGGCCTCTCCTGCTGCGGAGCACAGGCTCCGGACGCGCAGGCTCAGCGGCCATGGCTCAAGGGCCCAGCTGCTCCGCGGCATGTGGGATCTTCCCGGACCGGGGCACGAACCCGTGTCCCCTGCATCGGCAGGCGGACTCTCAACCACTGCGCCACCAGGGAAGCCCAGTAAAAGCTTTTGACGTAAATTTTCTATTAAGGAAAAAACTGAATGTGAGGAGAAGCAAACTCTTAATTGCAACTGAGGATCTATCTTAGAGGTGGGAACACAAATGAAGTGAAGAAGACTCTTAGCCCAGCTTCCCTTCACTGCAGCAGGCTTGTGTCATGGTTAATGTAGCATTTATGTTTAGTGGTAGAAGTATGGGGTATACAGCTCCAGCCTCCTGCGTCGGAGATGGTGTTTGCAAGAGTAGGCCTCCCTGTGTGACCTGTGCACCTTGCTTCACCTTTCTGTGCGTCAGTTTCCTCACCTGTGGAATGGGACAGTAAAAGTAACCTTCTCAGAGTTATAGCAAGGCTTACCGGGTTAATTCAAAAAAGCACCTCAGACACCCCCCAACATTCAATAACCATTACCTGATATCGTTGTTTTATTATCACATTCCTGCAAGTTAGGTCAGTACATGTGCGTATAGCAGACATTAAAGAAATAAATGCATCAGAACCTATACATCCAAATGGGTTATTTTCTTCCTCAGAATAGTCTCTGGTGGAAGGTAAGTGCTGATTGTGGTAGTGCTGCCCGTGCAAGCCATTTTGGGAATGCCTACCCTGGGATTGCCTGTGACGGCTGTAAAACTGCATTCTTTAAATGGCTTCTGTACTGGCCACTTTTCTGTTGCTTGAGTGAATGTGGGTTTGAATTTTATTTTTCTTTTCTTTTTTTTTTTAAGCTAAAAGATATTTGGAATCAAGTCAAGTGAAAAAAATGTTTTGGTTTAAAAGCTTATCTGTAAAGTATACTCACAGCATGATCATAGGACCACACCAAATCAAGTTTTTGGTTGCAACATGCAGGTTATTTGGCTTTGGCTTTTGGGAGCCAATAGTTCGTATCTACTTTTTGCTGAAGCGACTGCTCCATGCCTGGTTATTTTGTCCTCAGAACCATCTTCCTGTGCACCCTCTGCCACCTCTGGAAGTGGAACATCACAAACACTTTGTTTCAGGGGTTCACTCACCCACAGGTTACATGCCTACAGAAACTCCTTTTCCCTTGAATCGGTAGGATTATTTTCTTTTTCACTCGCAGATTTGTTTTTACCTCAAACCCTTTTGTTCTAATGGTTAGCAATTTTTACAGCTAGATATGTAACATGTATATCTACTTGCCCTGGCTTTTTAAAATAACTTGATTGTCAGGCCTGCTGTGCAGACGTGCTGGAGCACACTGTCTCATGTCTTCGGTCTCCCTTCTTCCCGGTGCATCCACCCCGCCCCAGATTCCAAGTGATATGAAAATCAGCCTCTGATTTTAGAGTCACTCCTAAGTCAGGTTGCCAGCCCTGCTGAGAGTCAGTTTTTCCAGCTGCATGTTGTAATGGAAAATCTGTTTGTCTTGAAACATTCACTGCTCTGCAGAAAGTCAACACTTGGTCTCCAGGATAGTTTGGGTGCTAACGTAACTCTCCTGTGCTATCTGGATTGTGGCAGATCAGATGTGGATGCCTAATGTCACTTGTGTCCTGTAGACACTGTGTGTGGGTGGGGGAAATGGGTTCAAGTCTAGACACTGCTGGCATTGCCTTTGGTCTGAAAAGCAGGGAAGTTGCATGTTAAAAACAGTAAAAACTGGGAGATTAGAAAAAACTTTCCTTTTCTTTTTTCGCCATTGGCATTACATTGCAACAACTAAAACCTCCAAAACTTGCTTGAATGGTTGCTGAAAAATAAAAAACAATTAACAATGAAGAATTGGGGCTTTCTGCATAATATACATCATTGTGATATATGTAATTTATAGATAGCTAGCATTTTATATTTTATGTATAATGTATGTAATATGTACATATAATATACGGGTTATACATAATATACATATATAGTTTTATATCTATATTAAATATATATAGCTTTTCTGCTTTCTCACAGACTTTTCTTTATGGCCCTTAAAACAATGTTTTTGGTTTTTAACCATTTTACTTTGATTCGTGTCATTTATAAATCCTCACTCTTTTGACCTTTATTTTTTATGGACAGATATGCCTATTTCTTGCTCTAGCCCAGATTGTTGAGATTATAGAAATTCTAGTTTCTCTTCTCTTTTCTTAGTCTTTCATGTGTCTCATAGTCTTTTCTTAAACAGATGTCTAAGAATTAAATGAGTAGCAGCACTTCAGAACAGTGATTTGTAAATACATATGTGCATTGGATCTTTGTGAATTTATACAAATAATTTTAAGGGGAAGATTAAATGTACTTCCAGCCACTTTAGACACACAGAACCCGGAAAATTTTGTTTATACAAAAGTGCAAGTCTTTGAAGAATGAAAGTGCAAGTCTTTGAAGAATGAAAAGCGGAAGTTGTAGGGTGTGGTTGTCTTCAGCTTTCTTTCCCACAAGGTTTAATTTGGTTGCTGGAACTTCGAAGCTGTGCCTTGAAAATCTGATGTTAGTGGTGGTGGCTACGGGAAGATATTAAGAAAAAAATAACAGTTCCCACCAGGGTGATTTTAGGCAAAGGTGTGAGACACGCAGCCTTTTCCACGCCTGGATGCCAACATCTCGAACTTTTCCTATTAAAACCTGTTTGTAGGAAAGAATCAGAAACTCTCCTTGAAGTGAAATAACTGTCAGTTTTAGTGCCTTTGTCCTAGGAGATTTGTATTTTCAGAAAAGAAAATGTCAGCTCCAGGAATAAAAGTCCTTTTTTTAGGTGGATAAGTCCGACAGTTTGGTCCTAGTCATGACTTTCGGAGGCTCTACTCTGGTTCTCTTGGTTGAATATGAAACAAGCCTTTTTCCCCTGCCAAAACCTCCCAAGAGTGGATGGCTCTATTACAGTTTCAAGGATCTTGGCCCCATCTCCTGGCCTTGAATCCAAGTCTGGCAACTTACAACAGCTCTGTGCACTTAGAATATGACAGATGGAGCTAGGTGGTCCCCATTCCCACAGCCAAGGGATGTTCTGGGAGGGGCTGAAGATCACTGTATAGGCAGAGCTCTGAAGGGGCGAATTAATGCCCCTCGTGAGGACATTAGGGGATGTAAGGTACTTAATCTCCAAAGAAAGATGAAATTATATTGATGCGCCATACTTTACAAGGCAGGAAAGTTCAAAACCTTTAGGAAATATTTTCAATAGCAGGAGTTTTCTTGTTGCTTGAATTAAGTTGCTACAAGAGGTAAAAATTGCAATAAGTGCTGTAATTTAGAAAATCAGAGACTTATATGATAATGTTTTGCTGTATTAAGTCTTTACAGGTGTAGCAGCATAACTCTTATAAAATTTAACTGGATTGGAAAGCAGAAGATACGGAATCAATACTTTTGGTCTTCTCTTCTTCTGTGCCTGCAACCCCCAGATATTCAAATCTTCAGTCTCTCTTAAGATCTCCACCCGTGGTTGGTCCAGCTGCCTTGCAGAGTTTCCGGTTGAATGTGTCCAAAGCACTTTATCACAGCTGCACCTTGGTCTTCTTCCTTTCTCTCGTCCTCTATATTCTCTCCCAAACCGAGTCACTGTTGATTCTGTCTCCAAAAAGTATCTGAAATCCACCAACTTCTCCCCAGCTCTTTACCAGCCTGCTGGTCTGGTCACTTGGGTGACTGCAGTCACTCTTCTGTGTTTACTGGGATTCTTTCCCATCCTCTTTCTGAAATGAAAATCTGCTACC
>NW_006798376.1:2876332-2889016 GCF_000442215.2 Lipotes vexillifer | reverse complement strand
CAAACCCAACCCAAAACAAAACCGGGAAACAAATAAACTGGCATCACCCACCCAGCTTTCCCATGATGCCCATGATCTTCAGTTGAAATCAGGAGTCCCACGTGACCCGGCTATTGCCAGCCTGCCCCGGTCCTCCCCGTTCCCCCTCTCCCTGTCCGTGGTCCAGCTATGATTGGCTTGGTTTCAGTTCCTCAGAAATAGCATTCACTTCTACTTTCCTCCCCACTTCTTAACATTTTGTGGACTTCTATTTTTTCTTTGGTTCTCCCCTTAAAATACCATTTTGTCAGGTAAAGCCTTAGGTTAGAGAGCGTCTTCTTTTATTTATTTCTTTATTTGGCTGTGTCGGGTCTTCATTGCAGCACCCGAGATCTTTAGTTGCGGCATGTGGGATCCAGTTCCCTGACCGGGGATCGAACCCCGGCCCCCTGCATTGGGAGCGTGGAGTCTTAGCCACTGGACCAGCAGGGAAGTCCCGAGACTGTCTTCTTGCATCATGTCCATCCCATTGGTAGATTTATCACTCTTGGTATATCCCTAGTACCTAGCGTAGGGTCTGGCATATAGTAGGCACTTAGTCGTATTTGTTGAATGAAGGAAAGTAGTGGTGTTTACAAACAGGTTAAGTGCTTCTGAATCTGAGGTGTGGCATGTCTGGTCTGTGTGTGCACAGATGCCACCCCTTTTCTCACCTGTGCTCGAGGCAGACACTGCTCCTCTGTTTTTTGTTTGTTTGTTTGTTTGCTTTGCGGTGCACGGGCCTCTAACTGTTGTGGCCTCTCCCGTTGCGGAGCACAGGCTCCGGACGCGCAGGCTCAGCGGCCATGGCTCACGGGCCCAGCCGCTCCGCGGCACGCGGGATCCTCCCGGATCGGGGCACGAACCCGTGTCCCCTGCATCGGCAGGCGGACTCTCAACCACTGCGCCACCAGGGAAGCCTGACACTGCTCCTCTGTTACGACTCCCTTCCCCTGGGCTGGCTTTCTTAGTTGCTGTCTAGGCAGCTGTTTCTGCTCTGCTGGTCCATCTGAATTGGCACGTGGCATGAAACCTCTGCCATTCCCAGTCTAGCAGAAAAAGGCATAGCGTTCCAGATGTGTAGGTTCTGGTCTTTAGACATTTGTGGAAACTCGTTGTGCCTTAGTTTGCGTGCAGTCTGATGCAGGTAATCAGATGGTAATGTAAGATATGTTTTCATGAAGATAGAGTAAGAAACACTGAAAAATTCGTAAAGCTTATCCAAATAAAACGTTGTATAGTTACATTCAGTGTGCTTTGTATAACAAATACTCATCTTGTGATCAGGCACTTATGTGGAGAATAAAATGTAATTTTTTAATGCATGTAAATATAAGTTTTAATTGCAAGCTTACCATATCTGTATATGAGTCCTTTACAACAGGGACTCTAATTTTTTTTCAGAATTAAGTTATCTCTTGTTAAGTTTTTATTTTGCTAGTGAAAAATACATTTCAAGGAGATAGAATGTAAAACATCATGAAGATGCTAGTTTTTTATTTAGTTTACTGTCATTGTGTGGCAGTGTTTCATAAAGTATCCCCATGGGTCACCTGTATCAGGAGCACCCGGGGTTGGTTAAATGGCACATTCCTGCCTCCACAACTTAACTGGATCAGACTTTCTGAGGCCTGGAAATCTGCATTTTAAATAAGCTCTAAAAGTTTGAACACCAGAGCCATATAATACCTAGTATATAGTGTGGCATTAGTAAATATTGAGTAGGATCTATAAAAGATGTCTCATTCACTGACCTCTTCAGTCTTGCCTGAGCATAACAGTGACATCAGAAAATATACCGCTGACAGTGCTGTCCAGTAAAAGGTGAAGATATTGATGGTGGCCGAGGTTGAAACCAGTCAATGACCTTATTCAACCAGAGCACCAAAGATCAACAAGGGCATTGTTCCCAGAGGCTTAACCACACTGGCCCCCTGGGCACAGTGGTCCTTTGATCACAGCTGATGTGGGCAGAAAGGAACCAGGCAAGGCTCTGGTCCCCTTGGTGCCTAGTGAGGGCCAGTCCTGCGGTGAAGGGGCAGTGCTTCTGGTCTAGTTCTCTGGAGCGGCCCAGCAGGGTTAGGCTGGCAGTGGCCTTTAGGTAAACTTCAGCAAGACTCCCTTATTTCCTGCCCTCCCTGACTGCCCAGGATGCAAGGAGAAAACTTGCCCCTAGTCGGAAGACAGAAACAACAACAGCATTTTAAAGTTGTCATTGCTGAGTGTGTGTAGGATGTGCTTTACTTGCAGTAGATTGTGTAATCAGCTTAAAGGAGGGGCAGTCCAGTGTGCTGGTGAGAGAGCATTTCACAACAAACTTTAACCCTGGACTGGACCCATGGGAGAGGTTATAGCTGTCTCTCTCCAGTTCCTATCTCCAGTTCCTATCCAGTTCTTGCTCTGCACCTTTAGCCTTCCTTGATCTCCTTCGACCCTTTATGGTACTTAGAGCTTGCACAATTCCGTATCCAGATTAATAACTGTTTTCTGCCATTTCCTAAGTGCATTCTGTCTGACCAAAAAGAAACAGATTCTCAGTGGGTGATGGTGTCCTCCCCACTGCCCCGCCCTCCCGGCCCTGGCATTTAGAAACCTGTAAGGACATTCGTGGTTGCTACAATGATGAGGGGTGTCTATATTATTAGCGTTGAACATCCCGAGGGTGTGGATGCTAAACGCTCCTTGGTCCTTAGGACAGTCGCCCACAGTAAAGGATTGTCCTGTCCAGAATGCTGATGCCCCGCCACGAGAAACACTGGAGCTCTTTGGGTTTGCCTGCATCTTGTTCAGTGCTTCCTTGAGAATAGACCCAGCATTTATTATGTGATGAATCTGCACGGCTTAATAGATGCAGTACGAGCTAAGTTACTTACCGGGAAAATAAACAAATGGTTGCAGCCATCTTCCTGGCTGGCAGTTGTGCTCTGACAGTGGAGCCAGCACTCTTCTTGGATTATGCTTTGCAGCTTCGCCCTTCCCGATGGTACATTGTGGGCAGGAGTTATGACCCAGACAGTAATCCTGAACTGCTGCTACTGTTCCACTCAGGAAACACTCTGATGGAACAAAATACCACCGTCCGTTGTCCCGCTGACACCTTGGCCTCATAAAAATAAACAGGAGAGGGCTTCCCTGGTGGTGCAGTGGTTGAGAATCCGCCTGCCAATGCAGGGGACACGGGTTCGAGCCCTGGTCTGGGAGGATCCCACATGCCGCGGAGCAACTAAGCCTGTGCGCCACAACCACTGAGCCTGCGCGTCTGGAGCCTGTGCTCCGCAACAAGAGAGGCCGTGATGGTGAGAGGCCCGCGCATCGCGATGAAGAGTGGCCCCCGCTCGCCGCAACTAGGGAAAGCCCTCGCACAGAAATGAAGACCCAACACAGCCAAGGATAAATAAATAAATAAATTAATTAAAAAAATAATAAACAGGAGATGCTAAGTAAATTGTTACATCATGAGGGGGGTGGGGACAGGGAATCCAATATTTTTTATCACAGACACCATCCCAGGCAAGTGCTCTTAAGAGTAGGAGTGTTCGAGATTTGGAGGGACGTGTTCTGAGCTCCCAAACCTTCTGGAGTTATTTTGCCTGTGGATCAGAAAGCTACTGTGGGGAGGAAAAAGTTTTGAACTAAGGATCAGACAAGGGTCCTGGAAAAGTTGCTGCTTCATATCAGTCATTCAGTTAGAGATATCAGAGAAGTGAGAGATGAATAAAAATTTAGGAACACAAAAGAGAGGGTGACATCAGATCTTATTTTAAAGGACTAAGAGTTAAGCCAGAAAGCTTGTTGACCTAAGGATGTCCAATAGACTATGGGATTTGAATATCTTAAAACCAGATAATAATTAGACTAACAGTAAAGACAATAGGAACAGACTGAGGAAATGCAGCTACAGGAGGTTGAGAGAAATGGCAAACTAAAATGAGTCAGAGGGCAGGTTTTTCCCTTCACAGTCTCCTGTGACCGATTGAGAAACAGTGTGTTCTTCCTTTGACTCAGTGAGCCTACTTCTAAGAGTAATTTCTAAGCAAATGAGTAGAGCTTTGTTCAGAGATTCAGATCTGAGTATGCTTAGTGAGCATTGTTTGAAACTGAACATTGGAAGGAACCCAGATGGCCCCCCAAAGAGCCTTGGATGAACACATAATAATTCATCTATATAATGGAATATTCTATAACCATGACAATGATATTGAGGAGAAATATTGACATGGGACAAAATGTGTGAAAAATAGGCTATAATAGAATATATAAAGTTAATGTTTCAATAAAGAAATATGTAAACACAGAGGGAAAAACCCGGAAAGGCATTAATCAAAATGTTCACTTGGAGTGTCTTTAAGTGGTTGAATTCCAAGTACCTGGAATTCTTTCTTAGGGCTTAAGTGCTTAAAATGTTTAATTTGAACACGTGTAATTATTATTATTTTTTTTAACATCTTTATTGGGGTATAATTGCTTTACAATGGTGTGTTAGTTTCTGCTTTATAACAGAGTGAGTCAGTTATACATATACATATGTTCCCATATCTCTTCCCTCTTTGTCTCCCTCCCTCCCACCCTCCCTATCCCACCCCTCCAGACAGCCACAAAGAACCGAGCCGGTTTCCCTGTGCCATGCGGCTGCTTCCCACTGGCTATCTACCTTACGTTTGTTAGTATATATATGTCCATGTCTCTCTCTCGCCCTAACACACCTCACCCTTCCCCCTCCCCATATCCTCAAGTCTGTTCTCCAGTAGGTCTCTGTCTTTATTCCTGTTTTACCCCTAGGTTCTTCATAACATTTTTTTTTCTTAAATTCCATATATATGTGTTAGCATACGGTATTTGTCCTTCTCTTTCTGACTTACTTCACTCCGTATGACAGACTCTAGATCTATCCACCTCATTACAAATAGCTCAATTTCGTTTCTTTTTATGGCTGAGTAATATTCCATTGTATATATGTGCCACATCTTCTTTATCCATTCATCCGACGGCGGGCACTTAGGTTGTTTCCATCTCCGGGCTATTGTAAATAGAGCTGCAATGAACATTTTGGTACATGACTCTTTCTGAATTCTGGTTTCCTCAGGGTATATACCTAGTAGTGGGATTGCTGGGTCATATGGTAGTTCTATTTGTAGTTTTTTAAGGAACCTCCATACTGTTCTCCATAGTGGCTGAACCAATTCACATTCCCACCAGCAGTGCAAGAGTGTTCCCTTTTCTCCACACCCTCTCCAGCATTTATTGTTTCTAGATTTTTTGATGATGGCCATTCTGACTGGTGTGAGATGATATCTCATTGTAGTTTTGATTTGCATTTCTCTAATGATTAATGATGTTGAGCATTCTTTCATGTGTTTGTTGGCAGTCTGTATATCTTCTTTGGAGAAATGTCTATTTAGGTCTTCTGCCCATTTTTGGATTGGGTTGTTTATTTTTTTGTTATTGAGCTGCATGAGCTGCCTGTAAATTTTAGAGATTAATCCTTTGTCAGTTGATTCATTTGCAAATATTTTCTCCCATTCTGAGGGCTGTCTTTTGGTCTTGTTTATGGTTTCCTTTGCTGTGCAAAAGCTTTGAAGTTTCATTAGGTCCCATTTGTTTATTTTTGTTTTTATCTCCATTACTCTAGGAGATGGGTCAAGAAGGATCTTGCTGTGATTTATGTCATAGAGTGTTCTGCCTATGTTTTCCTCTAAGAGTTTGATAGTTTCTGGCCTTACATTTAGGTCTTTAATCCATTTTGAGCTTATTTTTGTGTATGGTGTTAGGGAGTGATCTAATCTCATACTTTTACATGTACCTATCCAATTTTCCCAGCACCACTTATTGAAGAGGCTGTCCTTTCTCCACTGTATATTCCTGCCACCTTTATCAAAGATAAGGTGACCATATGTGCATGGGTTTATCTCTGGGCTTTCTATCCTATTCCATTGATCTATCTTTCTGTTTTTGTGCCAGTACCATACTGTCTTGATTACTGTAGCTTTGTAGTATAGTCTGAAGTCAGGCAGCCTGATTCCTCCAGCTCCATTTTTTGTTCTCAAGATTGCTTTGGCTATTCGGGGTCTTTTGTGTTTCCATACAAATTGTGAAATTTTTTGTTCTAGTTCTGTGAAAAATGCCAGTGGTAGTTTGATAGGGATTGCATTGAATCTATAGATTGCTTTGGGAAGTAGAGTCATTTTCACAATGTTGATTCTTCCAATCCAAGAACATGGTATATCTCTCCATCTGTTTGTATCATCTTTAATTTCTTTCATCAGTGTCTTATAATTTTCTGCATACAGGTCTTTTGTCTCCTTAGGTAGGTTTATTCCTAGATATTTTATTCTTTTTGTTGCAATGGTAAATGGGAGTGTTTTCTTGATTTCACTTTCAGATTTTTCATCATTAGTATATAGGAATGCCAGAGATTTCTGTGCATTAATTTTGTATCCTGCTACTTTACCAAATTCATTGATTAGCTCTAGTAGTTTTCTGGTAGCATCTTTAGGATTCTCTATGTATAGTATCATGTCATCTGCAAACAGTGACAGCTTTACTTCTTCTTTTCCGATTTGGATTCCTTTTATTTCCTTTTCTTCTCTGATTGCTGTGGCTAAAACTTCCAAAACTATGTTGAATAAGAGTGGTGAGAGTGGGCAACCTTGTCTTGTTCCTGACCTTAGTGGAAATGCTTTCAGTTTTTCGCCATTGAGGATGATGTTGGCTGTGGGCTTGTCATATACGGCCTTTATTATATTGAGGAAAGTTCCCTCTACACCTACTTTCTGCAGGGTTTTTATCATAAATGGGTGTTGAATTTTGTCAAAAGCTTTCTCTGCATCTATTGAGATGATCATATGGTTTTTCTCCTTCAATTTGTTAATATGGTTAATCACATTGATAGATTTGCGTATATTGAAGAATCCTTGCATTCCTGGAATAAACCCCACTTGATCATGGTGTATGATCCTTTTAATGTGCTGTTGGATTCTGTTTGCTAGTATTTTGTTGAGGATTTTTGCATCTATGTTCATCAGTGATATTGGCCTGTAGTTTTCTTTCTTTGTGACATCCTTGTCTGGTTTTGGTATCAAGGTGATGGTGGCCTCGTAGAATGAGTTTGGGAGTGTTCCTCCCTCTGCTATATTTTGGAAGAGTTTGAGAAGAATAGGTGTTAGCTCTTCTCTAAATGTTTGATAGAATTCGCCTGTGAAGCCATCTGGTCCTGGGCTTTTGTTTGTTGGAAGATTTTTAATCACAGTTTCAATTTCAGTGTTTGTGATTGGTCTGTTCATATTTTCTATTTCTTCCTGATTCAGTCTTGGCAGTTTGTGCATTTCTAAGAATTTGTCCATTTCTTCCAGATTGTCCATTTTATTGGCATAGAGTTGCTTGTAGTAATCCCTCATGATTTTTTGTATTTCTGCAGTGTCAGTTGTTACTTCTCCTTTTTCATTTCTGATTCTATTGATTTGAGTCTTCTCCCTTATTTTCTTGATGAGTCTGGCTAATGGTTTATCAATTTTGTTAATCTTCTCAAAGAACCAGCTTTTAGTTTTATTGATCTTTGCTATTGTTTCCTTCATTTCTTTTTCATTTATTTCTGATCTGATTTTTATGATTTCTTTCCTTCTGCTAACTCTGGGGTTTTTTTGTTCTTCTTTCTCTAATTGCTTGAGGTGCAAGGTTAGGTTGTTTATTCGAGATGTTTCCTGCTTCTTAAGGTGGGCTTGTATTGCTATAAACTTCCCTCTTAGAACTGCTTTTGCTGCATCCCATAGGTTTTGGGTCGTTGTATCTCCATTGTCATTTGTTTCTAGGTATTTTTTAATTTCCTCTTTGATTTCTTCAGTGATCACTTCGTTACTAAGTAGTGTATTGTTTAGCCTCCATGTGTTTGTATTTTTTACTGCTCTTTTCCTATAATTGATATCTAATCTCATGGCGTTGTGGTCGGAAAAGATACTTGATATAATTTCAATTTTCTTAAATTTACCAAGGCTTGATTTGTGACCCAAGATATGATCTATCCTGGAGAATGTTCCATGAGCACTTGAGAAAAATGTGTATTCTGTTGTTTTTGGATGGAGTGTCCTATAAATATCAATTAAGTCCATCCTGTTTAATGTATCATTTAAAGCTTGTGTTTCCTTATTTATTTTCATTTTGGATGATCTGTCCATTGGTGAAAGTGGGGTGTTGAAGTCCCCTACTATGAATGTGTTACTGTCGATTTCCCCTTTTATGGCTGCTAGTTTTTGCCTTATGTATTGAGGTGCTCCTATGTTGGGTGCATAAATATTTACAATTGTTATATCTTCTTCTTGGATCGATCCCTTAATCATTATGTAGTGTCCTTCTTTGTCTCTTCTGATAGTCCTTATTTTAAAGTCTATTTTGTCTGATATGAGAATTGCTACTCCAGCTTTCTTTTGGTTTCCATTTGCATGGAATATCTTTTTCCATCCCCTTACTTTCAGTCTGTATGTGTCTCTAGGTCTGAAGTGGGTCTCTTGTAGACAGCATATATATGGGTCTTGTTTTTGTATCCATTCAGCCAATCTGTGTCTTTTGGTGGGAGCATTTAGTCCATTTACATTTAAGGTAATTATCGATATGTATGTTCCTATTCCCATTTTCTAAATTGTTTTGGGTTCGTTATTATAGGACTTTTCCTTCTCTTGTGTTTTTGTCTAGAGAAGTTCCTTTAGCATTTGTTGTAAAGCTGGTTTGGTGGTGCTGAACTCTCTCAGCTTTTGCTTGTCTGTAAAGGTTTTAATTTCTCCATCAAATCTGAATGAGATCCTTGCTGGGTAGAGTAATCTTGGTTGCAGGTTTTTCTCCTTCATCACTTTCAGTATGTCCTGCCACTCCCTTCTGGCTTGTAGAGTTTCTGCTGAGAGATCAGCTGTTAACCTTATGGGGATTCCCTTGTGTGTTATTTGTTGTTTTTCCCTTGCTGCTTTTAATATGCTTTCTTTGTATTTAGTTTTTGACAGTTTGATTAATATGTGTCTTGGCGTATTTCTCCTTGAATTTATCCTGTATGGGACTCTCTGTGCTTCCTGGACTTGATTAACGATTTCCTTTCCCATATTAGGGAAGTTTTCAACTATAATCTCTTCAAATATTTTCTCAGTCCCTTTCTTTTTCTCTTCTTCTTCTGGAACCCCTATAATTCGAATGTTGGTGCGTTTAATGTTGTCCCAGAGGTCTCTGAGACTGTCCTCAGTTCTTTTCATTCTTTTTTCTTTATTCTGCTCTGCAGTAGTTATTTCCACTATTTTATCTTCCAGGTCACTTATCCGTTCTTCTGCCTCATTTATTCTGCTATTGATCCCATCTAGAGTATTTTTCATTTCATTTATTGTGTTGTTCATCATTGTCTGTTTCATCTTTATTTCTTCTAGGTCCTTGTTAACTGCTTCTTGCATTTTGTCCATTCTATTTCCAAGATTTTGGATCATCTTTACTATCATTATTCTGAACTCTTTTTCAGGTAGACTGCCTATTTCCTCTTCATTTGTTAGGTCTGGTGGGTTTTTATCCTGCTCCTTCATCTGCTGTGTGTTTTTCTGTCTTCTCATTTTGCTTATCTTACTGTGATTGGGTTCACCTTTTTGCAGGCTGCAAGTTCGTAGCTCCCGTTGTTTTTGATGTCTGTCTCCAGTGGCTAAGGTTGGTTCAGTGCGTTGTGTAGGCTTCCTGGTGGAGGGGACTAGTGGCTGTGTTGTGGTGTATGAGGCTAGATCTTGTCTCTCTAGTGGGCAGGTCCACGTCTGGTGGTGTGTTTTGGGGTGTCTGTGGACTTATTATGATTTTAGGCAGCCTCTCTGCTAGTGGGTGGGGTTGTGTTCCTGTTTTGCTATATGGTTGGCATAGGTTGTCCAGCACTGTAGCTTGCTGGTCGTTGAGCGAAGCTGGGTGCTGGTGTTGAGATGGAGATCTCTGGGAGATTTTCGCCGTTTGATATTATGTGGGGCTGGGAGGTCTCTTCTTGACGAGTGTTCTGAAGTTGGCTCTCCCACGGGGACTAGTGCCTGTGTTGTGGTGTATGAATGAGCCTAGATCTTGTCTCTCTAGTGGGCAGGTCCACGTCTGGTGGTGTGTTTTGGGGTGTCTGTGGACTTATTATGATTTTAGGCAGCCTCTCTGCTAGTGGGTGGGGTTGTGTTCCTGTTTTGCTATATGGTTGGCATAGGTTGTCCAGCACTGTAGCTTGCTGGTCGTTGAGCGAAGCTGGGTGCTGGTGTTGAGATGGAGATCTCTGGGAGATTTTCGCCGTTTGATATTATGTGGGGCTGGGAGGTCTCTTCTTGACGAGTGTTCTGAAGTTGGCTCTCCCACCTCAGAGGCAGAGTCCTGACTCCTGGCTGGAGCAGCAAGAGCCTTTCATCCACTCGGCTCAGAATAAAAGGGAGAGAAAGTAGAGAGAATTAGTATAAGTAGGAGGAAATAGGAAAGAAAGAAAGAAAGAAAGAAAGAGAGGAGGGAAGGAAGGAAGGAGGGAAGGAAGAAAGAAAGAAAGAAGAAAAGAAAGGAAGAAGGCAAGAAGGAAAGAAAGGAGGGAGGGAGGGAGGAGGGACGGAAGGAAGGAATGAGGGAAGGAAGGAAAAAATACAGAAAGAAAGAAGATACAGTAAAATAAAATAAAGTATAATAAAGTTATTGAATTAAAAAATAATTAGAGAATAAAAAAAAGGGACGGATAGAACCTTAGGACAAATGGTGGAAGCAAAGTTATAGAGACAAAATCTTACATAGAAGCATACCCTCACAAAAAGAGGTAAAGCATACATATACCCTCACAAAAAGAGGTAAAGTGGAAAAAATCATAAAACTTGCTCTCCAAGTCCACCTCCTCAATTTGGGACGATTCGTTGTCTCAAAAAGGGAAGGAAGGAAGGAAAGATAGAAAGAAGGTAAAGTATAATAGAGTTCTTTAAATTAAAATTAATTATTAAGAAAAAAATTTAAAAAAAAAAAAAATGGACGGATAGAACGCTGGGACAAATGGTGGAAGCAAACCTATACAGACAAGATCTCACACAGAAGCATACACATACACATTCACAAAAAGAGGAAAAGGGGAAAAAATCATAGATCTTGCTCTAGAAGTCCGCCTCCTCAATTTGGGATGATTCGCTGTCTATTCATGTATTCCACAGAGGCAGGGTACATCAAATTGATTGTGTAGCTTTAATCCGCTGTTTCTGAGGCTGCTGGGAGAGATTTCCCTTTTTCTTCTTTGTTCTCACAGCTCACAGGGGCTCAGCTTTCGATTTGGCCCTGCCTCTGCGTGTAGGTCGCTGGAGGGCGTCTGTTTTTTGCTCAGACAGGACGGGGTTAAAGGAGCCGCTGACTCGGGGGCTCTGGCGCACTCAGGCCGGGGGCAGGGAGGGGCACGGAGTGCGGGGCGGGCCTGCGGCGGCAGAAGTCGGCGTGACGTTGCAGCAGCCTGAGGCCCGCCGTGTGTTCTCCCTGAGAAATTGTCCCTGGGTCCCGGGAACCTGGCAGTGGCGGGCTGCACAGGCTCCCCGGAAGAGGGGTGGGGATAGTGACCTGTGCTCGCACACAGGCCCCTTGGTGGCGGCAGCAGCAGCCTTAGCGTCTCCCGCCCGTCTCTGGTTTCCGAGCTTTTAGCCGCGGCTCGCGCCCGTCTCTGGAGCTCCTTTAGGCAGCGCTCTTAAAACCCCTCTCCTCGCGCACCAGGAAACACAGAGGCAAGAAAAGGTCTCTTGCCTCTTGGGTAGGTCCAGACTTTTCCCCGGACTCCCTCCCGGCTAGCCGTGGCGCACTAACCCCTTCGGGCTATGTTCAAGCCGCCAACCCCAGTCCTCTCCCTGAGCTCCGACCGAAACCGAAACCGAGCCTCAGCTCGCAGCCCCGCCCGCCCCCGGCGGGTGAGCACACGAGCCTCTCGGGCTGGTGAGCGCCGGTCGGCGCCGATCCTCTGTGCGGGAATCTCTCCGCTTTGCCCTCCGCGCCCCTGTTGCTGTGCTGTCCTCCGCGGCTCCGAAGCTCCCCGCTCCGCCTCCCGCAATCTCTGCCCGCGAAGGGGCTCCTAGTGTGTGGAGACCTTTCCTCCTTCACAGCTCCCTCCCACTGGTGCAGGTGCCGTCCCTATTCTATTGTCTCTGTTTTTAATTAATTTTTTCTTTTGCCCTACCCAGGTACGTGGGGAGTTCCTTGCCTTTTGGGAGGTCTGAGGTCTTCTGCCAGCATTCAGTAGGTGTTCTGTAGGAGTTGTTCCACATGTAGATGTATTTCTGGTGTATTTGTGGGGAGGAAGGTGATCTCCGCGTCTTACTCCTCCGCCATCTTTCCACCGCCCCCTGTAATTATTTTTGTAATTAAAAAGTTTAATACAGTAAATAAAAACATGATCAAATTATTAAAGGGTGCTTTGTCAACCTGTTATCCAAGTATTTCAATATATAATTATTTTTAAATCCAAACATTACTGGTAGTTCTAAGAAGCTGTTAGTCCCTCACATTTTATTCTGGATTTAGTTGATCATTAGCACAGAGGAAATGAGGGTTCTGATTATGAGAAATAAACGTGATTGGGGGCGAATTAAAGAGTGGGAAGAAAGGAGGGATATATCAGTATAGTTAAGAGGAACATAGATAAACTAAGTCTAATACTTTAATAATGACTACATTTGCCTGGTTTGAAAC
>NW_006798376.1:2870029-2876322 GCF_000442215.2 Lipotes vexillifer | reverse complement strand
CTGCTGAACATCATCATACACATCATACATCATACACTCTTAGGGTGACTGGGGAAACACCCACTAAGCCTAGGCTTGGCTCCCTTGCCCCAGGAGTGGCTGAGTCAGAGATGTGAAAGCCTCGGTGCTATAAGGTTTACAGCTAAAGGCCCAGTCCATGGTAGGCTTCCAGTTCTCAGAGGTGAGGCCACAGAGTTCTATGAGTGAGTCAGCCCATTAAGAATTTAGGTCTTATTTAAAGGAAATACTTTGCAGCAGCATTTCTTAGAATATACTCTGTGGGACACTATTCTTAGGAGAAGGCTCCATGGGGGAAATCATAAAAGGAGGCGGGACAAATAGGCTTGTGAAAGGAGACAGGTCAGCGTGTCCCGCAGCCCCTACGTCCCCACTTGGCATCTCGCAGTTAGTATACTGAGGCTCCAGGTGTCTTGCCTTAAAGACATCTTTTGGCTTTGGGTTAACCCTGAGTTTACTAAATTTAGTTAGCTATAGATTTTTTTCTTTTTTTCCGCATGAGGATTTTAAAAAACTATTTAGGCGAAGATGGATATTCTTATATCCTCTTTTGTTCAGAGGACCTTCATTCTAGCTAGAGTTTAGAGCTGAGAGCTTTGAGTATACTCTGTGGGTGAGGCATTCAGAGAAATACAGAATCTTCTTCACCCATGTGGGGTCTGCTCACTCTTCTGGGAACACTGTAAAGTGAGGCCTAAGTTCACATAATACTGAGCGGTGTCTAGGTTGGCGATCTGCATAGTCTAGGATTCTGCTTTCGTTGAAATCTCAAATGACACAGATTGGCAAGAAATACATAATAATGTTAGTGCCTTGTCCCCTCTCTTCTAATTTCCCTTCGGTGAGTATATATTACTCCTCCTCCCAAAGTTTTATTAATAAAACAATGGGCATACAGTATTTCCAACCCAGTTCCTCTTGGAAGGAACAGGGGAGACAGGCTGGTAGTACACTCTGCAGAGGAAGGGTCCCTGGCTGCCACGTCTGGCAGCTCTCTGCTCTCCCACGCTGGCGGGAGGAGGTCTGGAGAGCAGAGGGGCTTGTGAGCCAGGGATGACTTCTGCTGATGCCCCTCAGGACCTGGGAATCCTGAGGTATCAGGAAAGCCAGAGGGGCAGTGAGGCTGGGAGCTGATGCTTGCAGGGGCACTGCCACTTCCTCAGGCTGCTGGGACTCTGTTGCGGCGGGGACACATAAGCAACTTTTTTTTTTTTTTGCGATACGCGGGCCTCTCACTGCCGTGGCCCCTCCCGTTGCGGAGCACAGGCTCCGGACGCGCAGGCCCAGCGGCCATGGCTCACGGGCCCAGCCGCTCGGGGGCATGTGGGATCTTCCTGGACCGGGGCACGAACCTGCGTCCAAGGGAACGCTTTTTTTTTTTTTTTTTTTTTTTTTTTTAACATAAGCAACTTTTTAAGTCTGGGGAGGTAACTCTGAGTTAAGATTTTGATTTCTTAAACTCCATTGTAGGGCCCCAAACTTGGGAGACCAGCAACATAGAGAGAGAGTATAGAAAAGAGATATTTTCAGTAAAAATTGTTTAGGCTTCTGATAAAAAAAGACGCGCTATAGACCCTTTAGTAGGAGAAGGCTCATCTTGTGAAGATGTGGCCAGTGATACACGTGGAGAATCCACAGAAGTGTGAGTAAAGATAACTCTGGACAGTGCGTCTTTTTTTTTTGACGTGAGAGCATTGGTGATGCACCTCAAACAGAACCAGACCTCTGGGCGGTTGACTGGGGTCCAGCCCCCCTCTGAGGCACATCATGGAACCAGGCTCCCTTCCTCCAGCCCTGCAGCCCTCACCTTCATGGCTCAAAGCTCAATCACGTCCTCCTGTGGCTTCTGTAAAAGGAAGTGGGCCAACAATGGGTTTTGACCCAGGGGATTAAAAAGTTAAACTTTTCTGAGTTTAGCGGAGGAGCAAAGAATTTGTCCTGTTTTTGTCAAATGAGATCCATCTGGAAAATGAATTAGGAGAAAAATATTCTTGAAAAGTAAACTTTTAATTAAAACTTTTTTTTTCCCCTTCCAAGGTGCCAGTAAAACAAAGTGGAACACGTTACCCACAAGGCAATTTTAGATAAGAAACTAAACATTTAGATGCCTCTTCCTCTCTTTAATAATTCTACACTGATTTGGTTCCTGTCACAAATGTGGGTGAATAAGATAAATGATCCTGGCATGATCAGCAACCTTTATATTTTCTGTCTGCTGAGAATACTTAAAGCATAGACTCTAATTTTGTAGATGGAATGAACCTTAGAAAGTCAGTTTTTGCTGAACATCAGAGTGTAGATTAAAGATAATAAGGACACTCATACAAATTCCCAAGAACCTAACTCTTCAGTCACACCCAACACTGGTAAAGGGATGGAAAGGAGCATGAATATCGCTCCTGCCAAGTGGTCTTTTTACCGACAGATGGGACAAAACCTCTCCCTCCCCATGAGTGATATTTTCACTGTGGTGCTCCAAACAGGCACCTCTTCTTAACAAATGTTTGACCTGTTTCTTATGAATAGCCAGGGCACAAATAAAAAAGACTGGACATTTTAAAAAATGATACTTGTTGTTTTTAATGGTGAAAATGATTCATTCAGCAATGTCTGCATGCCTCCCATGACCTGGAAACTGTTCTAGTTGCTGTGGTTATAAAGGTAAATAAGAAAGGCATGAAAACATTATTCTGTCAACTTACTTGGTTATTTAACCTATTCCTTTCCTGTATATACATATTTTTATATGATATTATACTTAGAAGGATATTTTTGTATCCTGTTTTCCTCATTTAATATTATATCTTAAGCATTTCTGTATGCATATAATTTTTAATGGCTGCATACTCTTCTGTTATGTGGATATTTCACAATTTCTTAAACCATTTCCCTGTTGTTGATCAATTAGGTAATTTTGAATTTTAGTAGTAAAAACATGATAAACATCGATGTATAAAATTTTATCCTCATTTCTAATTATTTCCTTAAGATAGGTTCAAACTGGAACTGGGTCAAATGGTATGAACACTTTTAAGGGTCTTGATACATGATGCCAAATGCTTTCTTGTATGGGGGAAAGTAGTCATTTCACTTTATCCTCTTTTCCTCATGAGCGTAGGGTTTTTTTGGTCTTTTTATTTAGTGCTGATGTATTAGAAAAAATTTTGGATTGGTTTTTCCTGGAAGATCTTGTTTTGGGGACCAACTTCTCTGTGACACCTTCCTGCCCAATGTGTTTTCAGTCATCTTATTTAGGACTTTTAAACTTGATAGAAGGAAAGGGTGTTTATTTCTATATTGTCAGTGCCTCCCTGAGTACCTTCTCTGAGGTACATGTTAATATTATACTCATAGTAAAAATATAAGAAACCACATGACAATGCTGCTGCATGTATTATATAAGCCATTGTTAGAAAAAGATGATCCTGGGGGGGTGGGGGGTAGGGGGCGATGGATTGGAAGTTTGGGGTTAGCAGATGTAAACTATTATATATAGAATGGATAAACAACAAGGTCCTATTCTATAGCACAGGGGACTATATTCAATATCCTATAATAAATCATAATGGAAAAGGAAAAAAAAAAAAAGATGATTCTCTTTCTCAGTACCTAGGGGGAAAGGCCTTTTTCTATTCTTCCTTTAATCAGAATTTTGTGGCCTGCCTCATTTCCCTTTTTGCTCTGCCTATTAGAAATGTAGAAATTTTACTGTTCAAGTACACCAACAGCATTATCTTGTGGTTGGAAAATCAACTTTTTTCGTTTCGTGACTTTATATTTGTGACTTCCAAGTGCATATGTGTCTTTTATCGAACGTTGCCTCAAATCTTTCCTGCAGATGGGTAGCATGTAAATAATTTAATGAAATGAACTGCTAATGATGGTGTGATGATTTTAGATAAACAATTCATTTGGCTTAGATCTTTAAGGTTTTTGGACAGAAAATTACATACAGTTTTAATTGGCTATAAGAAGGCCAGGGATTTTGGAGGAAACATTAGGGCCAGAAAATCCTGATACAGCTTATTTAAGCACTCAAGCTGTGTACGTATTTAGTAACCAGTATTATGGTGTGGCTGGTCATTAATTGAGAAACTTCTTATTTAACTAGCGTACATTAAACTAATGTGCAGTTTTTCATGGGGGTGTGATGTTTGAGGAGCATGATGACTATTTAAAGTACTTAGTACGAAGATGGGTTGTGCTGCTTTATTGCTTTAAAGAAAATAATGAGGATTGGACAAGGAAATTGCAAAGGACTTTGGGAAAAGAAAGATCCTTCCTCACATGTGGGATTGAAATGCACAGCAGGCTTAGTCTTGCCCTCCTCTGCACCCTTCCACACTCAACTCGCTTTTCCAGAAGCTCTAATTGTATGGTATTGTAATTATTTGTTTACAGTCTGTGTCTCTATTAAACTCTAGTTGGCCCAGTCTTGGTCTTCTTTGTGTCAGCTATATCTAGCACAGTGCTAGCAGTAAATTTTTCACATATATGATTCATATTTCTGAAATAGCAGATTAGAAGACATATTTTAGGCCAATAAGTATTTCAAAATATTGGCAAGTATTTTGAATAGTTAAGAGGGGATGGGAGGCAGTTTTTTGCCCCCAAAGTTTAATATGTGTTCCTTCCAAAAAAAAAAAAAAATCAGAAAATCTGAACTCCTAAAATCCTACATTTCTTAAAATTATTCAGTTGCAAGCAGCATTTTGGTGCTGAGTCCTGCTTGAATGGGCTAGGTGATCCTTCCTCGGGTAGCCCTTCTCACCTTTTCTCCCCTACATTTTTTTTTTTTTTTTGGCTGCGGCTTGGTTTGTGGGATCTATGTTCCCCGACCAGAGATTGAACCTGGGCCCTTGGCAGTGAAAGCGTGGAGTCCTAACCCCTGGACTGCCAGGGAATTCCTCCCCCTACATTTTTGTATTGTTCTGGGCGTGAACATCACCTGTATTTATTGAAGGCCTATGGTATACCCATCCGTGTATTGTGCTGAGGATACAGTGGCGATCAAAATGTGGACTCTGCTGTCAAGGATGGAGTTCATATTTTGGAAGTATTAGAAGCAGACTCAAGTCTTAGAATTTATACAGTGAACTTTCTTGTTGCTTTCTTCTTTTTCTTGTTGCTTTCTTCTTTCTTTCTTGTGTAGAAAACCACAAATAAGGAAGTTCGGGAGTCACTGATTTGACTATGTGTGATAAGGATCCTCTGCTGTAGACAAAATGAGAAAAGGATATTTCAATATACTTTTTCCTTCTTTAGTCTCACCCAGACACATACTTTGTGCTGTGCTGTGGATGTTCATTTTCACAGTGTCCCAGCTCTAGAACCCAATTTGTTCTTGTGGAAATTTAGTCACTTGTGGAGAGCCATAGCAATTTGTAAATCACGCCTCTCTGATAATGTTCCCAAGGCCATTATGGCTAAATTGGGTGATAGAATGAGATCTGTAGTAGTATGTCACTTTGATGGGTGACATCTCCTAACCTTTCAGTGATTTGGGCTTCTATAAAGCACAGAACACACCTTGGGGATGAGAGTTGGATTACATGGAATGTTGCCCAGTGAAAGTCTGGTGGGTGCCAAAGAAATGCTCTGTGGGGTGACTGCCTGATCCCAAGATTACGTTGCTGCTTGCCTCACGGGTGAGTCTTCTAATTTTTAGCAACAGTCTCCACTGCCTATTGTGGAGCCCAATCACTTAGTCTCTGGGATGCTCAGAATCCTCACCTGTAAAATCTGGATCATTTGACGAGCCTCTGAGTGGTTCTGAAGACTCAGTGACATCTGTGAAGTGACTGTTGCGCGACCAAGAACAGAGTCGGCCCTTAGTATACAGCAGCCTCTCTTATCTCTTAAAATGGAAGGTTTTTTTATTCCCTAGCATTTAGAAACACAGGCTTATAATATTTTTAAGTTACAGTAGTTCATATTTATTCATAATGAATCCACAGTATATTTCAGATACTACAGATTGCATTCTTCTTGGTCTATTAACTTGGTATTGTCTACTTGGGGTTTTTCCATATGGCTTAGGACTGAGTCTTGAAGCAAACCAGTAATTAATTAGTTAATTAATTAATTAATATTATTTTACATATTTAGTCCTTAGTGCCAAGTACTAGAATGACGTTCTTTGTATAAATTATCTTATTTACTCCTTAGTGAAGACACTGAAGCACAGAGAAAGATCAAGTAATTTGTTCAAGGCTGTATTGTAGGACTTGGGATTGAAAACCAGGCGTGTCTGACTTCTAAGCCCAGATTCCGAG
>NW_006798376.1:2869633-2870019 GCF_000442215.2 Lipotes vexillifer | reverse complement strand
TCTTTCCCTTTAGCATGTGTTAAATCGCTGAGAAGAGGGCCCTTCAGAGTGGCAGACACCAGTGCTTTCTGGATGGCTTTCGGTCTGGGTTGGTATCACGTGCTTGAACACATCATTCTGTAGTTAAAGGACTCGTACTCTGTGTTAGGTGTAAAGATAGCACAGCTCACTCATGAGCACTGCACTTTATTTATGTTGCTGCTGGGCCCTTACCATAGTCTGTCCTTGCTGTAGTTCTTAGTGGTCGAGTCTCGGAGGAGGCAATATATTGAGTGGTTAAGAGCCCAAGACTCTGAAATTGGACAGCCTGGAATTGAATCCCAGCTCTGTCAATTACAAGCTGTGAAAGCTGGAGCAAGTTTTTTGTTTTTTTTTTTTTTTTTTTT
>NW_006798376.1:2861884-2869521 GCF_000442215.2 Lipotes vexillifer | reverse complement strand
CCCGTGTCCCCTGCATCGGCAGGCGGACTCTCAACCACTGCGCCACCAGGGAAGCCCTGGAGCAAGTTATTTATCTCTGTGCCTTAGTTTCTCATCCGTAAATTGGGGATAATAAGTAGTATTTACTTTAAAGGGTTGTTGTGAGGATTAAAAGAGTACACACACACACACACACACACACACACACACACACACACACACACACACACACACGGCACTTAGGGTGCTTAGAACAGTTCCTGGCACGTAGTGAGTATTCTGTAGTGTTTGTGGTTAATAATAAGATGACGGTGTTCTTTGAGCATAGCTATGGGCCATGTCATTTTTGTCTTCATATTCTGCACAGGCCCTGCCCCAGTGCTCTCTCTACACATGGTGGGCTCACCGTGAAACTCTGTTGAAGGAGTGGATGGATATGGATGGGTGAAATGGTTGAAGGCACGACCAGTTCTTTTTCATCTTGAAGTTGTATTTGCCTCATTGACATAAACTCTATCTTGACTTTAATAGGATCAGAGACTGAATAACTAGAAGAGGTTGACCCAGGCAAGGTTAAAATTATTTGTCAATCATAATAGCTAACATTTGTTAAGTGCTTACTATGGGGTAGGCACAGGCTAAATATTTTATGATTAACTTACTGAGTCTTTCCAAGAGCCTCATGAAGCAGGTATTATCCCATTTTACAAATAGTAAGTCTTATCCCTGTAGTTAAGAGGTTGGATTTTGAATCAGGCAAGACTGTGTGAAGCCCACAGCACAAGCAGAGCTGAGCTTCTGTCTCAGGTCTCCCTGAGCGACCTTTAGACTATAGCAAAGCACTCAGTAGACAGTTGTGTTACCTGTTATTATTGCAACTTCTCTGAGGCAGAATCATGACGCCAATTCCAATTGAATACAAATATGAGAGCGCCAAACATTGGTAATTATCATAGCAAGCATGTCATGGGTACACAAACTACATATTCCTTTGTTAAAAATTCTGGCTTTAGGAAAGTCTTCACCTTGAAGCTAAACTTTTCATACCTCAGGTTAAAACTATTTTCTCTATGCTGTCTTTAGTGGGAATGGAAAAATGCTGTCCATGGCTCTCAGCAGGGTGGTGCTTAAAATGATGTTAAATGGTGGAGTCTTCCTCGTTTTCTCTTTCCTAGGTTAGACTTTCCCTGTGGGCTTCATACTTTTCATCCCTGTGGGTTTCATCTACTTTTGGTCCTTTTCTGTTTTGTTTTGTTCTCAGTTTTCTCTAGAAGTGTAGAGCCCAGCATTGGTCACTCTGACCCTGGCTGATATTAATTATGACCTGAAGTTGTACATCCTCCTTCACAGTCAGGGTCTGCGATGTGAAGACGCCTCCCCTGTGTGAGGCGATGCATGGTACTGAAACACTCATACTGTCTGCTTTACACTGTGCTATTTGGGGAGCAGCACCTGTTCATGCCTCCTTCGTTAGGTCCCCAACTCCACAACCTGGGGCCAGGAATGAACATACTGGACCAGTGACATGCAGGGCCCAGATGGGCTACAACAGGATTTTGCCCATTCCCCAGTCCTCACTTACTCAACTTGTGTGCTAGCTAACATGGAGCATCGATCCTACTGGTTGTGCAGTATATGAGCTTCTTGAGAATAGAATTGATTTAATTATACAAATATTCCAGATTCTTCCCTCTGAGAAGTCCTTTTAATCTTTGATCTAATATGTTTGTTTCTTTTTTTTTTTTTTTGGCTGCACCCCAGAGCATGCAGGATCTTAGTTGCCTGACCAGGGATCAAATCCTTGCTCCTGCAGTGGAAGCGCAGAGTCCTAACTGCTGGACCACCAGGGAATTCCAATTTTTGTTTGTTTCTAGTAAGAACATCCTTTTCCATTTCCCCCACTACTTCTAAATACTTTTTGCTTGAGCCACGTATATATTCCTGGATTCTTGAAATTGCTGGTCCCCTGTCTTGATGAAATATTTTGTTCTTTTATGAGTGTCACAGTTGATGTTAGTTTATGAGTGACTTTACGGCATCCTCTTCTGAAGAATTCTGATGAGTTTCTCACATCTTACTCTTACCCTTTTAATGCTGTCACAGGGTCATCATCTGTTGCCATTCTGGGCCTTCCCCTGGAAACACCAGTTATACTGTCAGTTTTTCAGTTAAATATGTTAAGTACTGTTTATAGAAAGCCTTTAAGCTCTTTGGCCCCACCCCTCACTGGCTGTGTGGCATGCGGGAGGCTGATGACCCTCTCTGTCCCCTTGCTCATCTGCAGGGTAGACTGTTAACAGCTCCTACCTACAGAGGTGGTGTGAGCACTCAATGAGATAGTGCGTGCTAAGTGCCCCTAGTGCTTACCACATGTAAGCGCTCAGTAAACATTGTTATCATTGTAAAGGTTAGCACAGGTGCAGTGAGGGGTTGAGGCACTAACGCAGCTTTGAATGGTGATCGTGACATATTTCCCAGAGGTTGTCAAGCCTCAGTGATTTAGTCAAGAGAAGAAAGGGAGGAAGGGGTCTTTCATGAAGGGGAAACGGCTCCTGGGTTTTCATTCACGGGACATAGCGCGTTGGGGGGGTGAAGGGGAAAGCTGAGCAGGGAGCACATCGCAGAGGTCTTTCTTTGTGAAGCCCAGGGGCTCTGACTCTATTCCTGAGAAAGGGGAACCACTGGAGAATTCATACTTGATGAGAGTGCTGGACACATGCTGACTTGAGGAAACAGAGTTCAGCGGGGTCCACACAGAGACGCTGAGACCTGAGAAGACTGATGTAAGGGTCCCCCGAGGACGGGGAGTGCCTGCACGGTGAGGCAGGCAAATGGACAGATAAACACTGCGTTTACATCAGACGCTCGCCTTTAAGTTCTAGGGGGCCTGAAGTAAAACCGAAGAGAGGTATAACTTCTGTGCACCTATTCCTTTAGAGAAAATGAATTAGATGGGCTGCAGTGTGCACGTCCAATATGGAGAAAGTCTGCTCAAGAAGTAGAAAGGGGTCATCCCCCATTCTGCCTGGTGCACTGTGTGGAAAGCTGCATGTGTGCACGCGCCCGTGGCTCAGATCTGCTGGCTTGTGCAGGGAAAGGCCTAATCTCCATTTTCCTGTGATGGCAAACTCCTCTTTTCTCACAGCATGTGAGAAGAAAACACTATTCTTGTTTGCCAGTTTCCTTTTGATTAACTTTGTATCTGGGGTTGCAGGTTTTCTTTTGGACAATTTTTTTTTCTGATTATTTTCTCACCAGTGGTTAGAAGTGGAAATGGAAGTATGCCAGAAAATGATTTATATGAAAAGCAGTCTTCTCACCCCTAAGTGCATGCACATAAACAAGAAAAATAAAGAATAGCAACTAACTTTGGATTCTTTGGCTAGACTATAGTGTTTTATTTTGCCATTTGGAGGAAGAGTTATGGAAATAAAGGGAAATATATGTCAGAGTGATAGCCAGCTGGCTATCTGAAGTGAGTATCAGCTTTCCGGAAGGAATAGAGACACTTTCTTGTCATTTTATTTAGAATTGCCTGACTACTAGAGAGTGTTTTTCTTGCCACAGTGCTGCAATAAAAGTAAACACATAACGTTTCTAAGAAACAGATTGTTAGTTTCTTTGAAATGTTTAAATAAAGAGCGTTTGTTACATGCTCCAAGTATTTGATTCTTAACTCTTCCCAATAGAGCAGCTCTGTGTCCCACAAGCATCACTTAGTGTTGAAGGCACCAAGAGAAATAGAGAGGTAACTGGTACTGGACTTGGCCCTCCTTCAGTAAACTAGAAAACTGGACAGTACACGAGCCAGTTACTGTCAGTCATGGGAAAACAGGCAGCCAGGACGTTGATCCTTGAGAGAAGAGAGTCACATGAGGTGAGACCCACATTTGCCCTAGTTTTCTGCTGGAGCGTATTCCCTGTTTCCTGCATTCCCTTCCTGGGGTACCAGGAGGGGGAGCCTGTTACAGCACGGTGGGTCTCCAGAGTTCAGGGCTGCTGGAGAGGCTGGAATTTGTATGGCAGGCTACTGGGGAGGAGGGAACTATGAGAGGGGAACCCAGAAGCTGAGATGTGTATCTATACAGGGTGAGACCTAGCAGAGAGCAGCTGTTCCCAGGCGGGGAAGAGAATGGCCATAGCAAGGTTCATGCAGTATGGAGAGAAATGGAGAGTTCTGGGCTAGCCAGGGTGGAGAGACCTTGCTGAGCACCTTAACCAATCCGAGACACCGGAAAGACCATGCCTTATGATTAAGGGTCATGCATTAGGACCAAGGACATATCTCAAATAGACCTGTCTTAACCAATTATAAAACCAAGCCTGACGGAATTGAGAGGATCTGCCAGTAATTTAGTTGCCATCAGAACCAAACTGAACACCTTCCAGTTGTCAACCTTATAACAGAAAAACATGCAAAGAAGCAGGAAAATGTGACTCATTCAAAATGAAAAGTAATCAGTGGAAATAGACAATGCCTTTCAAACAGTGTTATCCTAGATCTTGGTCTCTATAACACCATTCTCCACTGCAAGGACCCAGGGCGTTTAGAGAAATGTCTGCATCTAGGGCAGAGACAGAGTAAGTACAAGATGAACATAGAACTTTTTTTTTAATGTCAGAAAGTAAGGAAATAAAAGTAGAAAAAAAAAATGATGGGGGCATGTCACAAAGGTAAAGGAGCCAGTTTAAAGGGTCGCCCACTGGCTAAATCTGAGACAGTTTGAGCACCAAAACTATTAAGTACAGTGATAAATTATAAATTGTTGAAAAAGTAGGACTTCATATATCCTTACTGATCATAAATTGACAAATAGATGAACAAATAGTGTAGACTGCTGAGTCCTGGATGGTAATGTGGAGGGAATGCTGGAGTTGGAACAATGAGCATGTTGTAGCCATGGTAGTAAAGTTCAGATCAGGCAAGGGTCGCCAGTGGATGCTAAATCTAGGGGGACATTTTGATGAGGGACGAGATATTTGCACGGTCTTAAAGTGTCTCCCCACAGATTACTTATTAGATGTAAGGGAAAAAATAATAATTTTTCTTGGGAGAAATTGGACAGCGCCTTGACTGGGTGATCAAAATTTATATCGCCAGGGAGGGGCATGTAGACTTCACATGCCTTCAGCTCTGACACCAGGAGAAGAAAGCTCTGTAGTTTTCTGGCTGATAATGCATAGGCTGAATTGAATCATGAGGAAATGTCAGACAAGTCAAAATGGTAATGTTTTATTAATATAAAAAAAAGGGGAGGACTATATTCTTCTAAAGTGTCAGTGTCATAAAAGATAAAAAAGAGCTGTGTGTCGCAGATTAATGGCAGCTAAATATAATACCTTACCCTGGACTGGATCCTGAAATGGAGGAAAAAGAAATGCTATAAAATGCATTATTGGGTTAATTGAATATGGCGGTCAATTAAAGTATTGTATCGATATTAAATTTACTAAGATCAATAACAACATTATGGTTTTGTAAGAATATCCCTATTCTTAGGAAATAAATTCTGAAGTTTTTAGAGCCATGATGTATGAAACTTATCTCCACGTGGCTCAGAAACAGAAAAATGTTGAGTGAGGAACTTTGCTGGCGGTCCAGTGGTTAAGACTCCGACCTTCCACGGCAGGGGGCATGGGTTCGATCCCTGGTCAGGGACCTAGGATAACGCATGCCGCGCGGCCAAAAAAAAAAAAGCTTAAAAAACAAATGTTGAGTGAATGTGTGTGTCTGTAGAGAGAGAGTGAATGATTAAGTCTGTACGTTAAATGTTAATAGCAGGTGAACACGGGTAGAGAGTACATGGCAGTCTTTGTACTATTATTATTCTACAACTTTTCTCTAAACTTGAAATTATTTCCAAAAGAGAGAGAGAGAGAGAGAGAGAAATAAAGCCCAGCAACTATAACTGCGACTTAAAGAGAAAAGGAGGGTATGTGGAAAAGATACAAGTGTTTCTTAACTAACTTGGTATGGATTTTCTACCCTTTGTGTTGTCTCTGGTAAATAAACGTTTAATCCTATGGCAGCGTCTTTGTCATTCAGCAGGCAAAGCCGTTTCTGTATCTGTTGGTTAAGACACTATATCTAGTGGAAGAAGAAATAATAATACTGCTTTTCAAATTGAAACCATTATATCATTTGGTGCCGTGGAAGAGTTTGGAATAAGGAGTCATAGAAGTGGTCCGAATTCCTCCTCGGATGCTTTGCTGGCTGAACGATCACTGGAAAGTTCCCTGACCTTTGGGAAATTTGGCTGCTGCATTTTAAGATAATACTTGCCTAGTCTCAATATCTTACAGCTCAGATGAGAAAATGCATGTGAAATCTCTTTGTAAATAATGATGATTTCTTCTACAAACATTAAATTACTATTAATAGTTTTAGTTAAAGAAGAAAATTGGCTTAGACCAAGGTAGAGACTTTCCTTAATTCAGGTGGCTTTTTTTCCTTTTAAATATCAAGATTGATTATACAAGAGAGTTTCTTTCCACTTGGACCCTTGGTTCCTTCTGGTTGCCTCCTTTCTAATTTCCTGCCTTTATTATTCCAGGCAAAGCTGCAGTGACCGAAGGAGTTGTGGATTTTCTGAATTTCAAGAACAGTGAAGTAGGAGATAGCAGAGAGTGTATAAAAGAACACGTAAGTCAAACTCAGTGTTTCATCCATTCTCAAACATCTTATGGATCTGAAGTTCCTCAGGATCTCTCCTGCTTTGTTCGGAGATTGTGTGTGAGGCTCTGAAGGATGGAGGGATCTTTGAGGTCTTCAGCTTGCCCCAGGTCAAAATCAGCCAAGTAAAGGCCAGTGTGGTTTGGGGAAGGAAGGAGAAAGGATTGAAGAGGCCAACTTCCTCATTGGAAGAGGAAGGCAACACAGGCCAGGGTGGGAGAAATGTGTAAAACAAAGGGCACAGGAAACAGTCTGCCTGAGTCACTGGAAATGACAGAAAAGGGCCCTGCCAGATCTGAAGTTTCATAAACCAGGGAGGAAGGCTCCAGGGAGGCCTGGGGGAGTCATTTCCTTTACTCTGGAATTGCTTTTGATTGAGACTCCTTATCTGGGAAGATTACAGTTATTAGGTCTTCCCCTTCTCTGGAGCTGAGGAGTCTAGGCTAGTGCTTCTCAGAGAGTCAATCAATCTGAGATGAGATGAAGAGCTTGTCCTAGAACATAAACCTGGAAACTTGTTCATTGAGAAAGTCTTGCTACCAAAAGTAAAATTCAGCTGAATTAAACAGTGTCCTTAATGTTGATAGTTGATTTCCATCCCGGAACATTAATTACTATGCCCATGTATGTATCCAAACAATATATTGCCTAGTTTTACTTGTTTATAGGCTTGATAAGAATGGTATATTGCATGTAATATTCTGCAGCTTTCATTTTTTTTCACTCAGTTGAATTAAGATTCACTTGTTACATTAATGGTACTAAATTAATTTTTATTGTTAAATAAAATTCTATTCTGGAAATCTATCATAGTTTATCTGTTGCTCCATTTCCTTCCAACATGTGGTATTTTGTTGCCATTCTAGTGAGTATAAAATAGTGTATCATGTGGTCTTAATTTACATTTTCCTAATTAATGGTGAGATTGAGCATCTTTTTTTTTTTAAGTGTCCTTTGGAGAACAGAGTTTATGACTTTAATGTAG
>NW_006798376.1:2823963-2861765 GCF_000442215.2 Lipotes vexillifer | reverse complement strand
TTTTCTTGCATGGCTACTGCAGTTTTGTTTGTTTCTGTTTTTTTTTTTTTGTTTGTTTTTTAGTTTTGGTTTTTGAAATGTAGTCTAACAGTCTCTCTTTTAACTGTGTTGCGATTTCATTGCTAACCTTCATTCTCTTTGATTGAAGTTTTTGTTGATTTGTGTTCTCATTCAGTATTTTTTCTCTGTTCATTTGGAAATTATGCATTTTCTTTCTATTCTTCTAATGATTACCCTGAAAGTACACTGTGTACACTTAATAGTTTTAAAGTCAATCAGTAGTTAAGGTCCTCTTATCCCCTTCCAGAATAATACAAAACTCATAGGACACCTAATGAAGACTGTGTTCTTCTGTACTTATGTGTTCTTTTCAGTCAGTTCTGTTATATGTTTCACCATACAAATTAGACAATTGTTATTAGAGATAGTATTTGTTTCACTTTATCTCTGTGTTTACTATATCTTGCTTCTCTTCCCTTCTTCTATCCTTTGCCTTTTCTCTGGTGAGATTTGCCTTCTTTAGAATTTTCTTTCCTTAAAATCTTTTGGTGGTAACTTCTCTCAGTTTTGATTTATGTTAGAATGTCTTTATTTCACTCTCAGAGTTCTTAGCTGACAGTTATGTTTCTCCCAGCATTGTGAGTGTATAATATACCATTCCACTGTCTTATGGCTTTCAGTTTTGCTGTTAAATCTGTTAATCTTTCATTTGCCATTCTTTAGTAGATGATTTGGCTTACTTATTTGTTGTTGGATTACTGCAGTTTCACTACAACATGTTTATGTACAGCGTCCTGTTTATATTTGTTGTGATTTATGTATCTGTGAGTTCATATCATTCATCAGCTCTGAAAATTTCTCAGCTATTAATGCTTGGAATACTGTCTCTCCTACATTTTCTCTATTGTCTCCTTCTGGTTTTGATTAAATAGATGTTAGGACTTCTCTTTATTCTTCATGTCTTTTAATTCATATTGGATGTCTTCTTCCTTGTCTTTCTCTGCTTCATTTGGGTAATTTCTTAAGATTTAGCTTTCAGTCCAGTAATTCTCTCTTCAGCTATGTTGAATCTTTTATTTAACCCATCCACTGAGTTTTTAATTTCAGTGATTATATTTCTTCATTTCTAAAGGTTCTTCTTCTGCTGCAAACCTGTGTGAATATTTTTTTGATGGTGTCTTTTTGCTTACTCATTTTCTTTTTACTCCATCTTTCATCTCTTTAAACAGCACCAAACTGAGCTATTTCATATTCTGTATTTGATAATGCCAGTATCTGAAATCTTTGGTGCTCTAAATCTGTTTCTGTGGCTTGTTTCCTAGTGTGCATGGTGAATTTTAATTATGTATTTGTTTGATAATTATCTTATTTGATATAACTTTTTTTGGCTTTTTTGATAATTATATCTTAGAATCTTGAGATCTTACTTCTTGAAATTTGTGTTTGTACTAGGAGCCAGGAGGATGCTACAGGACCAGGACCACTTTTGTTCCCTTTGGAATTCCTGGTTTCAGGTTGGGCTTTCCCCAGCTGGCTGAAAGCTAAAGGTCTAGATGCCCTGTTCATTTCATTGCTGGTATTTGTAGTTGTCTCCAGGGTGACTGCTGCTCTCTTCTTTGCTCAGGTTTCAGTGCATTGTTCTTACCATAACCTCTTGGGATTTGTTTCTCTACCTGGAGCTAACCAATGTAAGTATTTTTTTTTTTTTTTTTTGTGGTACGAGGGCCTCTCACTGCTGTGTCCTCTCCCGCTGTGGAGCACAGGCTCCGGATGCGCATGCTCAGCGGCCATTGCCCATGGGCCTAGCCGCTCTGCGGCATGTGGGATCCTCCCGGACCGGGGCACGAACCCCCCCTGCATCAGCAGGCGGACTCTCAACCACTGCGCCACCAGGGAAGCCCTATCAATTTTCTTAAATCCTTTAAACTTTACATGGTAAATTACTTTATTTCACCAAGGGACTGGAAAATAATGAAATACTGATCTCTTTGAAAGCCAGGTAAACCACATCTGTATTCATATCACATACTCTATCCTTCCACTTTTGCCTGGGTTCTTTTTCTAGTTGATCCATTGAATATTTACTTCTTGGAAGTTGGAAGAAGACAGTATTCACTACTTTTAGAATAACTCATAAGAACAGAATTCTAGTCTATTTTCTGTTAAAGTGTCACTTTTCTTTCTATCCGGTATCTTAGATAATGTGGATCTCTGCCTGCAGATGGAGAGTGGAGAAAATAGATGTTTGCTGTTGTGAATAAGAGGCATCATCTCTGTAAACTCCATGACCTTACATTCTATATCCCCTTAATGGACATAGAAAGCAGCTTGAAGTTTTTGGTCTATAAAATGTTAACTTGCCTTGTGCTTTGTTTGGCACGTGAAAAAAAAAATTATTTCAAAATAGATGTCAACTGAGAATGCTGATTTAATAGTTTTTTAGTCATGCTGCCACGAAACATCACCTGTAGGCAATCATACCTTTTCAGAGGCTACACAGATTTGACAGGGGTGTGTGGATTAGGATTTTGTGATGACAGTGATATGTTAGGAATGTTTCTAATCTGCAAAATCTTTGTAGGTTACAGGTTGGATTTTTGTAATACTAGTGTAATCCTAGAAAAAGCAGGCAGTGAAAACATTCCCAGGGAATGCTGAGCTCTGTGACTAGAGATTCTTTGAGGGACTGCCTTCTGTTGGACCCATACTTTCGCTTGGAAGATATAAATACCAGATAATTCTGTGGCTTTTCCTCCCTTGGATAACAAATTCTAATGAGTGGTTACTTACTCTGTGTCCTCGTATGCTTGGGTTATTGGCTGGCAGTTCAGGTAATTATATTGGCTGGTTTGGCTTAGTTAGCTGAGCAGTCTAGAAACTTCAGCTGGAGAGCTGGGAAAGAGAGGAAGTAGAACTGGAGAAGTTTACCAGGTAAGGCCAGTGGCTCCTGAGGAGGCCCTGCCCGACCTTCTAGGCTGGAGAGCCATCATTCACAAGTGCACGCTGCATGGGTCTGATTACCACCACCACCCCCAGTTCTGTGGCCTGGGCCAGGCAGCTCATTTGGTAGAGCAAGAACTGGTCCTTTGAGCCTCCCAGTTTTCCCCTTTTAACTGTAACTATGTATTCCCTTGAAGGTTGTGATTTGGGTCATTAGCTTGATTTTAACACAGTTCACCTGAGTGCAGTTTCTTTCCTGCTGCAAAATTGTGGCTCTGGTCGTATCAAAATGGTGCAGAGGGACAGCCCAAGAATGTGGTCTTCCAGGTGTCCTTTTCAGTTAGGCCGTCAAAACTGGGGCTTGGCAGACATTGTCGAGACGAGTGACCATAAATCTGAGTTTGGTCACCAGGCCCCGTCACGTGACCCAGAGCTGTGCTTTGTTTCACATGCTCTCTGGGTCTCATGAGCTATGGTCCTGATCATGCTCCTCTAGATGAAGAACAGTTACCTCTCTCAGGCTCGGCACTGGAATACTTGGCCTTTCGTAACATTTTCCTCCTTTCTCACATGACGTCATAAATTTGTGTATTTCTAAAGAAAGTTTTGAAAAGTAAGATTGTTTTAAAAACCTTCTCCTCCAACCTGCCTTCCCTGTTGCTCACCAAGTTCACATCTGAATGCTCGTTGTCACGCCCTTTGTCCGATGCCTGCAAACATGCTCACAAAAATAATTTTTATTTGCCTTTGTCTCAGTCCGGGCGTCCGGAAGCACAGCATAGAGGGAGCCATACGAGGTTCATCGGTAGCCGGAACACCTGGCTTCAAGTTGAATGTCTGCTTACAGGCTGTTCGGCTTTGGTTTTGTCAATTACTGAGCTTTTCTGTGTTTTAGTTTTCCCACCTAATCTATTCATATGCTGGAGCAATTGGTTCCCAAATGTTTTGGTGTAAGGACCCTTTATACTCTTAAAAATGATTGAGGGACCCAAAGAGCTTTGCTTGTATGAGTTGTAGCTAGCATTCTGTGGCAGGCAGAGAAATAGCCCCCAAAGATGTCTATATTCCTAATCCCCAGAACAGATGCATATGTTACTTTACATGGCAAAAGAGACTGTATGTGTGATCATTAAGGATCTCGAGGTGAGGAGATTATCCTAGATTATCCAAGTGGACTCAAGTGTAATGAGTCCTTTTGAGGGAGGCAGTGATCTCCGAGAGACAGCAGTGAGAGGTGGCTTGAAGCGAGATCTTAGTTCCCGGCCCAGGAATTGAACCTGGGTAGCCTGGATGAAAAGCAGAATCCTAGCTGCTGGTCCACCAGGGACTAGAGGCTAGAAGCAAAATTCTCCTGGCCCTTTCCCCCATTGAAAAGTGCATTTCTCAAGGAGGCAGAAACTGTAAAAACAGGTTAAAAAGTTTATTATTAGAGACATAGCGCAACAACAAGTGGGACAGCACGCAGAGAAACAAGTTTGTTTAGTTAAGACAGAAGCAAGGCAGAGATGCACACCCAGAGAGAAAGGGTGTGGGCTTCCTCCCTAATGAGGAGTAGCGCAGTTAAGAGGCGGTTAAGTCACTTACATAGGTCAGTTCTTCCGGGTCTTTGTTTACCTTTGGCCAATTATCTGGTTTCTTTTTCCACCTGACCCGCCCTAGCCTCCCCAACATGCGTGCACAACTTTTTTCCAAGATGGATTCCAGCCCAGAGGCTTGTGGGGGGCCTTGGCATCACATATTATGAGGTGGTGCCCCCTCCTTTTTGACCCCCAAGAAGCCTTTCTGAGCAGGTACAGTGTCTCCTTGGCCCCAAGGATGGGAAATATGTGACCTGTTGATCCTTTACGCAAACAAGGGTTAGCCCCTCTCTGTCCCTGCCATGACTGTTACCTTAAAGCAGGGGCTCCCCAGTCCCCGGGCCGCACGGCAGGAGGTGAGCCGCGGGCGAGCGATGCTTCATCTGCTGCTCCGCCTTCCTCCCCATCGTGGCCTCCAGAAGCTGGAAAAGGCAAGGGACACATTTTCCCCTGCTTCAGGAGGAACTCAGCCCTGCTAATGTCTTCATTTTAGCCCTGGAAGGCCCGTTTTTAGACTTCTGACCTCCAGAACTATAATTTGTGTCATTTTAAGCTACCTATTTGTAGTAATTTGTTATAGCAGCAATAGGAAACGAATGCAAATATTTTGTTAGAAATTAAAAGTGAGAAATTTTAAAAATATTAATTTATTTTAAAATAATAAACTATCACAGGTTAGCATAAAGTACTTTTTTGGGGGGAAAATAACTATTTTCCAGCTATTAGTGAGAAGACTACCGCTGCTATACATTTTTATAAATCTCTTTTAATGTCTGGCTTAATAGAAAGTACCTGGATTCTCGAATTAGCTTCTGCATTTAGTCTGTTGTGGCATAATGTGTCATGTACCCTCTGAAAAACTCCCCCGATACTCACAGAGAAAGAACATTAAAAAGGCAAATATCATCTTAATATTATTATAAAAAATAGTTTTGGCCTCATGGATTACCTAAAAGATAGGCCTCTTGGGGGGACCCCACTTGGAGAACTTCTGGGCTAGAACATAGCCACATGGCCACACCTAGCTGCAAAAGAGTCAGTGAATTGCTTCTTATTCTAGGGGCCAGTTTTAAAAAGTGAGGGTTCTGTTATTAAGGAAGAAAGGGAGAATGGATATTAAGAGACATTTTGCAATTTCAAATTCTTTTTTTAATATATTTTTTTATTTTATTTTATTTTTTTGAGTGTGTTGGGTCTTTGTTGCTGTGCGCGGGCTTTCTCTAGTTGCAGCGAGTGGGGGCTACTCTTTGTTGCGGTGCATGGGCTTCTCATTGCAGTGGCTTTTCTTGTTGCACAGCAAAGGCTCTAGGTGCACAGGCTTCAGTAGTTGTGGCACATGGGCTCAGTAGTTGTGGCTCGCCGGCTCTAGAGCGCAGGCTCAGTAGTTGTGGTGCACGGGCTTAGTTGCTCCGCGGCATGTGGGATCTTCCTGGACCGGGGCTCGAACCTGTGTCCCCTGCATTGGCAGGCGGATTCTTAACCACTGTGCCACCAGGGAAGCCCTCAAATTCTTATTAAATCAAAGTTTGGTACCCATGGTGGGTAGACAATTGCCAAAATGTTGGTTTCCCTTCTCCTTGTCCTCACATTAGCTAGGAAAAATGGGCATTTCACTTAGACTGCATCCTTTAGAAATACCTATGAAAGGGACTTCCGTGGCGGTGCAGTGGTTAAGAATCTGCCTGCCAGTGCGGGGGACATGGGTTCGTGCCCTGATCTGGGAAGATCCCACATGCCACGGAGCAACTAAGCCCGTGCGCCACAACTACTGAGCCTGTGTTCTAGAGCCCACGAGCCACAACTGCTGACCCCGCTTGCCACAACTACTGAAGCCTGAGTGCCTAGAGCCTGTGCTCTGCAATGAGAAGCCACCACAATGAGAAGCCCCTGGATCGCAACAAAGAGTAGCCCCCGCTCGCCACAACTAGAGAAAGCCCACGCAGCAACGAAGACCCAACGCAGCCAAAAATAAATTAATTAATTAAAAAAAAAGAAGAAGAAAGAAATACCTATGATGGAACACAATGGCATATAGGTGGAGTCATAACTGCAGAGAACTGTAGTTTTAGCATTTGTAGGTTAATTATATGAAATATCTTTTGTTTGGTGCTCACAGGCAGCTTTTTGATGTCATGTTTGGGTCTTTTGAACTTAACAATGTGCTTCCTTTCCTTGGGTAGGAGTACAGTTGGAAGTGAAATGCGATTTCAGCCCAGCTTTGATTCATAGTTGTTCTTTATGGGTTTGAAAGTACAAGGGGAGTGACATTTCCTCTTGGTCATTTTGTAAACAGTTCCCACTTCTCCCTGGCAGCATCCTGTTGCTGAAGAATAACCCAGTTCCAATTTACGATGTGAAAGAGCAGTTAGGAATATTTGTGCTAAAGAGCTTATAGTTTAAAAAAATGTATATAAATACAATAAAACTGTTGGGGCTTAAGTGGCATGATTTGGAGCTTAATATAAAGCTTAATGCTGATCTCATTAATTGATGGTATGTGTTTAATGCATTTTTAGTGCTATCCTCATCTTTAAATCAATTATTGTAATAGCTTTTGGGTGAATGAGGACTTAGGAGATATTTTAACATCCCACATATGGTTGTTTCAGCCTCTGAGGTGGGAGAAGCCTTTGTGTCTTTCACACCGTTGATTGTCTGTTTCCTGACTGAACTGATTGAGGAGGGAGTTTTGGGTTTGGGATGGGAGCGGGTTGGAGAAGAAGCAGAGAAGGTAAATTTAGAGGCTCAAGCACTTGGGGAAAACGTGTGCCTGGTTGGAAGCCACACTGGGGTGAGTACTGTGGGCAAGAAGAATGTCGCCTGCCATTTTATTAAACAAAGGATGTTGTGGCCATAAAGCCATTGGCCACTGCAGCTGCCCAGACCTCGTACCCTGAGGGGAACTCAGGATGGAAAAACACAGGCTGCCAGCCATCAAGCCACCAGCCATCAGGGTGCAGTGACCCCCATGGTGCACCCTGAAGGGAATTCAGGATGCAGAAGAATAGGAACTGGCCCTAGATAGTTAAGGTGCATATCAGAGGAATGATTTCAGTAAGCCCAGACTCTTGCATCTTCCCCATATGTAAATTTACCTGAGATGTCTGTTTTTTGTGATTAGTGTAATCTTTTGATGTTCAACTAGAATTTTTTTTTTTTTTTTTTTTTTTTTCAGTAAAAATTCCTGTATCTTCTGGCTCCTACCTTACCTCTTTGAACGAGTTCCTCAGAGCTATCTGCGAGGCTGCCATCCCAGGCTATAGTCCTCAGTAAGGTTTCCGGATAAAACATAATTCTCAACTTCTAGGCTGTGCATTTTTTTTCAGTTGATAGTACTCTGGGGGCCAGAGAGGGTCATTGCAGTGTCTGGTGACCTTTCTGAACTGGAGCTGAGAAGGGCTATTTTCCTCACTTTGCTCTTTTCCCCAGAGGCCCCTGAAAACCACCCAGTGGTTGCCAGTTTCTGTAGTACCTTGTGGTATACAGTGTTACCAGGAATTGGGTTGAAACCTTGGTTAACACAGAGAGTGCAAACAATTTTTTGTAACCTGAACTTGCGGGACCGAGACCTGCCAGTACTAAGCATCCTGCATCTGGGGAGCTCAAAGTTTTTAGCAACTAGCATCATAATGGTAGCACTTATTATCCGTATATGAGCATAATAGAAAAATTGTAAGCAAAACTGATAAGAAGGGTATCCCTATTAGTTTTTGAATATATTTCACATCATCACCTGTTGACTCTCCGAGCTGGCTGGCCCTGAGAAGCGTGGCTGCCCGTGGTGCCCTCCCCTCTTTAGGGGGTTTACACTCGTGTCCACGTATCACCCTGGTCTGCCTTGGGGTGGCAGAGGTCAAGGTGCTGGTTAAGAGAAAGTCTTGGTTAAAAGCCATGTGGTCATTTATTGCAGCAGCTAGTGATTTTGCAAACATGGGCTAGAATAGTTTTCTGATACTTTAAAATAAGCCCAAAACAACTGTTTTAAGATTGCAAAAGAGTGAGTGTTTTGATTTGTCAGTTCCTGCATTTACTAATCACTGAATGTAAACAATTTCTCTGTGTAAGAGGCTCCACTAGTGCAGGGCCAAGAGCAGTGCCTTATTGTATTTTCTCATCAGCTCTTTAGTGGGCCTGGAGACTTCCTTGCCTCTTGGCTGGCTCAGGAGGCATTTCAGGATTGTAGCCAGCACTCCCAGGCCTTCAGACACAGGTCACTGCCTTTTGCACAGATGGCCCCAGGGTGTTTTGGAAGCCATGTGTGACTTTAAGGAAAAGATTAGAGTCTGGAAAGAGGCAGAAGCATGTACTACGAACTAGCTGCTTTGGGGAATTTTTTTATTCTCTCGCTCTCAGTTCTTCCTGATTTCCTGGCTGAGTCCCATAGCAGCTTTTGCACATGCCTCCTTCCTTTTTGAATTCCTGGCCTCCCCCCCCCCACCCCCCCGCCAGCCCAGCTCATGGCAGATGCCCTCGGAAGCAAGTCTCGGAGAAAGAGCCTGCCCTCTCCCTTTCCCTTCTTCCTCCCCACCAGTCTAGCTGCCATTTTCCCGGCAAGTGTCATGCTGGGCTGGTCCTGAGCGTCATCGTGTGTGGGCACATCTTATCCCTTACTCCCTCATGCATCTCCTTTTGTCCTGCCCTCCCCTCTGTCCGGTGCCCAAGCATCCTGCTGTTACATTTAGAACCTTGTGGTACAATTCTTGAAATGCACCAAGTGTCTCATGCCTCCATGGGTATCTTTCATGTTGAGACCCATCCATTCCCTCAAGGGCCCGCTTCACACATTGTAATCTGATAGTTGTGCCTTGAATATTCACAAAGCATTTATTGACCACCTACTGTGTGCATGGGAGCTGGGGTGCAGAAGCCAGAAGATACAGAGATGGGTCGGACTGTTTGTGCTATTAGTAGAGAAGGGGAGAGAAACGTGGGAACAAACAGATTACTCCTAATCAAAACATGAACCAGCTATAGTGAGGACCCAAGGGGAGAGGGAGCAACTGTGCCCTGGAAGATGTGGAAGTGGGCCCCCGGGACAGGAGGAGAGGGTCATACCAGCCATCAGCCAGAAGCCAGTGGGGGTTTCCTATGTCCCCCTTTGCTGACGGCATTTCGCTGTGACTAGTGTACAGCAGAGGGACACCTCTATAACTAAAAGATCTCTAATGGTGGATTTGGTTCACTGTGGCATGTGGTTGGAAAGAAACATTGAGGGCTGTAGATATCCCTAAAGTAAAACATGGGCAGGTGCCAATTCTCTATATCTTTGGGGCCAGGCTTTGACCTAAGAAGATAAGCAGTCCTTGGTATGGTTTCTCAGCACTGGAGGGCTTCCTTATATTTTTCTGCTCTAAGAATTTGTTGGTTACATACTCACTGCTCAACAGCTCAGATACTTAGATGCCCTGTTTCTGTGGAAAGGCCTCAAATACTAAGTCTCAGGATGAGGCTAAATCACAGGGTCCTCCCAGTCCAAACCAGATCGTGTTTTAAGTTTCAGTGGACCTCTGACTTTTTATTCATGGATGGTACTTATCTCAGTTTGTAATTGTGTGTGTGTGTAAATACCTCTCTACTCTTAAGTTATTTTAAAGACAAGAACTATTGCTTTCTCTTCAACCTTTTATCCATACTGCCTGCACTGGGCTTGGTCTATAATAAGGAAAGAATGAACAGGACAGACACCCATCCAGAGAAGTGAACTTCTCTGTCAACAGTGGTTTGCACAGCACAGTCTGAGAATAGATAACTGACTTTTTTTTTTTCCATTTTTTTAAGTTGAGGTATGGTTGATGTACAATATTATGTAAGTTTCAGGCGTACAACATAGTGATTCACAAATTTTAAAGATTGTGCTCCATTTATAGTTATTATAAAATATTGGCTATATTCCCTGTGTTGTACAATATACTTGTAGCCTATTTTATACCTAAGGGTTTGTACCTCTTTTGATCCCTGGTGAGGAACTAAGATCCCGCATGCCACGAGGTGCGGCCAAGAATAAAATAAAATGGCAAGGTGTCTATTTTTTTTTTTTAACTCACTTAGTATTAAAAATAAGAAAGGAAGGGAGGGAGGGAGGAAGGAAGGAAGGAAGTCTGCTGGGAAGGCAAACAGTCAAAATATCTCACAAATATACAATTACAAATTGCAATAAGTGCTATAAAGACACTTCTCTTGCACAGAATATGCAATTAGAGTGTATCATAGGCAGACCTGATGCAGTATGGGTGTCAGAGAAAGCTTCCTAGAGGAAATGGCATTTGAGTTTCTATTTGAAGGATGAGTAGGTGTTAACCAGCTGTAAAGAACTGGGTAGTGGAAGCACACCAGGCAGAAAGAAAAGTATGTACAAGGGCCCTGTGGTAGAGCTCTGGAGGAGCCAAGAAAAGAAAGGAAAGGTCTGTGGGACTGGGTCACAGAAAGTATGGCGGAAGTGGTATGAGTGGGATCAGGGAGGCAGGCAGGGCCAGATGTTAAGATTTTGGTGTTTATTGTAAAAGTAATAGGAAGCCTTTGAAGTATTTTAAACAGGAGGGTGACATGATCAGATTTGCAGGTTTTGTTTTTTTTTTAAATTTACTTATATTTTTTTAAATCCCAAAGTATGATTTACATACAATAAAATGTACCCACTCTAAGTATACAGTTGATGAGCTTTGACACATGTATGTATGGTTGTAACCACTAGGAAAATCAAGATATAAATATTTCTATTAGCCCAGAAAGTTGTCTCATGCCCCTTTCTAGTCTCAGTGATACCTCCCCAGCCCTAGGCAGCCACTAATCAGCTTTTTCTCATTATATATATTATTTTTGCCTATTCTACAATTTTATGTAAATGGAATTCTACTGTATGTACTCTTTGTCTGGCTTACATACAATAAAATGTACCCACTCTAAGTATACAGTTGATGAGCTTTGACACATGTATGTATGGTTGTAACCACTAGGAAAATCAAGATATAAATATTTCTATTAGCCCAGAAAGTTGTCTCATGCCCCTTTCTAGTCTCAGTGATACCTCCCCAGCCCTAGGCAGCCACTAATCAGCTTTCTCTCACTATATATATTATTTTTGCCTATTCTACAATTTTATGTAAATGGAATTTTACTGTATGTACTCTTTTATGTCTGGCTTTTTTTTTTTTTGCGGTATGCGGGCCTCTCACTGTTGTGCCCTCTCCCGTTGCGGAGCACGGGCTCCGGATGTGCAGGCTCAGAGGCCATGGCTCTCGGGCCCAGCCACTCTGCGGCATGTGGGATCCTCCCGGACCGGGACACGAACCTGTGTCCCCTGCATCGGCAGGCGGACTCCCAACCACTGCGCCACCAGGGAAGCCCCGAGTTTGTACCTCTTAACCCCTACCTCGTATCTTGCCCCTGCCCCTTTCCCTCTCCCCACTGGTAACCACTAGTATGTCCTCTATATCTGTGAGTCTGTTTCTTTTTTCATTTTCTTTCTTTTTAATTTTGGATAACAGACTTTTAATTTGGTCAAGAAAAAAGGGCAGAAGAAAGTCATCATTTACCAAAGTCCCTTTCAGCAGATGGCGTTTGCAAAACCGAAAAGGTCTTTTCAAAATAGAATGTGCTTTGATGGAACAGATCTATATCCGGGTTGTAGTAGTGTTTATATGAATCTATACATGTGATAAAATTTTATAGAACTGTATGCAAAAAAAGGGGACAGGAACTGTACATGTAAAAACGAATGAAATCTGAACAAGGTCTGTAGTTTAATTAACAGTACTGTACCAATGTCAAGTTCTTGCTTTTGATACTTATATTGTGGTTATGTAAGATAAGAGGGGAATACATGGGAGCTTTCTGCTGTTTTTTTAACTTCTGTGTGAGTCTAAAATTATTTCAGGAATCCCCTGGTGGTCCAGTGGTTAGGACTCCGCACTTTCCCTGTCGAGGGTGCAGGTTCAGTCCCTAGTTGGGGAACTAACCGTAGATGTGTGGCGTGGCCAAAAAAAATTTTTTTTTCAGAGTCAAAGGTTAAAAGAAAAATATAATGAGATACCACTACATACCTAAAAAAAAAAAAAGGCAAATGAAACAAAAATAGATATTACCAAGTGCTGACAAAGATACAGAACAACTTGAACTCTCTTGCATTGCTGGTGGGAATGTAAAATGGTACAGCCACTTTGGAAAACATGTAGTTTTTTACAAAGTTAAATATATACTTACCATACAAAATAGCAGTTTCATTCCTAGGTATTTACCCAGGAGAACTGACCTCTGTTCACACAGAAACCTGTAGGCTAATATTTGCAACAGCTTTATTTTTCAAATATTTATTTATTTATTTATTTTGGCTGTGCCTCACTGCTTGCGAGATCTTAATTCCCCTCCTAGGGATTGAACCCGGGCCCTCTGCAGTGAAAGTGCAGAGTCCTAACCACTGGACCGCCAGGGAATACCCAGCAACAGCTTTATTTCAAACTGCCCAGAACTGGAAAAAACTCACATGTCCTTCAACAAGTGAGTGGATAAACAAACTGGACATCAATGGATTATTATTCAGTACTAACAAAGAACAAACACAACTATCTGGATGAATCTCAAATGCATTATGTTATGTGAAAGAAGCCAAACTCAAAAAGGTACATTCTGTATGACTCAAAAGGGTACTTACTGTATGATTCCATTCGTATGACATTCTGGAAAAGGCAAAAGTATAGGGTTAGAAAACAGATCAATGGTTGCCTGGGGCTGGGAATGGGGGAGAAGATTGACTTACAAAGGGCATAGGGAACTTTTTGGAATGTATGAAATAGTCTGTATCTCAGTTGTGGTGATGATTACATGACTGTATGTTTTGGTAAAAACTCATAGAACTGTTACCTAAAAATGATAAGTTATTGCATGTAAATTATACCCCAGTAAATCTGACTTTAAGATGAAAACACAACCACCAACAAAAATGAATAATTAATAATGTTCTTTGGCTTAAATACCCATGAAGAATTCAGTGTCTGTCACTTGTCCATGATTTGTAAGGATTTGTGAAGTCATTGGTTATATAAGATGTCTCGTTCAAACACAGGAGTGTAGCCTCTTCAGTACTTTGGCCTCTAATTGAGCAATGGAAATAACTATCACCATAGAGATGGATGCTCTAATCTTTTTAAACAGAATGCTGCTGGGAGATTAAAACAAAAGCTTCTGGTTCTTGCTTTAGCGGATGCAGTCTTTAGTATGTGAATATTTAATCAGATGTCACTCTGTCTCCTCTCCTGGCTTCTTTGCCATTAAAACAGTCATTAATGGAGTAGACTTCTGTTTTGGATTGTTTTAAATCTCAGCCATAACAACTGTGCTGTGATTTTTTTTTTTTTTTTTTTTTCCCTAGAATGGATGAGAAAATATCCTACTGGGGAAACCCAGTGTTTTGATTTGATGGGAGGAAGGAAGGCTAACTTCAGCACTACAGCCAGTATAATTTAAATATAACTCACAAATGTCTACAGCAGGAACTAGAAGATTCAGACTGTAAATTCAATGCCCTGGAGCTCTGAAGCAGTGTCTCTTGATAACCACCATCCTTTGTAAATCGAAGTCAAAATTTGATTTAAAAAAAAATTTATTTATTTTATTTATTTATTTTTGGCTGTGTTGGGTCTTCGTTGCTGCGTGCAGGCTTTCTCTAGTTGTGGTGAGCGGGGGCTACTCTCTGCTGGGGTGCGCGGGCTTCTCACTGCGGTGGCTTCTCTGTTGTGGAGCACAGGCTCTAGGCGCGTGGGCTTCAGTAGTTGTGGCACGCGGGCTCTAGGGCGCAGGCTCAGTAGTTGTGGCTCACGGGCCCAGTTGCTCCGCCGCATGGGATCTTCCCAGGCCAGGGCTCGAACCTGTGTCCCCTGCATTGGCAGGCGGATTCTTAACCACTGCACCACGAGGGAAGTCTCCTCAAAATTTTATTTTGAAGGAGGATTTAACTATGAACTGTTAACTGTGATTTGTGAGGTTGAAGGATATAACTTCTACCTTTATGGAATAGATAGCTGGATAATGCATGTGAGGTTCCAACAGTCTTTTCCCAGCAGAAGACTCCTTGTTAATTTAAAACCAGGGTTTACTAGATTGGCTTGGACTTAATGCGATCCAGTAGTCTTTTTCAGCTGAGCAAACACTTAATCATTAACCACACGTTATGCGTGTTATGAGGGGTTGGGTTTGCACAGGCAAATAAGCCTCAAGCCCTGTTTTTAAGGAGTTCACCATCCAGCAGGGTTGACAGAGCTCTGCGCAGCCCCCTTAAGGTCAGCTGCAGGGGAGACCCCTAAGGAGGAGGCCCTGACCTGGGATGCATCACTTGAGTTGGGCCTTGGTGTGTAAGGAGGCTTTTGTTTGGTCCTGAAAGAGAGCGCCCAGTTTTTCAGGCAGGAGGAGACAAGTGCTGTATGAAAGCTTTTGTGATCAGGGAATCACGACATTGAAACGGGGCAAAGAATTTCTTCCCTTCCTCCGCAACTAAATAAATGTTAAAGTAAAAGCAATATATTTATATATATATATATATGTGTGTGTGTGTGTGTGTGTGTGTGTATATATATATATATATATACACACACACACACATATATATATATAATGTATACAGTAAATATTCAGGTTATCAGGAAAGATATAAAATTATAAGTAATTTACCCCTTTTCCTCCTCTATTAGTTTCTATTGCTGGTATAATTAATTACCACGTCAGTGTTATGAAACGACACAAATGTATTATCTTAATGCTTCTGCAAGTCAGAAGCCCAGCGTGGGTCTCACTGGGTTAAAATCAACATGTCCGAGGCTTTTGCCCTTTTCTGGCTTCAAGAGGCTGCCAGTGTTCTTTGGCCCATGGCCTCTTCCTCCATCTTCTCTCCGACCATTTTTTTGTAGTCAAATCCAGGAAAGGGTCTCTGATTTTAAGGACCCATGTGATTAGACTGGGGCCACCTGGATAATCCAGGCTACTCTTCCCATGTCAATATCCTTAATTTATCACATCTGCAAAGCCCCTTTTGCTGTGTAAGGTAACATAGTCACAGGTTCTGGGGGGTTAGGATGTGGATGGGGGGCTGTTATTTTGCCTACCACATCCTCCCACCCTTATTCCTTTTTTCCTTCCCACTGGTAAATTATTTGGATACCAAAGCTAGCATATATGTAATATATATTTATTTATATATGTTTATTTAAGTTTTTAATCCCATGTTTGATCATACTATGTAAAGTTATACCTTAAAGCACTTTCCTTTTATTAGCATTCACTGAGCTACCTGTTTTATTGTAAGTGCTGTAATTGGATTCTAGTTAGTAGCTGTTACTTTTTTTTGAAGGTCACAAATAATGATGGAGTGACCATCATTGGACATACATCTTGACATTCTTTTCCACACGTGTCCTTAAGGAAAATACACTGAACTGCTGGAATTAGAGTAGATGTGGGTTGTTAGTTTTGAAAGAAGATTTTGAGAAATTAATAGAAGGGAAAAGAAAAGGAATGCATAATACTGAAGAAAGTAAGCTCTTTAAAAGCCTTAAAGAAGGAAGCGAGCATTCGTTTATGGTTTATTATGTGCCAGTCACTGTGCCAGAGGGTGACTTCCTTTTTCTCACGTGATATTCCACTGTGGTACCGAGAGAGCGGTTGTTAACCCCAGTCTGCCGCTGAGGGAAGTGAGCAGTAGAAGCTTGTGTAACTTGCCCCAGGTTGCTGCTCTAGGGTTCACATCACCCTTCCTCCCTCAGGGACAGTGGGGACCTCTTAAAGTTATATCCCCTACATCTCAGTCCTCAAGTGTGGGCGGCATACCCAAATGGTGACCCTTTTGATACCCTTAGATTGTTTAGCTCTTTGAATATTTGAGGTGCCCTCATAGGCATTATTTTCACTTAACAGAAGGTCTCACAGAACGAGTGGCTTTTAATGAGTTTTAAATGGAGCACTGCTAGCGCACAGCACCCTCGGGGGACTCACGTGTTGTGGCCGGTGGCTCTGGCTGGGCGGCTTGGTCTGCAGCGAGTGGGTGAGTCCACCTTCAGCCAGCCCTCCGCGAGTCGTCCCTGACGGGCTCTGTCTTGGGGGATGACGGCCTCGTCCGTCCCAGGCTGAGCTGGGGCTCACGGTAACCAGGGCAGCTGCTGGTCTGGAGGCCTTGTCACAGCAGAAGTTCACAGAAGGCACTGGCTGCTCTGTGGTGTTCGCGTGTTGGTGTTTGAAGCTCCTGAAGCCCCTAGATGAGGCCATTTAGGGGTGCTTCTTCAGAAGAGCTTCCACACACCAGGTGCATATAGTTGCTGCCTTGGCCTGGCTTGGCAGGCCCAGCGGTGGCTGGTAGGTGGCGTATACCAGGCTGCTGGCTGTTAGCCGCCTCATTCTGGAAGAAGGCAAGGGGGTTGGAGTCCACGGTAAACTGACCTGGACACAGTGATGGTTTTGCCACCGGGATCATAAAAATCAGGGTGCTGTGTGCTGTTCAGGGTGCATGGCTGACTTTGACAGCTCAGGCCTTATTCCACTTGCTCTCGTACAGAAAGAAGCGTGATCGTGTGTGCAGAATCGTGTGTATTGCTTCTCCAGAGTGAGTGGTGGTTGATCAAAGGGTGTCAGAACCGCCTGCTTTTTAGCCTGTTTAGCTCGGCTCTAGCTGGCCTGAGCCCAGGGCCTCTGTGTTCCTGGGCTTCTGTCGCTTAGAAGAGCTGCATGGCAGCACAGAGACAAGGGGCTGTTTGTGTGAATTCAGACCAGTGGCAGCTGCAAGAAAGGAGAGTGATAAAGTCCTTCTGTTTTCCTTTCACTCAACTCTTAGGGCTACTTTAGGATTTTTATAACATTACAGCATTCCTTAGGAAAGCTTGACTTGGAGCATTTATTCTAAGGATTTTAGGGATCTTTTGTGAGGGGAGGTGCTGTCTGTCAGAAGGACCATCTGACAGGGATGGAACTGTTGGCTGGACCTAGCTACCATCGGGCTGTGTGATCTTGTGCCAGTCACTCCCCTTCTCTGGTCCTGTGAGCCAGGGAGCTGGGACTAGAGCAGCCAAGTGATTTGCACTCAGTACCAGCACTTTGGGTACCGGTACACTGGTACTAGGACCCTGGGTCCCAAATGACATACTTTGCTGAGGATTTGGAGCCCAACAGAGCTGCTTCTGATTCCTGGGTCGCAGCACTTATTAGCTCTGTGAGCCCAAGCAAGTGACTGCACCTCCTCGGCCTCCGTGATCAGATGGGGATAAAGTCGCTTGGATCATGGGGTGGTCGCCAAGATTCAGTTCAGTTAAATGAGGTGCTGCGCGAGGAGATCACTTTGCCAAGTGGCTGGCTCCTGGTTAGGGTGCAGCTAAAGTGTGGCCACCGTTAACTGTAAGCTGCGTGGTATGAGGACCTTGCAACGCCCCTTTACTTCTTGTCATAGAGCGAGTGCCTCCCGTTAGCCTTAATTACAGTGAAAAAGATTCTGATAACTGTGGACCAGTGGGAAGTCCTTTCTCCCAGGGTTCTCTGTTCTTTCCTGTTACTTTAATTTGCTCCTTGAGGAGTTAGTGACTGACTTGTGAGGTCTGAGGAGTGGGTGGGCTGTGCTTACTGGGCTTCCCTTTAGGAAGATGATTCTATAACATGAAACAAGGCTAAAACCAAACATGGTCCAAGGGACTTCCCTGGTGGTCCAGTGGTTAAGACTCTGTGCTTCCGCTGCGGCAGGTGAGGGTTCAATCCCTGGTTGGGGAACTAAGATCCCGTACGCCGAGTGGCGACGCCAAAAAAATAAAAGTGGTCCAGATGGCTCAACTTGGGGCTTCTCAGTTTGGAACTTTGTTATTTCAACATGGCTTTTTCATGGTTCTTAACTTTTGTTATTAGAAGACAAATTTGTGAGGCGTAGACGATGCAGAGGAAAAATGCAACTCTTTGTTTTCCTTGAGAGAGAATACAGTGATGTGTAAGGAGGAAGGCTTAACCTCTTCCCAAGTATCTATTGAACTCTTCTATTTTTAAGACATTTGGAGATGCAAAAATGAATTCAACTGATGTAGTCCTTGTCGCCATAGAGATTGGTTTATTGGAGCAGGGCAGCCGTTAAATTATAGAAATAATGATTTAATTATAGTTGTGATAGTGCTAGGAAAAATACTGTGTATAATAAGTGTGCAGTGTAGGATCGCATGTGATAGGGAGATCAGAACATCACCCTGGGGCAGTGGCTTCTAGCTTGAGAGCTGAAGGATGAGAGGGGAGTGTGCCAGGGGAGATGAGTGCGTCTCTCCAGACAGAAGGAACACATGGGCAAAGGCAGGAAGGAGCTAGGCTCCTTAGAGCGACTGCAGGAAGGCCAAGGTAGCTCAGAGGCCAGCAAGCTCTGGGGACAGAGGGATATGGATCATTCAGAGAGGTTGACAGGGGCTGGACTGTGCTGGCAGGGCCTGGACACCCAGGATCCAGATTTTTTTTTTTTAATTTAGTATTTATTTTATATTGGAATATAGTTGATTTACAATGTTGTGTTAGTTTCAGGTGCACAGCAAAGTGATTCAGTTATACATATATACATATCCATTCTCCCTCAGATTCCCTTTCCATATAGGTCGTTACAGAATATTAAGTAGAGTTCCTTGTGCTATATAGTAGGTCCCCGTTGATTATCTATTTTTTATATATATAGTAGTGTGTATATGTTAACAGGATCCAGATTTTATTCCAAAGAGCAGTGGGAAGGATTGAGCTAGAAAAGGGCCTTGATGCAATTTCAAATGTGTTTTTAAGAGGTCACTCTGGTTTCTTAGTGGAGCTTAGATTTGGGGGCCAGGAGCATAAAAAATATGGGGAGGCCAGTTTGGAGGCTTCTGCAGCCATCCAGGTTTATTATGATGGCCTGTTTCTCAGGTGTGGAATGGAGATTAATATTTAGGAAGCACAGTGCACAGGACCACCAGATTGACAGGATGGGAGATGTGAGGGAGGGGAAGGAGCCCAGCTCAGTTCCAGTCCTGAGCAACTGGGAGAAGTGTGGTACCATCTGAGCAGATAGAAAATTTGGGGGGATTGTGGTTTGGGTGGGGATGGAGGTCTGCTGGACACACTCATTCTTCTTTGGGGGTGCGCTCCCCCCAGATGTTGTGTTGCTTGCCCCCCATCTCCCTCACGCCTTTGCTCAGATGGCCCCTTGTTAGGGAAACCTTTGCGGACCACGCAGTGGTCCTCGCCGCTGCACCTTTCACCGTCTGACAAATTGTTTATTTTCTTGTTTCTTTAGAGTGTATATCCTCTTAGGAGGGTGTGCGCTCCTTAAAGGCAGGAGTTTTTGTTTGTTGTGTTCTCTGCTGTGTGTCTATAGCACCTAGAACAATGCCTGGCATATAGACAGCCCTCAATAAATACTCGTTGAATGAATCATGAGTTTGATTTTCATTCTGGTTTTAATATCCTTTTCAAACTTGAGTGACTTTTAATTAACCTGAGGCTAGAAAGAGGCATAGTGACACTGTTCATTTGACATATCAAGTCTTTTTTTTGTTTGTTTAGGCAGGATGAGTAGAAAAGTTTGATTTTCTTTTTTTTTTTTGCTTTTTAATTTCAGTGTTAGAAATGATAGAAGAGGACAGTTATGAAAATATTTGAATATCACATCTTTTAAAATTCTTTACAGATCAGTATAAACATGTAGCCCTCCATCTGATATATTGTTCAGATTTGGAGCTAAATTATAGCACATTGTAATTCCTCTGAGCTAATTATTTTTCTGGGAGCAGTCATTGACTTTTTGATTGCATCTTTTTAATTGCTAGGGAAAGGTATGGAGGTTAAGATCCAAACTTCCTTAAAGTAGAAATCTGAGGGCAGCACAGGATAAAAACCTTTTGTTAGAGATATTGCTGGATCCCTGGGTCTCTACACAGCCAGTAATTTGAAAGCACTAGTAGTTCATAAATGGTTTCCTGAAATCTTTTTTACTTTGGGTTCTAAATCAATTGCTATCACTTGTAAACAGGATCTATACTTGTGAAAGAGAAGGCTGTATATGTAAATAAATGGTTACTGGTACAGCTGTTGAAGTCACACCTCTGTTTGAATCCCCCCTCTCCCCCCCACAATCACTTACTAGCTTGTGACTTTATACAAGTTACTTAACCTCTTTCTTTAAAATGGGTATTACCAAAATTGTTTTATTATTTGAGGGGTTAGGGGAAGACATATTCATTATTGTTACCATTTATAAGCTTAACATAATTGATGGTATTACTAAATGGGATTTAAATGTGGAAGTGTCTTAAAGAGAACTGTGTTATAGGGTATAAATGGCTCACCCCAGTGCTCCCCAAACTTGCCTGAACATAAGAATCACCTCGAAGTGCTTGTTAAAAATATAGATTCTCAGGCAGCACCCAGATTTACTGACTTAAGTCTCCAGAGGAGGGGCCTGGGAATCCTGCAAAGTAGGTAGGGAGATGACACATCTCACATTTTGTGAGACCATCCTTGCTTCCAGATATTCTGCTTGGTAGATTCTAGATGTGTGTTTATACTTGTCAGATTATATCCCAGTTTTTAGACAGGTAATATGTCACCGTTTATATAGGCCACCTTATTCAGAATCTTCTCTCTAATCAAAGCAGACATAACATGCTTCTGGGTTCCCAGGAACATGAGAGGATTTATAGCTACAGTACAACAGTGTTGGTGTAAGTTACTCAGCTTTCTTGGCTTTCTGTCTCTTTACAAAACCTATCTGATTTTAGTAATCTGCTCTGTGAAATATACTCAGGGAAAGGGTCAAGTATCTTGATGGCCTTCTGTCCTCCTGAGTCTCTAAGGCGTCAGTTACTCCAGGCTGTCAAGTGGCAGTGACCGTGGAGGCAGTGTCTCTGCAAGGGGGCGAACCCCAAGCTTTGTTCATTGAAGGCCAAGCCTGCAGGGCTGCTCTTTCCCCCTCTGAGAGCTGGGAACCAGGAAGGAACGTTTCACTCCACTGCACTTAGGACAGCAGTGTTCTTAATCAACTGTTATGGAAAAACAGCATTTTGTTGTTTTCACACGAGCCTCCAAGTTCATTTCCCTTCTCTGGTCCAGGCAGTAACTAATCATTTCCCTATCAGTGACAAAGGAAGATGAACATCTAAAACTTTTTATTCTGAAAGCTGAGCTTTCTGCAGACATCACAAGTGGAGTTCACACCTCTTTGAGGAATACAGGATTCTCATTGTCTCTAAGGAGGTACCTCTCCATGCCAGGTGGGGCTAGGGGTAGCTGTTTTTTCATATAAGTCTATGAAGATTTAAAGAATTTTCTCCAACAGCCATTTTTCATATGGTTTCATACTGATAGTTTATTTCAGGTTGGGCTTGATGGTATCTTTCTCTTTATATTATTGTGGGAGAAATTGATTTATGGTGCGAATCTTACTTGGGTGATAAGTTCATTTTCTGACCTGCGACAAATGAATCTAGTTTTTGGAGCTCTTGTTAAAGTGGAAAAGTTGATGTACGTTTGTAAATTTGCACATTTTTACTTTCTTAGAAAAAGCCTGTGAGGTCTTGAGGGCATCTACCTAAATACATTTAAAGTTGAGGATCTGGATATTGAAATGGAAGGCATGTCTTCCTTTATTTTCTGCCCCAGTATTCTCACATGACAAAACTTTGCATCTGTGCTGTATTCAGTAACAGAATCCTGAAATTTTAGTGAATTTAAGAACAGCTCATTCAGAAACTGTTGTGAAATGCGGGCAGATATTTGTCATTCTGTGGGCGGACCTAAAGGACTGAACCTTCCCGGTATCAAAGGCAGGAGGCGGGTCTGTGTGCAGGTGAGTTTGTCGCCTTCTGTCACGTGGGCAGATAGAAGGAAGCAGGCCCTCAGTGGGGACTCCCCTTGACTCCCTCAGGAGCTCAGCTATGGGATGAGTCTGGGCCTGCATCTTTCTTTCCCAACTTCTCTTGCTGTTCTGGCTTTTTTTTTCCTTTTGTCATCTGAAAATCATCTTTGTGTGGGGAGAGACTGGAGGTGGAAATTTGAATCTTCTTTTTACAAGGAGTAGAGATGATTACCCAGGTAAGTGGTGTTCTGATCAGTCATAGCCACAGATTGATACCTTGTCAGGTGAGCTGCCTCTTGGGGAGGAGGGAGTTTGTGGAAGAACAGCCAGGCAGCTGGGCACTCCGGTCCTGTTGACAGGGAAGAGGCAAGGCCGACGCCAGGCATTTCTTAAGTGCAAATACAGCACGTAGTAAAGACACCATCTTGGTCCACAAAGCAAGACCTCTGGTTAAACAAACTAAAAGCCATCCAACCAACCAATTCCTCCTTTCCTCCAGCAAATATACGTATACATACATACAACAAAAATGGACAGTGATGGAAGAGGTGCAATTTTAACTTTGTTAAATACCCATACTTAAAATTGCAATTGTTTATGTAACTATGTCTAATTATCTAAAAAATAGTCCCAAGGTTTTTTTTGCTAGGGTTTTAATGATACCATGTATTTTAACGTCTTTCCACATTGTCTAACCTAGGAACATAGGAACCCGAGGTTCCTATTCCACCCCTTTTTTTTTTTTGAAACTCCTGCAGCACGGAATAGACGACAGAGCACCTTATAAGGACTTAGAGACGACCTGTTGAATTGGATTGAAGCATGACTCAGTCCATTTACGTAGGTGGAACTCTGCCTTACTTGCTTGCGGGTGTGCACATATTCATGATGTTTATTTACAAGCTGTCTTAGCTAAAGAAATGCCTGCTAATTTTTCATAGTCTGTGTGTGAATCATATGGAATTACCTCTGCCAATTAATTTCTTTAATTAACCCAGAGAAGAGGGAAAAATCAAACATGTTTCATTAAGTACTCTGCCTAGAGTAAGTTAAAAATGTAACAAAGTACCTTTGTGTATAATACAAAATTGTATATAAAATGATGTCTAAAACAGATAATTGTAAATAGCTGAATTCTCAGATCATTTCATTTTGGTCAGAATGGTAGTTTGTGGACAGGTTTCCCTCCTCGTCTCTAGTCCTCAGTATTGAAGGGAAGGTCCCAGGGATGTGCTGTGAATGGACAGGGAGAGGAGTTCCTCCACGTGAGGTGAGAGGCATGGGAATGGGAGGCACATCAGGGCACATTAGAGGAAGCATAGGTGTTATCGCCAGCACATAAATCACGAGAGGATGACAAGAGATGAATGTGGCGAGGCTGGGGGCTACTCCATGAGGATCCTGGATGTCCAGAGAGCATGTTACTCTTTGGATTTTAAGCAGAAAGGGACAAGATACAATTTCTGCTTTAGAAGGTCTCTATACCCTTTTGGATTGTGGGCTGAAGGCTAGGACAGCAGTAGCAGCTCCAATTGCTCCTCCCCCAGCCCTCCCTCCCTGTCTCTGGTTTATTTCCTTGGAAGCACTTGTCACCACAGTGCACAGGGTATGCTTTATTTACTTGCCCTTTGTCTGCCTTTTCTAACTAGAATGTAAACTTCCTGAGGGAAGGGATATAACTTTTCCCACTGCAGTATCTCCAGTGCCACCACCATGCCTGGCAAGTAACAGGTGCTCAGCAAATAATTTATTAACCAATCAAATGCATGAGTCAGTTTCTGAAATCAAAGTGTGTCATTGTTCTCCTCACAGATTTTATAATTGATTACAAAAGGAAAAAATAGTAACAAATCAGTGGGGAAACTGGACAACACCGTAAACAAGGGGTCAAAATTAACATCACCAATGAGGGATAGTGAGTGTCACATGCCTCTGGGTGTCATATCCCAGCCAAGAAGGCCGAATCCGAATCTAATTGTGAATAAACACCAGAGAAACCTAAATTGAAGGATATTTTCTAAAATAGTTGGCATGTATTCCTCGAAAACATCAATGTCATGAAAGACAAAGAAGCTGAAGAATTGTTTCAGTTTAAAGGAGACCCAAGTTAAATGCAGTTTGTGATCCTATGCTGGGTCCTGGGTAAAAGAAAACTTCCGTGAAGGACAGACATTAGGATACTTGATGAAAGTGAAATATGCAAAGGGGGGCGGGGGAAACAGATTGTGAGCTAGAGTGCTTCAGTGTAATTGAACTCTGGATAAATTGTCATGATTCAGAAGCTATATCTCTGGGTGGCTTGAGCCATGCCTCAGGACCCAGGGAAGCAGAAGAAAGATCTGTAGGGGCAAGAACCCTAGAGTGGGATTCCGGAGACCTGGCTCTGCTACTGAAGCCGAGGGGCCATGTTTCTTCTCAGAGGTTGGGAGTTCTGAGGCTCAGAGACTCTCTGGCTGTTACATAACTTTGAATCTGAGCAGCAGGCTTAGTCCCAGTGCTGTGAGTTTTAGGCAGAGGTGATAGGAACACCTACTGGCCAACTGTGGCTGCCTTTTGGGCTGGGATTCAAAAACCAATGAAAGAGGAAGAAATAAAGACAGTAACTGACAGGGTAACCTATTTATTAGCACTGACATTCTTTTTCTTACTTGTCAGTTTCTTCTTGGTGAATACTCAGAGGGAGGTAGAGACAGAGACAAGAGCTAAGTTTTCAAAACATACAGTTTGGGGAGAATGTGTGATCTTTCTGTCGTTTAGAGTGGTGAAGCTAATTGCAGGGATTTATTTTATAGGGCAGTAGCTTTTAACAATTCCTTCTGCCTGGTTCCAGGGATCACTGTGACAATAGCTACTCGTTGACCCTGAACCTTTCTAGGATTAAAGAGTTCTTTGAAAAATCAGCTGAGACGCCTCATTAAATCTTTTTTTTTTCTGACATCTTTATTGGAGTATAATTGCTTTACAATGGTGTATTAGTTTCTGTTTATAACAAAGTGAATCAGTTGTATATATACATATGTCCCCATATCTCTATCTCCCTCCCTCCCACCCTCCCTATCCCACCCCTCTAGGTGGTCACAAAGCCCCGAGCTGATCTCCCTGTGCTATGCGGCTGCTTCCCACTAGCTATCTATTTTACGTTTGGTAGTGTATATATGTCGATGCCCCTCACTCACTTTGTCCCAGCTTACCCTTCCCCCTCCCTGTATCCTCAAGTCTATTCTCTAGTAGGTCTGCATCTTTTTTTAAATTTTTATTTATTTTATTTTATTTTATTTCATTTTTGCGGTACACGGGCCTCTCACTGTTGTGGCCACTCCCGTTGGGGAACACAGGCTCCGGACGCACAGGCTCAGCGGCCATGGCTCATGGGGCCAGCCGCTCCGCAGCATGTGGGATTTTTCCGGACCGAGGCACGAACCCATGTCCCCTGCATCGGCAGGCGGACTCTCAACCACTGCGTCGCCAGGGAAGCCCTAGGTCTGCATCTTTATTCCTGTGTTGTCCCTAGGTTCTTCTGACCATTTTTTTTCTTCTTCTTTTTTTTTTCTTAGATTCCATATATATGTGTTAGCACACGGTATTTGTTTTTCTCTTTCTGACGTACTTCACTCTGTATGACAGACTCTAGGTCCATCCACCTCACTACAAATCACTCAATTTCGTTTCTTTTTATGGATGAGTAATATTCCATTGTATATACGTGCCACATCTTCTTTATCCATTCATCTGTTGATGGACATGTAGGTTGCTTCCATGTCCTGGCTATTGTAAATAGAGCTGCAGTGAGCATTTTGGTACATGACTCTTTTTGAATTATGGTTTTCTCAGGGTATATGCCCGGTAGTGGGATTGCTGGGTCATACGGTAGTTCTATTTTTAGTTTTTTAAGGAACTTCCATACTGTTCTCCATAGTGGCTGTATCAATTTACATTCCCACCAACAGTGCAAGAGGGTTTCCTTTTCTCCACACCCTCTCCAGCATTTATTGTTTCTAGATTTTTTGATGATGGCCATTCTGACCGGTGTGAGATGATATCTCATTGTAGTTTTGATTTGCATTTCTCTAATGGTTAATGATGTTGAGCATTCTTTCATGTGTTTGTTGGCAATCTGTATATCTCCTTTGGAGAAATGTCTGTTTAGGTCTTCTGCCCAATTTTGGATTGGGTTGTTTGTTTTTTTGATATTGAGCTGCATGAGTTGCTTGTATGTTTTGGAGATTAATCCTTTGTCAGTGGCTTCATTTGCAAATATTTTCTCCCATTCTGAGGGTTGTCTTTTCGTCTTGTTTATGGTTTCCTTTGCTGTGCAAAAGCTTTTTTTTTTAAGTTTTAAAAATTTTTTTTGTTTTTTCACCTTTATTGGAGTATAATTGCCTCACAATGGTGTGTTAGTTTCTGCTTTATAACAAAGTGAATCAGTTATACATATACATATGTTCCCGTATCTCTTCCCTCTTGCGTCTCCCTCCCTCCTACCCTCCCTATCCCACCCCTCTAGGTGGTCACAAAGCACCGAGCTGATCTCCCTGTGCTATGCAGCTGCTCTTAAGTTTCATTAGGTCCCATTGGTTTATTTTTGTTTTTATTTCCATTTCTCTCGGAGGTGGGTCAAAAAGGATCTTGCTGTGATTTATGTCATAGAGAGTTCTGCCTATATTTTCCTCTAAGAGTTTGATGGTGTCTGGCCTTACATTTAGGTCTTTAATCCATTTTGAGTTTGTTTTTGTGTATGGTTTTAGGTAGTGTTCTAATATCATTCTTTTACATGTAGCTATCCAGTTTTCCCAGCACCACTTATTGAAGAGGCTGTCTTTTCTCCACTGTATATTCTTGCCTCCTTTATCAAAGATAAGGTGACCATATGTGTGTGGGTTTATCTCTGGGCTTCTTATCCTGTTCCATTGATCTATCTTTCTGTTTCTGTGCCAGTACCATAATGTCTTGATTACTGTAGCTTTGTGGTATAGTCTGAAGTCAGGGAGCCTGATTCCTCCAGCGCCGTTTTTCTTTCTCAAGAATTCTTTGGCTATTCGGGGTCTTTTGTGTTTCCATACAAATTGTGAAATTTTTTGATGTAGTTCTGTGAAAAATGCCAGTGGTTTTTTTTTTTTTTTTTTTGCACTGTGTGTGCCTCTCACTGTTGTGGCCTCTCCCATTGTGGAGCACAGCCTCCGGATGTGCAGGCTAAGGGGCCATGGCTCATGGGCTCAGCCGCTCCGCGGCATGTCGGATCTTCCCAGACGGGGGCACGAACCCGTGTCCTCTGCATCGGCAGGTGGACTGTCAACCACTGCGCCACCAGGGAAGACCACCAGTGGTATTTTGATAGGGATTGCATTGAATCTGTAGATTGCTTTGGGTAGTAGAGTCATTTTCACAATGTTGATTCTTCCAATCCAAGAACATGGTATATCTCTCCATCTGTTGGTATCATCTTTAATTTCTTTCATCAGTGTCTTATAGTTTTCTGCATATAGGTTTTTTGTCTCCTTAGGTAGGTTTATTCCTAGATATTTTATTCCTTTTGTTACATTGGTAAATGGAAGTGTTTTCTTAATTTCACTTTCAGATTTTTCATCATTAGTGTATAGGAATGCCAGAGATTTCTGCGCATTAATTTTGTATCCTGCTACTTTACCAAATTCACTGATTAGCTCTAGTAGTTTTCTGGTAGCATCTTTAGGATTCTCTCTGTAGAGTATCATGTCATCTGCAAACAGTGACAGCTTTACTTCTTCTTTGCCAATTTGGATTCCTTTTATTTCTTTTTCTTCTCTTATTGCTGTGGCTAAAACTTCCAAAACTATGTTGAATAATAGTGGTGAGAGTGAGCAACCTTGTCTTTTTCCTGATCTTAGTGGAAATGCTTTCAGTTTTTCACCATTGACGACGATATTGGCTTGTCATATATGGTCTTTATTATGTTGGGGAAAGTTCCCTCTATGCCTACTTTCTGGAGGGTTTTTATCATAAATGGGTGTTGAATTTTGTCAAAAGCTTTTTCTGCATCTATTGAGATGATCATATGGTTTTTCTCCTTCAGTTTGTTAATATGGTGTATCACGTTGATTGATTTGCGTATATTGAAGAATCCTTGCATTCCTGGGATAAACCCCACTTGATCATAATGTATGGTCCTTTTCACGTGCTGTTGGATTCTATTTGCTAGTATTTTGTTGAGGATTTTTGCATCTATGTTCATCAGTGATATTGGCCTGTAGTTTTCTTTCTTTGTGACATCTTTGTCTGGTTTTGGTAGGCTCAGCGGCCATGGCTCACGGGCCCAGCCATTCCGCAGCATGTGGGATCTTCCCGGACCGGGGCACGAACCTGTGTCCCCTGCATTGGCAGGCGGACTCTCAACCACTGCGCCACCAGAGAAGCCCTGTTTGCTAGTATTTTGTTGAGGATTTTTGCATCTATGTTCATCAGTGAATTTGGCCTGTAGTTTTCTTTCTTTGTTACATCCTTGTCTGGTTTTGGTATAAGGGTGATGGTGGCCTTGTAGAATGAGTTTGGGAGTGTTCCTCCCTCTGCCATATTTTGGAAGAGTTTGAGAAGGATAAGTGTTAGCTGTTCTCTAAATGTTTGATAGAATTCACCTGTGAAGCCATCTGGTCCTGGGCTTTTGTTTGTTTGGAAGATTTTTAATCACAGTTTCAATTTCAGTGCTTGTGATTGGTCTGTTCATATTTTCTATTTCTTCCTGGTTCAGTCTGGGAAGGTTGTGCTCTTCTAAGAATTTGTCCTTTTCATCCAGGTTGTCCATTTTATTGGCATATAGTTGCTTGTAGTCGTCTCTCATGATCCTCTGTGTTTCTGCAGTGTCAGTTGTTACGTCTCCTTTTTCGTTTCTATTTCTATTGATTTGAGTCTTCTCCCTTTTTTTCTTGATGAGTCTGGCTAATGGTTCATCAATTTTGTTTATCTTCTCAAAGAACCAGCTTTTAGTTTTATTGATCTTTGCTATCATTTCCTTCATTTGTTTTTCATTCATTTCTCATCTGATCTTTATGATTTCTTTCCTTCTGCTAACTCTGGGGTTTTTCTGTTCTTCTCTCTTTAATTGCTTTAGGTGTAAGGTTAGGTTGTTTATTTTAGATGTTTCTTGTTTCTTAAGGTAGGATTGTATTGTTATAAACGTCCCTCTTAGAACTGCTTTTGCTGCATCCCATAGGTTTTGGGTCATTGTGTTTTCATTGTCATTTGTTTCTAGGTATTTTTTGATATCCTCTTTGATTTCTTCAGTGATCTCTTGGTTATTAAGTAGTGTGTTGTTTAGCCTCCATGTGTTTGTATTTCTTGAAGATTTTTTCCTGTTAATTGATATCTAGTCTCATAGCTTTGTGGTCGGAAGAGATATTTGATAGGATTTCAGTTTTCTCAAATTTACCAAGGCTTGATTTGTGACCCAAGATATGATCTGTCCTGGAGAATGTTCCATGAGCACTTGAGAAGAATGTGTATTCTGTTGTTTTTGGATGGAATGTCCTGTAAATATCAATTAAGTCCATCTTGTTTAATGTATCATTTAAAGCTTGTGTTTCCTTATTTATTTTCATTTTGGATGATCTGTCCATTGGTGAAAGTGGGGTGTTAAAGTCCCCTGGTATGATTGTGTTACTGTCAATTTCCCCTTTTATGGCTATTAATACTTGCCTTATGTATTGAGGTGCTCCTATGTTGGGTGCATAAATAGTTACAATTGTTGTATCTTTTTCTTGAATTGATCCCTTGATCATTATGTAGTGTCCTTCTTTGTCTCTTGTAATAGTCTTTGTTTTAAAGTCTATTTTGTCTGATATGAGAATTGCTACTCCAGCTTTCTTTTGATTTCCATTTGCATGGAATATCTTTTTCCATCCCCTCACTTTCAGTCTGTATGTGTCCCTAGGTCTGAAGTAGGTCTCTTGTAGACCGCATATATATGGGTATTGTTTTTGTATCCATTCAGCCAGTCTATGTCTTTTGGTTGGAGCCTTTAATCCATTTACATTTAAGGTAATTATCGATATGTATGTTCCTATTACCATTTTCTTAATTGTTTTGGGTTTATTATTGTAAGTCTTTTCCTTCTCTTGTGTTTCCTGCCTAGAGAAGTTCCTTTAGCACTTGTGTAAAGCTGGTTTGGTGGTGCTGAATTCTGTTAGCTTTTGCTTGTCTGTAAAGGTTTTAATTTATCTGTCAAATCTGAATGAGATCCTTGCTGGGTAGAGTAATCTTGGTTGTAGGTTTTTCTCATTCATCACTTTAAATATGTCCTGCCAGTCCCTTCTGGCTTGTAGAGTTTGTGCTGAAAGATCAGCTGTTAACCTTTTGGGGATTCCCTTATGTGTTATTTGTTGCTTTTCCCTTGCTGATTTTAATATTTGTTCTTTGTATTTCTTTTTTGATTGATTAATATGTGTCTTGGCGTGTTTCTCCTTGGATTTATCCTGTATGGGGCTCTCTCTGCTTCCTAGACTTGATTAACTATTTCCTTTCCCATATTAGGGAAGTTTTCAACTATAATCTCTTCAAATATTTTCTCAGTCCCTTTCTTTTTCTCTTCTTCTTCTGGGACCCCTATAATTCGAATGTTGGTGCCTTTAATATTGTCCCAGAGGTCTCTGAGTCTGTCCTCAATTCTTTTCATTCTTTTTTCTTTATTCTGCTCTGCAGTAATTTTTTCCAGTATTTTACCTTCCAGGTCACTTATCTGTTCTTCTGCATTGATCCCTTCTAGAGAATTTTTAATGTCATTTTTGTGTTGTTCATCACTGTTTGTTTGCTCTTTAGTTCTTCTAGGTCCTTGTTAAACCTTTCTTGTATTATCTCCATTCTATTTCCACGATTTTGGATCATCTTTACTATCATTATTCTGAATTCTTTTTCAGGTAGACTGCCTATTTCCTATTCATTTGTTAGGTCCGGTGGGTTTTTATCTTGCTCCTTCATCTGCTGTGTGTTTCTCTGTCTTCTCATTATGCTTAACTTACTGTGTTTGGGGTCTCCTTTTCGCATGCTGCAGGTTCGTAGTTCCCGTTGTTTTTGGTGTCTGTCCCCAGTGGCTAAGGTTGGTTCAGTAGGTTGTGTAGGCTTCCTGGTGGACGGGGCTAGTGCCTGTGTTCTGGTGAATGAGGCTGGATCTTGTCTTTCTGGTGGGCAGGTCCTCGTTTGGTGGTGTGTTTCGGGGTGTCTGTGGCTTATTGTGATTTTAGGCAGCTTCTGTGCTAATGGATGGGGTTGTGTTCCTGTCTTGCCAGTTGTTTGGCATGGGGTGTCCAGCACTGTAGCTTGCTGGTTGCTGAGTGGAGCTGGGTCTTGGCGTTGAGATGGAAATTTCTGGGAAATTTTCACCATTTGATGTTACGTGGAGCTGGGAGGTCTCTTGTGGACCAGTGTCCTGAACTTGGCTCTCCCACCTCAGTGGCACAGTCCTGACGCCTGGCTGGAGCACCAAGATCCTGACTGTCAACAGCGTCCACCACAGTTGACCACTGTATGCTTCTAGCGGCACTCTTCCCTCCTAGGGCATCATCAGTCTCCTTGCTGCCTCATTAAATCTTAAACCACCAAAGAAAATTACATACCCATTTGCATTAATTATTGAATTTAGAAAGTAATTTTAAAGCGGTGTAAAGTAACACCAGTTGACGCAGAATTTGCTGGTTAAATCTGAACAAACTGAAATAAATGCTATTATCAGGGCATCCCAATGTTTTTAACCACTGCTTTGGGTGGGTGGCACAAAGAGGTTAGTATGAGCTTACATTAGCCAGGATAGAGAGATGAAGACCATCTAGAATAACAGTAGACCATCTAGTGTTATTTTACCTGTATATTTCTCAATGGGGTATATAAATAATGTGTTCAAATTTTAAGGAGTAATTTTAAATGCATTATAATATTAATGGAACCCAAATCAGAATCCTTTATAGATATTAAAAGTGTTAAATGTAAAGTGCTTACATGCCCTGAGTGGTCTTCAAGTGTTTTGATGACAAATTTGCACACTTTTCACTGTTATTTTAAAATCCATTTCCATTTTTTTGGTTTGCTTAAGTTTGAAGTATGCATACATGTTTTCCAACTGCTTCAGGTTCCCAAAGGTTTTGTATTTTAATGTAATTTATCAGTAAGTCAGTAGAAACATAACTAACTAATAGTGGTTATTTGGTGGGAATTTGGGTTGTGTGATTTCTAAGTCTGGCTCTTAGTTTATGTGAATTTAAACAAGAAGCCAGATAAAGATGTAAAGTAAAAAATACCTAGAGAGGTTTCAACAGATAAAGTTTGTTTTTTTTAATATAGTATGTGAATTTAGTCTAAGCCATACTTCAAAAGATAGTCATTTGGCGTTAACTCTTTAATTAATTGAGAGAACAGAGAAAAACAACCTTGTCTCACAGTGTACTTCTGCTTTTTTTCTATAACTAGATGAAGTAGAATTTAACCTATGTGACAAGTGATTACCGCTTTTTGAATTTTGAAAAAAGGTGCAATTTTGGACTAATGCTCCTACTGCTTAGTTTCTGATATCCTGCCTACTCTGGAGAAGAATACTTATGTTTATATATTTAGGTATAAGAAAATATTATCTTGGTTACAGTGACACCTTTGAGATTTGAGGAGTATACGTATAAGTTGTATAGAACAACATCTGAATAAATGAGGAAAGGCTATGCATATGTAAAAAGCAAAATAAAAGATCTTTTTGTGACTTACCTCTTAGTATTGCTAAGTATTAGTATTACTACTAGTCTAACAAAAGTTTCCTTCTCCTTATCATCATCTGTCATTCTTTTAGTGTTTATTAGGTGCTAGGCACATGCTAAGTACTTTATACAATTTTGCGATTCAGTTCTCCCATGACTTTAAGAAATGAGTATTCACAACTTCATTTCACAAATGAGAGAACAGGTTTAGAGAAGGTACTTTCCGTTCCTCAGCAGTGGCAATTTCAGATTTTAATACAAGGTGGTTTTGTGTCCAAAGTCTTTTTATCTTAGCTGCTTTCTTACAGTTACCTCCTCTGTGGATGACTATTCAGCACACTCAGGAGAATCAGATTTGCTAACATTCTTAGCCAACTGCATAGGTGGGACAAAAATTTAATTGAATTAACCAGTTTTAAAGTTAAATAAAGGATTGCTATTAGGATGGCTACTAAAAAAAAAAAAACCCACCCAGAAATTAATAAGTGTTGACAAGGATGTGGAGAAATTGGAACCCTTGTGCATTGCTAGGAATGTAAAATGGTGCAGCTGCTTTGGAAAACAGTATGGTAGTTCCTTTAAAAAATATATAATAGAACTACCATATAATCTAGAAATCTCAGCTCTGGATATATACCCCAAAGAATTGAAAGCAGGGCCTTGAAGAGATATTTGCACACCCATGTTCATAGTAGCATTATTCACAATAGCTGAGAGGTGGAAGCAACCCAGATGTCTATTGGTGGGTGAATGGATAGACAAAATGTGGGATATACTCATAGTGGAATATTATTCAGCCTTAAAAAGGAAGGAAATTCTGACACCAGCAACAACATGAATGGACTTGAAGACATTACGCTAAGTGAAATAAGCTAGTCGAAAGAGGACAAACACTGTATGATTCCATTTACATGAGATGCCTAGAGTAGTCAAAATTATAGAGACCAACTAGAAAGGTGGTTTCTAGGCACTGGAGGGAGGAAGGAGTGGAGAGTTATTATGTGATGGGTACAGAGTTTCAGTCTGGGTTGATGAAAAAGTGTGGGGATGGATGGTGGGGATGGTTGCCCAACAATGTGAACGTTCTTAATGCCATTGAACTATGCTTAGATGTGGTTACGATGGTAAATTTTATGCGTATTGTATCACAATTTAAAATAATAGCTTAAAAAACAGGGGGGAAAGACTGAAGTGACTGCCTGTGAACTCTTCCCATTGAAGGATAAAAGGGATTTTGATCTCAGTCACATATTTCTCAGGTTAAGTTATTCCAGCCCACTCAAACAGCATTCACTGGAAAAGCCAGGGCGGTGGAAAGTCATGGAGACCTTGAGTTTTATTTCCCTAACCCCCAACTTGCTTGGAGTCTTCATTCTCTTCATCTTGTCCAATGCAAAATGAGTGGACTTTTCTTAGAAATTGAATTCCTTGGAGGGTGATATCAGCAGACTTTCACTCTGAGCACTTTAGCAACAGCTTTCTCAGCCTGAGAGGAAAAGCCAAGGGCTCACATTCAAATAGGTAAGCGAGATGCTTCCGAAATTGAAACCTGTAACCGTGTAACCGAGAGTCACGCTTTTCAGTTAAGCCTAGTGTTAGATGGTAGATGGATGAGTCATCTGGTCTGAGCGCGTCAACTGAAGGATGTGGAATTTGACTAATATCTAGTTACCTTTGGGTTTATCTTACAGAATCTCACTGGTTCCATTCAGCTCCATATGGAAAAGTTTAAGGTGATATAACAATGAAGCTGGGTTGTCCTGTCTTCCAGCTTTAACACTATTATGGTTGTATGGATTGTAATGCTTGAAAAGAGGGGTTCTGTTGTTTCTCGTTGGTTGACAGCTATTTGAGTTGTCACCGCGCAAGTAGTGTAGTGGTGAATGGAGCTCACCGTCTAGTGCAGAATGGTCCTTATTTGGCATCTTCCTATTTATAAGTGGGAAAAGTTCAACCAAGTATTGGGAGCATCTGGCAGAGGCCTTTACCCTGTTTGTGGGGAGAGAAGTGTGCGTGGAGCCAGAGTGCCCCTAGTTAAAGGGCTACCTTGAGAGTTTTGCACCGGGCTTCATTCCAGCGACACTGGGGGGCTGTTCTCACTTTTCAGTGGGGAGAAGAATGTGGAGGTAACCAGGATTATTAGACCCCTCCCTGATTTTAAGGCCTCTTTTACTACTGGATAGAAGCTAGAGTGGAATTAGGGAGACCAAAAAGGAGGCTTCTGCAGGATTGTACCCAAAGATGATGATAATGATGGTAATGATGGTAGCCACATGGAGGGCCACCTGTGTGCCAAAAGCTCTACTTGTCTTATCCTCACTCTATGAGCTGTAGGTCGGTGACATTACCGGTACCATTTTGCAGATGATGAAATCCAGGAACAAAGAGGTGGATCAGTTTTTGTTAAGATCACACAGCTTGTATTGAATGCACCCAGGATGGTGGGCAGGCCTGGGAGCTGGTAGGGAGGAGCTGTTTGCATTCTTCGACAGCCATGTGATCATCAGGAAGGTAGTGTAGGAAGGTGCAGAGGCGGTGGATTGCCTTTAAACTGGGGTTCAGGAGCCCCGGGGCTCCTGGCTACATCTGTTTCTTCTCGGGATACATATGATAGCTGTTGTCCAGTATCAGCTCAGGGCTGGCCTGAGCTTTGTGGAGGAATGGGCCGGTTGGGGGGCGTTTGCTGGAGCTGTGCATTCCCAGACGCCCGGTTGCTTTTCTGGATGTGGCAGTGGTGGGGTGATGGGCGTAGTGTGTGTGTGTGGGGAGGTGGCAGATTGTACAGTGTGGTTCTGAGTCTGAGTGAGCTGTACATGGATATTTATTGACGTGAGCAGGTTCTGTCGGTCCCCTAGGCGTTTGGTTGGGGGATGAAGAGCAGCCCACAAGCGGCAGAGTGCTTTTTGTGATGTTTACTTTATGGTACATACTGTGCTTGGCACTACAACCTGTTTGACAAGAGAGGCAGCAGGAAATTCAGAGCCATTAGAGAATTATTTATACCAGAATACAAACACAGCCTTTTCAAGTGTTTTGTAGGCCTGTTTCCTGCAGGGGTCTGTGGAAAACATGTGCCTCATCTACTAAAATTTAGGAAAGGTGGTTAGCAGTTTTGTAGAGAAGCAAGGAACTGTAATTCTCCACTTTGTTTTTAAAAATCTGCCTGCCTTTGTCATGCTTATTGTTTAATGTGTTGGATTCAGGATTAAAGGAAAATTGACAGGTAGGGAGCATCTGCTCTTTTACTTTAAAAAAAGAGTTAAATATGTAGTTTCTTTTTTTAATTAAAAAATGAAATAGAGGGAATTCCCTGGCAGTCCAGTGGTTAGGACTCGGTGCTTTCACTCACGAGACTGGGGTTCGATCCCTGGTCTGGGAACTCAGATCTCACAAGCCGAGTGGCACAGCCAAAAAAACAAAAACAAAAATGAAATACATGCCCATGGTTTTAAAAAATTCCCTAAGCAACATAAAAGGATGTAGGAAATCCTCCTTTAATTCTAGTCCTCCCATGCCTTCCCCAGAGATAGTTTCAGTTTTCTTGTGTATTCTTCATATATGGGCTATGCAAATATAAACATATTCTGTATGCAATATGCACACTGTTCCATGTTGTGCTCTTCTCATTGTGTAATACTTCTTAGAGATGATTTCGTACCAGCACAAATAAATCTATCCTGTTTGTTTTAATAGCTATAAAATTCCGATGAATGGAATGACTAGAATTTATTTAACCAGCCCCCATTTAGACCTTAATGCTTTCATAAACCATATTGAGAGGCATATCCTTCTATATCCTTCATTATTTCACATGTGTGAATATATCTATAAAATAAACTTCTCTGTCAAAGTATATTTAGATTTGAAATCTTAGGAGGCTTACTCTTGGGCTTAGTAAAGCTAGAATTTGAACATCTATGGTGTGAAAGACCAGTCATTTTTGAGAATTTCGTTTGATTAACGTGGTTTTTATCCTGCCAGCAGTTGTGAAAAGATGCTGTTTAAATACATCACATCTATGTAAACATTTACTTCTAAGAGTAAGGTATTTCAACCAAATGTTATTTCAGGCAGGTACAATTTAATCGTTAATTAAGCCCCTCCCTTGACAGATGCAATACAATCTCGATTCTGAGCCCCCAGCCCCCCATTAAAATTTAAGAACTTCAAGCTAAGCATGGTGAGTGTGGAGGCCATTCACTTCCCTGATGAGAAACCTCCTGATGCTGGAATATGGGGAATGTATGAGTGTCTGTTAATGGACAGTCTTAAGCTTCCGAGGGACCTGCAGTTTACTGTATCTGAAGGACTGTGCTGCTGCTCTGTAGCTCATCCGCACTTGTGTCACCAGTTCATGAGGCATTTTTCTGCCAGCTTCACACATGTTAACCTATCGGGTGGGCTGGGAGTTTAAACTTCTGATTAATGTCAGTGCATTTCTGCAAATGATGTTTGTTATTTTTCACCATCTTTCCAAAGTTAAATCTTATTAGCAGGGTGAGAGGGGTTTCAAGAAACTGGTACTGGGTTTTTGTTTTTGTTTATGTTTAGATTTTATGTTTATGTTTAGATTTTTCAGTATTTAACCAGGCGTGTGGAACCTGGACGCCTTTGGGTCTGCTGTGCCTCATTAGTCAATGTTATTAGTATGTCTTTAGAAAAAAACCACACACACACTAGAATATAGATTTGTTTTGCAAGACAATTTGCTAAAATGTCAGTTAATATCACTAAAGAACAGGCCCTACTTCTTTTTTTTTTTTTTTTTTT
>NW_006798376.1:2784721-2823798 GCF_000442215.2 Lipotes vexillifer | reverse complement strand
GTGGCCTCTGCCGCTGCGGAGCACAGGCTCAGGACGCGCAGGCTCAGCGGCCATGGCTCACGGGCCCAGCCGCTGAGCGGCATGTGGGATCTTCCCGGACCGGTGCACGAACCCGTGTTCCCTGCATCGGCAGGCGGATTCTCAACCACTGTGCCACCAGGGAAGCCCCCTATTTCTTTTTACTGATTGTTCTTGTCAGTGGTGATCTGAGATGGATGTAGTTAATAAGCTTTTGAAAGTGTGTATCTAGGTTCTGTAATGTGGTCTTGTGTGGCCATGGGGTTGGAGTACCCACTGAGCACCTGTTAATAATTAGCCCTGCACTAATAATAACAACAGCTAAATGCACTGAGCCACAACTCATCAAAACCCTGCACTGTTTTTGCCTGAGTCTTATGGGTAAGGAAAGTGAGGAGCTTACAGTGAAGCACAAGGGCCCACAGTTAGTAGAGCCAGGATTTGTATGTGGGCAGTTTGCTTCAGGCCCACACCATGATGTTTTATGTATTACTCTCCAAAAAACCCCTTTGAGGCTGATAATAATATTCCCATTTTACCTTCAGGGAACTTGAGGCTCAGAATTAAATGACTTAACCACAGGTCATTAAAGGTCACAGCTACTGAGAAACCATGTGGTCTGAAATCCAGATTCTTCCCTATTGCTCACAGTTGTTATTTAAGAAAAGACCTCATGTGTGGGCCTGTCCCACATATTTCAGGACTTTTAGCTTCCCTACAACCCACTCACTAAATTCCACTAGGGACCTCAATGACTGTGCCAGCCAAAAATGTCCCCACATATTTCTAATGTTAGGTGTCATATTTACATTTCTTAATTTCAAATTTGTCTCTCATCATTATACTGCATTGCCTCCCATGGCAATTTTTAAATCAACAGTAATCAGACTCAACTCTTGCTCATAATTTGGAATAGTTAGAATAATTGGAATAATTGTAAATGCAAATCATTTCAATACAAAATCACAGATGAGAGAGAGCGTCTCACCCTGATCCCTGTCTTATAGTTTACACACACACACACACACACACACACACACACACACACACACACACACACACACACACACACACACACACACACACACACACACACACACACACACACACACACACACACACACACACACACACACTTTCTACCCACCCTGAAGCACAGAGGTGGTAGAAAAGACTTTCTCAAAGTCAAAAAAAATTAGCAGCTCACTGGACTCAACCCCTATTTGTGTGGAGCCTGTTGGCATTTCTTCGAATTCTCAGTTTGCTTCAGGCAAATGTATTTATTTGATTGAGCTGTGTTTGTTTTCTAATGAGTGATTTTGACCTTTCAACGGGCAACATTTGGAGAGTTGATGTAATTGAGTTGAAAAGGCATACCATGGAACTGCAGGACAAGTTTGTGGCTGTTTTGGAAAAGGTATCTTGCTCCTGGTCTCTCTCTCAAGTAGTTTTATAATGCTGAGAAAACTGGACACTTCTGGTGAGACTTGTCACTGTTACCTTAGCAGGTGTTTGTGCAGGCTCCCCCCAAATTTAAGTAGAATAAGAGGCAGGTTGAATAATCTCATATGTACTAACCCTGATGGTTCTCATGGAGGAAAGAATTTTTTTTTAAACATTTTTATTGGAGTATAATTGCTTTACAAGGGTGTGTAAGTTTCTGCTTTATAACAAAGTGAATCAGCTGTACATATACATATATTCCCATATCTCGGAGGAAAGAATTTTTGGTGAATGAAAAATGTTATTGTTTGAGAACATTCACTTGTTCAGAAAATTTGTTCAGTGCCTGTTATGTGGCAGATACAGTTTTAATTTCTGTGGATGAATTGGGCATAGATTTTGCCTATTGTTTGTGGTGTTGATTGTTTCCAGACTCTTTCTGTATCTTCAATAAAAGACAAAAGATTACTTGACTACGTCCACTTAGGACACTATACAACTGTATTGTCCATTGTACAGGATCAGGGTTAGAGGTTAGTTCTGGTAGCATCTTTGCCTGATGGTATCAGTCTCGTTCATTTACGAGTATGCCTCTGGAATATAAAATGTGTTTTGGGGAACGGATTTAATGAGGAAGTTGATTCATTATGCAGGAGGGTCATCAGATGATTATATCTTTTTAAAAAGCATCTCTAGGGCTTCCCTGGTGGCGCAGTGGTTGAGAGTCCGCCTGCCGATGCAGGGGACACGGGTTCGTGCCCCGGTCTGGGAAGATCCCACATGCCGCTCAGCGGCTGGGCCCGTGAGCCACAGCCGCTGAGCCTGCACGTCCGGAGCCTGTGCTCCGCAATGGGAGAGGCCACAACAGTGGGAGGCCCGCGTACCGCAAAAAAAAAAAAAAAAAAAAAAAAAAAAAAAAAAGCGTCTCTAATGTCCCAGAGTTCTTGGGCCTCAAATGTTGGTTAATCAGTTAAGTCACAGCACTTGAGGAAACTATGACCAATGCAGAAATGTCTTCTGATGAATGCTGGGAGAGAATTTGCAGATGCTGGAGTAAACTTCCTCTAAATAAATGCTCTTACACAAATTTGGAGGTGTTGAGGGATATGCATTTCTTACTGACTGTGGAAAAGTTCATTGAAACTGTTGACATACACCTTTCATTAGTGATTCAGAAGTAGTAGAAGTTGTTTTGAAATCACCCAAGTTATAGTAACAGGAAAATAATTCTTCTCATCCTCATCTGCCTCTTCTTCCTCACTATTATTATTATTATTATTATTATTAGAGTAGGAACATGGCTTGGGAAAAATCTGTTTGAATCAATAACTCACTTGGCAGACACTTGAACTGATTGAGAGCTATTTTATGTCTCTTTTACTTTCATGGAAGAGAGACCACTGATTAAAAAGCTTGATATTGGAGAGCTCTTAAAAAACAAACAAACAAACAGACCAATAAAACAGAACAGACTTCGGGCATCTCCTGATATCCTGATTTATGTACATATAGTGTATTACAATACACTATAGTGTATTACAATAACTGATATTCTTAATGATGACCTTTGACTCATGACAATCATGTGAAATTGGGTTTTGAGTACTCTTCTTGTTTTTTTTTTTAAATCAGTAAATAGCCTCGGAAGTATATTTGAGGAGGCAGGAAAATGTTTAGGATATAATGTGAGTGAAAACAAGTTACAAAGTAGTATGTATATATATATCCTCAAGTTGGTAAAACCCAACAGCATTTTCCAAAATTTTACAGTGAATCTGGGTCCAAACTCTTATAAAAAAATATTATTAGAAGTTGGGGTGGGGGGAATCATAATTCTCCACAAAACAGTGAGTCAACCATCTCAAAATAAGAGGAGGGGGCAGAGGGAAAAATGCAGAAGAATATTTAATAGTTTAATAGCCTTGGGAACATGTCCACATGTTGTGACATGAAAAATGATTATAAATCAGTGTGTATAGTCCTAAATTTGTAAAATGAATGAATTTATAAAACAGGAAGTACACAAAAGTGTGTATAAAAAGTATACAAAATACACAAAATTATGCCAAAAATACACAAAATTTATACAGGAGGGAAAAAAGTATTTATTTAAACTGTATATACACCAGTGGAGCAAACAGAAATCCTCGTCCTTCTGGTGTTCTAAAGAAGGGCTGGAAAGAAATATTTCAAAATGGTAAGTGATTCTGACTGACGGCTAAGTTTACTGGTAATTTTTCTTGTCTGTGAGTATCTTTATTTTCTAATATCATTCAGGGAACATCTGTTAGTTTTGTAAACGGGGAAAGTAAGAAAAAAATGTAATATATTTCAGGAAGATCTTCACTTACTAAAAGGGAAAACAAAAAATGAGCCTAGAAAGTCACTTTTCTCTCATCTGGACAGTTAAGTCTCCACTTTATTGTTTGATAAATGAGCCATTTAAAGATTTTTGTTTTAACCAGGTCTCCTAAGGCAGGCGATGCTTTGTAGCCCATGGTTGTTACTACTTTAATGATGCAAACTTAAAACATCAGGGCAGCGAGTGAGTGGATGAATGATTCTCGGGCAGTTCTTCACGTCCTCAGATGACATTTAGGAGGTGAGGCCCCCTTTGTCTTTGCATGTGGCTGGCCTGGATGGACACTTAACTCTTGGCTGAGGAATACACCCAGTGGAGGAAATTCAAGAGCCAGGCCAAGTGCATCATTTTCCCTAGGATGTTAATTTCCGAGATCTAGTCCTTGGAGTTCTGAGAAGCGAGAGGAGTATGTTACCGCAGACCTTGCTTGGAGATTCTCAGTGCTCATTAGCATATTTAAGGTTCTGAGAAATTCTGGAGCAAAGGTAATTGCTGCCAAAGAAGGGTTTTTGTTTTTATTTATTTATTGATTTATTGGCCCCCGCAGTATGTGGGATCTTAGTTCCCCAACCAAGGATCAAACCCGTTCCCCCCTGCAGACCTAAGCACTAGACTGCCAGGGAAGTCCCCAAAGAAGGGTTTTTAAAAAGTGGAATCTGACTGACTTCAGTGGAGTGGGGAGCCGGGTGGATGAGGCTCTGAAAGGAAAGAGTAGTCCTCGAAGAGGAGGAGAGAAGGGCGTTACGCATTACGGGGGTCCCTGCACAGATCTGGGAGCGGCATAAAACTGGGAGTTCTCCAAACCCAAGGATGTGGTTTCAACAGTAGTAGTTTTACATGTGCATGAAACTTTAAATGGTTTCCCGAGTAGTTGTCCAAGTCTTGAAAAGTATATTTCAATCACATTTTATAAATTACAATGACTTATTTTAAGTCTTAGAGACTTGTGACTTGCAAGTGATTTCAGCTGCATAAATCATTAGTGGAAATATATTTTCATGCATCAGATTTACTTATATCAAGAAACTCCTATTGATTTTCATTTGATGGGTTTTTTAAAATAACATTTAGAGAAATGAATGATACAATTACTTCTACTCACTGTTTCTGTAAAGGAGAATCATTTGGCCCTGTTTTCTGCTAATGTCTATACTTTTGCCTTTAAAGCAGTCATATCAAGTGATGAGTAGAGAACCTTAATTTAAGCCCCCTATTTTGAGGGGTTTAAAGGTTCCAAGAATTTTTTTAAAAATTGCCTGCATATATGTGCCTTGCTTTGCTAATTTACATGTGTAGCTATTTAGCTCAGAACATTTAAGGACAAAAGCAACAGGATAAGAGCAACAGATTGCAACCAAGATTATTATTTTTTTCTGAATAAATGGGGTTGCTTGACTTAGTAGATTATGTGTCCCACTTGTCTTTGTTGCATGGATCTAACTGTATTTTTTTTTTTAATTGGGGTATAGTTGCTTCATAATGTTTTGTTAATTTCTGCTGTACAGCAAAGTGAATCAGCTATATATACACACGTATCCCCTCCATTTTGGATTTCCTTTCCATTTAGGTCACCACACAGCACCAAGCAGAGTTCCCCATGCTATACAGCAGGTTCTCATTAGTCATCTATATGTCAATCCCAATCTCCCACTTCATCCCGCCCCCCTTTTCCCCCCTTGGTGTCCATACGTTTGTTTTCTATGTCTGTTTCTCTATTTCTGCTTTGAAGATAAGTTCATCTGTACCATTTTTCTAGATTCTACATATATGCGTTAATATACGATATTTGTTTTTCTCTTTCTGACTTACTTCACTCTGTATGACACAGCAACATGTAAAAGAATGAAATTGGAACACTCCCTAACACCATACACAAAAATAAACTCAAAATGGATTAAAGACCTAAATATAAGACCGGACACTATAAAACTCTTAGAGGAAAACGTAGGAAGAACACTCTTTGACATAAACCACTGCAAGATCTTTTTTGACCCACCTCCTAGAGTAATGAAAATAAAAACAAAAATAAACAAATGGGACCTAATTAAATTTAAAAGCTTTTGCACAGCAAAGGAAACCATAAACAATATGAAAAGACAACCCTCAGAATGGGAGAAAATATTTGCAGACTAAGCAACTGACAAGGGATTAATCTCCAAAATATACAAATAGCTCATGCAGCTCAGTATCAAGATCTGACTGTATTTTTAGTTGTGTTTTTCTCACACACATACGCGCGCGCGCACACCCACGGACACCACTGTTTTCTATGTGGATCTACTTGGATTTTATTTACATTGTATCCATTAAGAAGTGGATGCATGATATACATCTACGGCATTGGGATTCAAGGCTTGCTACCCACTGATGTACGTAAAAGGCCGAGAATGTAACTTGCTTTACTGGTGAAATTGCTGTGATGTCCTTGCCATTTGTTTGTCACTGAATTGCAAGGATCTGGCTCCCAAATAGCACAGACCAGTTATTCATAGCCTGATAGGTTATACTGTGACCAGTTGCTGTGAGTGATAGAAACTCTTTTCTAGGTGTTTATAACAGAGCGATTTTTAAAATGCATCATCATTACTAAAGAGTAATTTTCAAAAAGTTAAAAAGTATTGCATGTAGGTATAAACTGAACGTATATCATAGTTTTTGTTCAACTTAGGGAATTAAAGGAGAATTTGAAGAACTGATAAAAAAGGAATGCTATAATGAATTTATTAATAGATAACAAAATTGGTTTAAGAAGAGCAATAAAACATAACGTTTGGATTATCTTTCCTTCCAGGCAGATCAAATTTTATTTGCATTGCTATGGATAAGAATTATTTGGAACTACTGTCTGTTTTACAGAGGTGTAAAATAATAGTCGGTCAAAAGTGCGTAGCCCTATTGACTCAGAACATCCCCAGAAGGCCCTCTGGGTGATGTCTAGCACTCAGTGAAGGGACAGACACCTAGGACTCTCTTTTGTCCATTTCAAAGTCTTGGACGATTTTTCCTGACATCATTAAAAAAATACTTTTCCAGCAATTTCATTCTTTGAGTGCTTGTAGTTTCAGACTCTGAGATTAATGCTCTTCTAATTTGTTCAAAACTGAATGACAAGAATATTTAAAATGGGTATTTGGATTTCCAATGTCTTGTTCTGTTACCATTCCTCCTCCAAGCCCCACTCCACCCAGGTGGAGTATTGAAAATATTACTGTTAAGGTGGTAGCACCATCTGATCTAAGTGTTTCCTCTAATGACCAATCAAATAACACTCTCTGCTTCTTTCTTTAAGGGAGAGGTAGGGCACTGTAGTATCATTTTATATTTTAAATGAAAAATAGAGCAACTGAAAACAATATATAAAATTCTAATATTCTGTGTACAAATGGGATAGCCTGGGAAGTGACACATTTTAGGAGTCTTTACAGGAAAATTTGTAGTTCCAATTATGAATTTAATAGATGAAAATTCATCATGTGACAGCCCAGGTAATACAGAATGTTTTGCACCACTGCTCAGAAACTGTGCCCCAAAGTAGAATCCTCCTTGATCTGAAAGGGATGTGTTGATATGCCAGAGGTTGCCTGTACTGAGGTTATAAACCATAGGAGAGGATTTATAGACCTTCTCATAAATTGACCTTATTTTATAGGTGAGAAACCTGAAGTCTAGAAGAAAGAGGGAGTTGAAAAAAATTTGACCTCAGATTTCTTACTAAGTGATATGTGCTGTTCACTTCCTTAAATTAGTCTAAAAATAGGTGCTTTAATTCTAACTAAACATGTCAATAGTAGGTCTTCACATAAAAATTTAATTTAGGTTACTTTCATAGGCTCTGTCTTTTGGTAATTTTTTGGTTGCAAGAACCAGGTTCGTTTCACTCAAGAAAAGGTGGGGGGGGCGGTGAAGGTGGAGATCAGGATGTAGCTGTCCTGAGAATCCCAGATTAGAAAGTGGTTCAGGTTAAGCTCTCACTTTCTATGGCAGACTTGGCTCATGACACTTACCCTGACCCTGAGTGTGCCTCTTGACCTTTTACCTCAATATCTAACTGGCAATTTCCTTTAGAGTTTCTTAATTCCAGTTTGTGAGGCAGAGAATCTTGATCGGCTGACCCCAACTTTGTAGCCAATAAACGCAAGTTTAAGTCTCCTGGCCAGCCTATGAATGGCTGCATTTTGGTCAGATGTTTCTCCAGGTCCAATCAGCTATGGCTATGTGTGGGGACTTGCATCATGTGATACAGAAGATGGCAGTTGAAAAGCAACTGAGCCTGGGTGTGGTAGAATCCCCCAGAAATAGGAGTGGGTGAACTGACACTGTGATATGTCTTCTGTAAATTCAATTTTAGTAAATTAGTTGATTCTCAGTTAAAAAACCATTTCTCATAATCTCCCTTGGAACTGGATTTAATGTTTTAATCTGTTTCTATATTGGAGTACATTTGGGATTTCTTTTTAGTTCATCTTATATTCGTATTAGCCAGCTAAATTTTGCCTTTTTTAGGAACACAAAAGACAGTTTTTGTGACTTGCAAAGTTTATTATGGTAGCTTGGTGTGACAATTCATGCTGAATTGTCTTTTGAAGCTCTAATGTTACTGCAAAGTATTTAAAAAGGAAATTAGAAAATTCTCGTTGTTGTGAGTTCCTTTAATTTCCATGAAATATTTATTCTCAATATCTGAGAAGAATCCAGAATCAAAAGTCAAGGCATTTGGATTCATTTTTAAAGTAGTTCTTACATTGCTGACCTGTATATACTGTATGTTTGGGATATGGCATAACATATTTATGAGACTTTCTGACTAGTTAGGGAGAAAGTGTGACTGTTTCAGAGGGAGACTGCTTGGACAATGATAGATTAGATGTGGTTTAGATAATTTTTTAAAAGGCGTTATGGTTTTTGATCCTATTTTACTTGAAACTTTTTTTGATGGTGACGTAAGACTGTGTAAAGATGGTTTTACTGGAAGGTAAATTATAATAAAATACTATGTGAACATAATTACCAATCCAGAATTTATTGGTGTGCATATAATATTTTGAGAAAAAAGTTCTTAAGTCAGAAAAGAGCATGTGGACAATTCCTTCATTATTGCAAATATGCTTATTTCCATTGTTCTTACTAAGCCCCGTGACAGACATGGACTAACAGTGTGGGGAGCAGGGTAGGCGAAGGACATTATAGGGAACTGCAGGGGCAAACGTTTAGCAATGACTAAATCTTTCGAGGGTGTGTAGTAAACCACTTTTGATAATAATGACTAAGCGAGAAAAGTAAGGGTGGCTGAACTGAGGGCTTGATTTGTTATAATTGCTAACAGAGAAACATGATAGGGTTTTGTTGGGGGCTCACCAATGTTTGTCCTAGGTACTGAGAGCGTTATATTGGGCTGGCCAAAAAGTTCGCTCGAGTTTTTCTGTAACATCTTACAGAACACTGGTCAAGTGTGGCTCGTGCCCTCAAGGAGGTGTACAGTAAGAATGTACTGTAGCAAAGGGGAGAATAAGACTTCCCTGGGGTGTGGTTGAACGTGTTCTCCCTGGTGAAGAACACTGGTCCCAGCTGCTAGCAGAAGGAAGCCTTGCAGTATCTCCAGCAGGAGACTGTGACTTGCAGTCACCATAAACTAGACAGGATGCCTGGGGCTTTGCAACTGTAGTTGTCTTCTTCTTTTTTTTTTTTTTTTTTTAAATTACCATCTGTGACTTTATTTTTTTAATATAAATTTATTTATTTATTTAGTTTTGGCTGCATTGGGTCTTCGTTGCTGCACACGGGCTTTCTCTAGTTGTGGTGAGCAGGGGCTACTCTTCGTTGCTGTGCGCGGGCTTCTCATTGCAGTGGCTTCTCTTGTTGCGGAGCACGGGCTCTAGACGCTCGGGCTCAGTAGTTGTGGCTCACGGGCTCTAGAGTGCAGTGTCAGTAGTTGTGGCGCACGGGCCTAGTTGCCCCGTGGCTTGTGGGATCCTTCCGGACCAGGGCTCGAACCCGTGTCCCCTGCATTGGCAGGTGGATTATTAACCACTGAGCCACCGGGGAGGTCCCGCAACTGTAGTCTTAAGACTGTAAAGGTTCTTCTCCAAGCCAAGCCAAGAAAGAAAGAAAAGGTTTTATTAAACTGTGTTTACTGACAGTTAAATATTAGAGGAAGAAAGCGCTAACTTTGTACTTTGAACTCTTTTAAAGTAAGATTTAATTTGCATAGCACTCTGTTTATGAGTGAGAATGAGGACACTTTCAGTGGTTTTTCCTATTCTAATAAAGTATAATTTTAATAGAAAATTTAATAAAAATAGGAAAATATAGTTAAATTGGTCACGTGCTGTTACTGGTCTCACTGTAGTATTCAAGTATACTTACACACCGTTTTCCCCCTGAGTAGAAGCAACTGAATTACAATAATTCAGTTTGGGACCGGGCTGCCAAAAAATGAAGCATACCTGCTGCCCTTTCTGTGTCTTATGTCTGTGAGCCACCTAGCAAGATGAACCACTGCCCTCCCTGACCTAAGAGGGAGTCATAAGCCTTGAAAGGACTGGCCTTCCTGCAAATGCAAGCTTGTAGAGTAGGAGTTTGCCATGCCTTAGAGAATGTTGTGAACTTGAGTCTTTTCCTTCCTCAGCTTTGCTCCTGAGGCTCATTCCTTTTTACTTTGAATCTTCTCCTACTTCAGTGTAGTTTTTCTTGGGAGGAAGTCAGCAGTAGTAAAAACACAGGAGTTTGGGTATTGCTATACCAGCATTATTGTGAATAAGAGAAGGGTACCTTACTCTGTCCCCACTCCCCCCAATATTCTTCTGAATGTCACTGGGTTAATGTCTACAAAGATTCTTGCCTTACTATATACTCAGTCTTAATTGAAAGTTTAAAGCCACGGCCATCTAAGTGTAATTTGGATAATTTTTTTTCCTGCTTTACTGTGCAAGGTGAGCATAGTTAACTCTTGCTCACTAGTCCCAGAAAGAATTCACATGGTATGTTCACAGCGTGTGTCCACTGTAAAATCAAGCCTGCAGCTTTTACTATGCTTTCCCTGTGCCAGAGCTGGTATAGACAATCACCAGAGAGCTCTCAGCTGCTTTAGCATTTATCTAATCCGTAAAAAGAGTCCATCCAGACCTATTTTTATTTCCTGTCCCCAAGCCACTGGCGAACAAGAAATTTCCCCCCATCTCGCAGAAGGAAGGCATGTTGATATCCTTTGCTCAGGACATATCAAAAACAATTGGAAACCGGAAAATAGTGAAAGAATCACTAAATGATTTGGAATTGAAAAGCAGATTTGGTTGCTGTCATCTTTAAGCCAGAACTGTCCTGTGTTTTTGGCATTCAACACAACTTGATTTGGGACCTTTTCCTACTTCCTCGCATTGAAATCTTGGACAAGTTTTTGACCTTGGACAATTTTCTGACCTTGGACAAGTTATATGACCTGTTTGGGCCCAGTGTCTGCATTTGATAAATTGGTGATCCTAACCTTTCCCTGCTTGCAGGGTTCTTACAGGATTAAGTGTGAAGACATTTCATGATGTCTGACAATCATAGTTATTGACATTGACATATTATTTTGTATTTATCAGTGAGGATGCAAGAAGGCCTTATCACATAGTCTTAAAACAACTTTTTGTAGATATTTTATTTCCTCTCTCTCTCAAGTAGCAGATTAGAAAGTTCCCTTTCTGAAGAGTGTTCTCATTTTGGCCCCCGCTTTTTGAACGTACTTATGATAGAATTAGATATTCATGCAGGTGTGGTGTATCGTTTGAAGGTGACGTTATCATAGGTTCCTCAATAATTTTTGGTGGTAATTTGCCTTCTGTACCTGTGACTTCCTCTGAGGGACATCATGTTCTTTAGATTTCCACACTTGCAGTGAGAAAGCGTTCAAAGTGGATAAAACAAGTTAACATGTCAGAAATTTACACCTTGTGAAATTTAAGGATTTCTTTAGAAATTTCTCCTTTGAGGTGTACAGAAAGATGAGTAGGCCTAGTTTACACGTAACAGAACCATTCAAGTTTTTGGTAATTCAGCAGAAAGGCTTGATGGAATTTGAATTACTTGGTTCTTTTCTTATAATGATTCATGGGCAAAGACAATACAATATATTCTGTATCCAATTACAATGGCTTCTTTTCTGAGAACATTTTCCTTTTTGCTTTTGGTGTCTAGCCCTGCATACAGGCTGTAAAGAGGAACAGCTTTGCGTCCCCTACTAACTGTTTAACTTTGTGCACTATACGTTGCTTTGAGACTTAATATCCTTATCTGTCTACAGGCAGATAAGATATGCTGTCTTCCGAGCAATTGGAAGATCAAATGAGATGATGCGTCAGTAACTTGGTCTAGCTTGTTAGACTAGCAGGAGACTAAACATACTTGTTGGGTAATTATCTTTATTTTATAGGTGTTTTTATACCTATAGAAAGGAGGTCCAAACTCCCTTGTCCCCCTCCCCCCTTCCCTCTGCTCCTACTTCTCACATGTCACTTCCAACCGTACAGAGCTCCTGGACAATAGGAAGAAAGGCCCTTTCCCTGCTATTTATATCATAAAACACCTTCTGTTTCCTGCGGTCTCTGGAGACCCTGCAGGTTGACTTCAAACAACCATGCAACCAGTCAAAACATCTTCCTCAGACACATCAGCATCTTTCTGAAATAATATCTTCTTGCAGTCTGTGACTACTTGCTTCTCTCTTGCATTTTATTTTGGTCCAGATGCAGAGATTCTTAGACTCTCAGACAGATCCTTGATCCAATAGGCAAAACTAGTGTGTGGTATTCAGAGTCATGGCAGTGGTGATCTTTGGGGAGAGTGGTGGTTACACATATGTGTTCACTTTAGGAAAATTAAGCCACTCAAGATTTCTGTATGTATAAAATATATTAGTACAAATGTTTATTAATTTTTTAAAAGGGTACTTTTTCGCCTCTTTCTGCAGGTACCGTAATTCACATGTATATTCACATATATATTTTCGAAGGGCTATATTTCATTTTTAGTTGAGAAAGTCTTTTGTGAAATTCAATGAGGAGGCATTTCTAAGCTTTTAAGATGAGGTGGATTAAAGTCTATTTATAAGCTCTTTGATCATAAACATTTATATGGTGTGTAGTTTATCACAGGATGCTGAATATAAACATGTTGCTACCTTTTTTACTCCTTATTTACATAATTCTTATGTTTTGCAAACATGCCTTCCTGCTTCTTTATCTTTCTCTGTATTGTCAGCGGTTAGTTAGCTGAATGGTGAGAAGATAATTTATAAAATATATGATTCTAGAACTCGTGATACCGTTAGTTACACTTGGAATGCAGTTTTTTATTGGCTTGACTTTACATACTTGCTTCTGCATGGCTTTGCTTTGTAAAGCTTTATTCTGAGTACCATGACAGCCAGAAATTAGCTGAGAAGTGGGAAAGAACAATTTTTGCTATGGCTAGGGAACAAGAAGTAAATAATAGTTTAAGTTTTTTTTCTTATAAGCAGCTCATGACCAGAAGAATGCAGTTTAATGTACTTATTATTTTCTTCTAGATTGGAAGGAAGACTGATAAAGAGAAATAACGGGATTCAGGTAAATGGAATTAATTTCTTTATGTACCTTTTATGTTAAGTTTACATTTTTCGTGTTTTCCCATGAGAAGAACAAAACAATTTTTGTGGTCAACTTGAATATATAAGGAATGTTTTGGGGATATAGATGTAATAGTCAAGTACATACTTATACCATTTAATTAATCTAGTTACACATGTATATTTAATGATCACATTTATATAAAACATAATATTACAATTAATACTTTTTTCCTACTTCAGAATAATTTTCTTCCAACTCTTTACATACATATTTGATGTCAGTGTCTTCATTATTAGAGTCACATTTTTGAAGCATCCAATACCATTTGCCAAGCATGTTATCATTTTAGTTGTTTGTGATACAGCACTTTTGGAATTCATGTATGGTGCTATAATTGGAAATTTTATTCCAAGCCACAAGAAAGTATTTGCATACTGTTAGAATAGTTGCTATTTTCACTCTTTCTGTGTAGATGAACATAGGAGATCTCCACTGTGTAACAGTTTGTAGATTTGCCTTGTTAAATATTCTTTCCTTCCTTTCTTCCTTCCTGTCTCCCTTCCTTCCATCCATTTATTCATTTATTTTATTTGTTTTGAGATAATTGCATGTACATTGTTTAAAATTAAACTAGTACTGTAACAGCCGTTCCCTGTTGTTCTTATACTCCCATTACTCCTTTACCCAAAGATGGTACTTTTCAACTCTTTCAGTTATATTTCCTCATGTCCACCTACCTATTTCTAAATAGCCCACTGTGTGCATTTTGATTTCTTTTAGTACTGTAACAGCCGTTCCCTGTTGTTCTTATACTCCCATTACTCCTTTACCCAAAGATGGTACTTTTCAACTCTTTCAGTTATATTTCCTCATGTCCACCTACCTATTTCTAAATAGCCCACTGTGTGCATTTCTTGATTTCTTTTAAAATGTTAGACATGCACATTGATTTCCTGCTGAGGATTTACCTCTCATACACAACTCTTTACCCTCAGTACGCATCTACTCTTCCTGTCTCTTGCAGTCATGTTACAGTCTGTGGTTAAATACGTATTTAATGTTTGCTTTATTATGACTATACTTTGTTTATGACTGAGCTTTGCGAGACTTATATTAAAATGTCTCAGGCCATTCTGCTTTCTAGTTGGTTGTATGTGAACTATTTTATTTCTCTGGAAAATGTTTGACTCTTTTCTTTATCCCCAGAATTCTGAACTTTCATATTGGAACATAGGTCTTACGGCTTGTCGATGTTCATGGTCCTTTCAATTCAGAAACTCATGTCCTCTAATTTGGAAATTTTTCTTATACTATTTCTTTGATAATTTTCCTTTTCCTCCACCCTTTTCTCTGTTTTCTGTCAGTTTGTTAGTTGGATATTTGGACCTACTGGTTTGATTCTGTAATTTTTTAATGTCTATTTCTTAGCTCTTTTATAACTTTCTGTGTTGTTCTTTTTTTTATGAGAGGTTTTCTTAGTATTTTTTGAACTTCTAATTTCTGCCAGCATATTTTTAATTTCCAATTTAATTTTTTATTGGCCTCTGAATATTTCTTTAAAAAAATGGGAACCTGTTCTTATTTCATGGAGACAGTATTTTCTCTTTTCCCTTGAGAATATGAATTGAATTATTTTGCAGTTTCTGTCTGCTTTTTGAACTTTTCTTTTTCCTCTGTTTCCCCTTTTTATCAACTTGTTTTGGCCCCTGGTTTTATTTTATTTTGTTTTTTAAGATTTTGGGGGGGGCTTCCCTGGTGGTGCAGTGGTTAAGAATCCACCTGCCAATGCAGGGGACGCGGGTTCGATCCCTGGTCTGGGAAGATCCCACACGCCACGGAGCACCTAAGTCCGTGAGCCACAACTACTGAGCCAGCAAGCCACAGCTACTGAAGCCCGTGAGCCTAGAGCACATGCTCCGCAACAAGAGAAGCCACCACAATGAGAAGCCCGTGCACCGCAACGAAGAGTAGCCCCTGCTCGCCGCAACTAGAGAAGGCCCGAGCACAGCAACGAAGACCCCACACAGCCAAAAATAAATAAATCAATAAATAAATTTATTAAAAAAAATTTTTTTTGATGAGGACCATTTTTAAAGTCTTTATTGAATTTGTTACAATATTGCTTCTGTTTTATGTTTCGGTTTTTTGGCTGCGAGGCAGGTGGGATCTTAGCTCCCGGACCGGGGATCGAACCCACACCCCGTACGTTGTAAGGTGAAATCTTGACCACTCGACCGCCATGGAAGTCCCTTGGCCCCTGATTTTAATGTTAGAGGTTTTTCTCAAATTAATGGTGAGACTTTAGTTGTCTGTTCATATTTGGGAATGAGACTATAAAAAGTGGACTGGAAATTTGTTTACCTAGTGGACTTCACTATAGGCTTTTTGGACAGGAACCTGAACACGTGAGTCGCTGTCTCCAAGACATCAGAATCTGCAAATCTTTTTTCTTGGATCTTTCAGTTCCTCCAAAACGGAATCCTCTGTTCACTGTTTTGTGGGGTAAAAGCTGGCCTGTGAGGATTTGCGGGAGCCATGTGGGGGGAGGGGGGCAGACGTCTCAGCATCCAAGCCTGTAATGCTGACTTCTTGATGCCTCTATTTCAACCTTATCTGATGTCTCTGAGTCTGAAGTCTTGCCGTATGGTTTTCTCCAGAGAGTAAACTGCTTCCTCTTAGGGAAGTAAGGACGGTTAGGCTGGCTCTGCTAGTTGGGGAGAAGATCTGGAGTTCTAACTCCTTTTCGGTTGTTGTTTAAAAATCCACACAAATGTATTACCTTGCAGTTCTGTAGGTCAGAAGTCTGACATGGGTCTTATTGGGCTAAAGTCAGGGTTGTCTGCAGGGCTGCCTTCCTTCCTAGAGGAGAATCCATTCCCTTGCTTTCCCCAGCTGCATTCCTTGGCTCTCGGGGCCCCCTCCTCCCTTTTAAAGGAGCAACAGCAGGTCAAATACATCACATGTTGCATTTCTTCGACCTCCTGTCTGCTTACCTCTTTCACTTTTAAGGACCCTTATGATTACGTTGAATCTGTCTAGATAATCCAGGATAATCTCCTTAATTTTTTTTACTGTGGTTAAAAACACAATATCAAATTTACCATCTTAACCTTTTACGTGTGTAATATAGTAGTGTTAACTATATTCACATTGTTATGCAGCAGGTCACTGAAACTTTTTCTTCTTGCAAAACTGAAACTATAGCCACTGAACAACTCTCCCTGCCCCAGACTCTGGTAAACACTGTTCTATTTTCTAAGAGTTTGACTACTTCAGATGCCTCATATAAGTAGAATCTTATAGTACTTACTTTTGTGATTGGCTTATTTTACTTAGTGTAATGTCCTCAGTCAAGATTCATCCATGTTGTAGCATATGACAGGATTTCCTTTTTTTTTTTAAAAGAGTAAATAATATTCCATTATATGTATATACCACATCTTCTTTATCCATTCATCTCTTGATGGACATTTAGGTTGCTTTCACCTCTTGGCTATTGTGAATAATGCTGCAGTGAAGATGGTTGTGTAAGTACCTCTTTGAGATCCTGCTTTCAGTTTCTGGGCGAGGGGTAATACACCCAGAAGTGGGATTGTCAGATCATGGGGTAGTTCTATTTTTAACTTTTTGTAGAACCTTCATGCTGTTTACCGTGGAGTGGTTGCACCATTTTACATTACCACCAACAGTGCACGAGGGTTCCCTTTTCTCCACGCCAACACTTGTTGTTTTGGTTTTTGAGAGTGGTCATCCTCACAGCTGTGAGATGGTATCTCATTTGGTTTTGATTTTCATTTCCCTGATGATTAATGATGTTGAGGATACTTTCATATGCTTGTTAACCATCTGTACATCTTCTTTGGAGAAGTGTCTGTTCAGGTTTTTTAACTGGGTTATTCGGTTTTTGGTGTTGAGTTGTAGAAATTCTTTATATATTCTGTATATTAATCCCTTATAATATGTATAGTTTGCAAATATTTTCTTCTATTTCGTAGGTTGCCTTTTCACTCTGATTGTTTCCTTTGCTGTACAGAAGTTCTAAAGTTTGATACAGTCTCATTTGTCTATTTTTAAAGCTTTTGTTGCCTATGCTTTTGGTGTCATAGCCAAGAAATCGTTGCCAAATCCAGTGTCATGTAGCTTTCCCCCTATGTTTTCTTCTAGGAGGTTTATAGTTTCAGGTCTTACATTTAGGTTTTTAATCCATTTTGAGTTAAGTTTTATATATGGTATAAGGCAAGGGGCTAACTGCGTTTTGTACAGACTTGAGTCAGCCTCCCTCTTCTCAGCTCCTTGCTGTCTTCTCTCGGGGACCAGAAGCTGCATGTCCTGAGCCTTTCTGGAGCATTTGGCTGCATTTTCGTTTGCTTCTCAAGCTTTGTTTGCTTCTCTTTCGTTTGCTTGCCTGCTCTGCTCTGCTCAGCAGTCATCTCTGCCTTCAGCTTCCAAAGTGCCATTGATGTCTGTTGTCTTCACTAATATACTTTCCTGTTCTTTTTGTCCTTATGGATTTATATCTTTTGTCCTCTTTGCTAGAATTTTAATGGGGTTGAGAAGGAAGTAGAGATAAACAGACCTATTCCATTGGGCATCCATAATCCCCAAATCCATATTGCTTTTTAAAATGATATTTAAAAGACTTTTAAAAAATGATACCTCACATTTGCTATTGTTAGATCCTACCTCTGAAAATAATTGTTCAATCTATTTCTTGGCTTCTCTTTGTTAACCAGTTTCTGTCAAGGGACCTATAAGCATCCAAAGCTAGCATTAATTAAAGTTATTTTCCCAAACATTATTTTATTATTAAAAAAACAGATTTTTATTTGTAATATGAGACAGTGAGGTCTTGAATATAAGGTGACACCCTATTTCCTGAGTTACACTTTTTTTTTTTTTTTTTTGCGGTACGCGGGCCTCTCACTGTTGTGGCCTCTCCCGTTGCGGAGCACAGGCTCCGGACGCGCAGGCTCAGTGGCCATGGCTCACGGGCGCAGCCGCTCCGCGGCATGCGGGATCCTCCAGGACCGGGGCACGAACCCGTGTCCCCTGCATCAGCAGGTGGACTCTCAACCACTGCGCCACCAGGGAAGCCCCCTGAGTTATACATTTTTTAGGTGGGCGGACCCTTGATTTATCTTTAGGTATATGCACTGTATGTTGGTATCATCAGAAGATGATGTTCTTTTATATAAATATATTTTACTCTGAAGCTTTTTAAAAAATTAATTTATATTTGGCTGCGTTGGGTCTTCGTTGCTGCGTTTGGGTTTTCTCTAGTTGTGGTGAGCAGGGGTTACTCTTCATTGCGGTGCGCGGGCTTCTCATTGCAGTGGCTTCTCTTGTTGTGGAGCACAGGCTCTAGGCATGGGCTTCAGTAGTTGTGGCAGGCAGGCTCAGTAGTTGTGGCTCACGGGCTCAGTAGTTGTGGCACATGGGCTTAGTTGCTCTGAGGCATGTGGGATCTTCCCAGACCAGGGCTCGAACCTGTGTCCCCTGCATTGGCAGGTGGATTCTTAACCACTGCGCCACCAGGGAAGCCCACTCTGAAGCTTTAATTGAACACTTTTAAGCTAATGTAATGGCAAGAGAGTCCTTTTGGTTTGTTTTTAGTTAGTTTGTGACAGTGGCTTTCTATTGACTGTATTTGATTATTTACAAGGATAGTGCTATTTCTTACAGATAGGATAAAGGTTGGTTAAAATGGGAGATTGCTTGGTATGACTAGGTCCTTAGGGACTATCAAGAGTAGTTTTTTGTTCCAAGAATTGTTTCCTCACAAGCTTTAACCTGTTAGTTGTCTTAAGATAGGAACCCAGTTTGGTCCATGCAAATCCCTAGGATTTTTATCCTGGGGTCCAGGGATGGCCTTCAAAGAGTTGAAGATCCTCCTGAAATTTGAGTGGTAGTAGAATAGGCTTAGCTCTCATCAGATATTCAATGATGAGGGGCTTGTGTGATCCTGAAAAGAGTTGAGAACCCACTTCTAATACATTATTATAAAGAAAAAAATAGAATGTTGCTGATTAAAAGAAACACGATCGAAATGAAATGCCACCTTGCTGGATGCCATTAGATTCCACATTCTGTCACATGTAAGTACAAATGACCGTAAACAGGGACTAAATGAACAACTTTCTTTTTTCTTTGTCAGATGCAAAACATTATCTCTATCTTCCTGGTTATGCACACACCCATTTACACACATATAACTATGAAAGGTATCATTCATGAGGGTAATGTTTTAGCCTAGAGAAATGACCGCCTTTTTATCAGTCAACTTGTAAAGAGGGTAACTTAGGAGTTATCCTTTGTTTTCATGGTGAAACTGCTATACTTTATTTGTGAACATCAGTTATTTGTTGACAGTTAAAGATAGTAGATAAATATCTAAAAGGAGAGATACCTCTCTGTGATAGAGGGTTACAGACTTTTGTTTTCAGTTAAGAAAAGATGGGATAAGTTTATGTTATGTATATTTTATGACAATTTTTATTAAAGATTGAGGAAGGAAAGAAAAGAAAAAGAAGATGGCAGTGACAAAAGATGGGGTGGGAGGTGGGGAAGGTCAGTTGTGAATTTTTGTTTCCAGTCTAATACTTGAAAACTTAAATGCTTTTCTTTATAGTGACGTGTACTGGATTGATAAGGTCTCTTTCAATGTAGGAATTTCATGATTCCATTTTCAAAGTAGTTAAGCTTAAATTGCTCTTGTATTCTAGGTACACCATTGAGTTCTTTGGGACGCACAAAAGTGTCTGGCTGAGAAGCTTATGAAATAGAAGACAAGACCCTGCCTCAGGAAGAGTACATGAGAATAATTTTAAAGGAACCCAGCGATAAATGCAAAACAGTAGCTGTTGGAGGTATGTCATGACTTAGAGCTTGGATTGAACCTGGTGTGGCACACTCTGTACTAAGTCAAATTGAGCCATTCTCTGGGAACCTTCTTAGAGCAGAACCTCACCCTCTGGCCTCAAATACACTAGTGGCTGTTGTTCTCTGAACTTGACTGTGTAATGGGATGTCACTCTTAACTCTTTCTTAAGCAACTCTGTGTCAGCCCCTCTAGACTCCTTCCTATTGCCTGGCATACAATAAAGATGACTGTAAAAAAGGCAACATTTGACTATGGACAAATGAAAGTGATAGTAAATTTCTAGCCGGATACCTCACTGCCTTCTCTTCTGGGAATGGGGCAGTCAGTATCAAAGCTCAATGAATGTGTGTCCTTTGAATCAGCTGTTACTTACTGGCTTTTCTCTACCCTGTTTGACATCAAGGCCATATCTGAGTCTGACTGGGTGGTAGCTGCATCTGATTCACTGGTTCCCTGTTAGTCATTGAATTTGACCTGCTTGTCTCCTTGACCCCTCAAGTTACAGTGTTAAGTGGTTACTTCATTTTCTTGCTTAGAGCGATAATTCTTTACTCCTCAACCAACTTTATCATCAAGGTCAGGGTAATGCATTATTTCAAATCCTTCGACCTTCAGCGATGTCTGGCTTTTGATGCACTGGCTCCTTTTTTATGGCATAGCCTATATGCCATGTTGTGTGTCATCTTGATCCTTTAGGGGTTCTTTTTCTCAATCTACCAATATAGAACACTTTTAATATACCCTGTGCCAAATAGTTTATATCTTTGATCATCATACCATCATGAGAACATTAAACAAGTCCCACTTTCTAGCTGAGAATGCTGAGGTTCCAAGTGGTTAAATAACTGGCCTACTATTTCTCAGAGAGTAAATGGCAGAAATGGGATTTATAGCATTTAATTAGTATTTTCTTATTTTATAATTTTGCTGAGAGTATATTATCGGTATGTGACATTATTAAAATATGCCCTCTTTCTAACATACGCTCTGACGTCTTTGTTGATAACATGCTGAATTGATTATGAAGGCAGTATAGGAAGTATGAGTGGACTTTGATGTTTCTGATACAATCCTGTTGTGTCTGTGACATTTGTACCAGTACCCAGATCCTGTCAATATAGTTAGTGAAGATGATAAAGACAAGGAATGATGAGATTTTGCTAGAAATCTTCTCATGTAGTTCACAAACTTGTTTCAGAGCCTGAATCCTTTAAAATGTAGGACATCTATTCAAGTGCTTAGTCTTGGCTCAAGTGATCACTTTCAGTATGTATAGCTGGGAAGTTTCCCTGAAGGATGTGAGTTTTAAGCTTAAGTGAGTTTAAGCATAAATCGTATCCACTTTTTGTTTTGTCCCCAATAGTGGGCAACATGAGTTGAAAATCTGTATATTTAGACTTCTGAAATATTTTTATTAAATTAGCAGAGGCTATATATACTGATAAGTATTTTAAATCCTCACTAAAATCCTGGGAGGTTGGTGTGGAACCTTCTTTGAAAGATGAATAACCTGAGGCTTGTGACATTATGAAACTTGCCCAAGCCCGTGTTAGAGAATGGTAGAGCCAGAGCTTGAACCTAGATGTGTCTGATTTCACGGACTGTGCTTTGAACAATTACGCTGCCTCACTGATTACACGGTGGTGACATTTAGATTGCAAATGTGGCCAAGGATTTTTTCCTGCTTTACATTAATACAAAGGCAGTCTTAAACAGTTAAATAGGCCTCACCCTCACAGAAGCAGAGGCTTCTAGATAGCCTGGTGTAGTCACTGATGGGGTTGCATCCAAACAGTGACAATTCTGTTACGATGGACTGAAAACTGGGAGGTGTGCCTCCCCGGCTGTGTGTCCTTTCCCACATTGAGCTTAGTATGCTGCCGGGAGCAGTTAGTTCCTTCCAAAGCAGTTGTGGCTGGAGTTTGGCTACAGAATCACACAGCTCTTGCATTTGTATATGAGCCTCAAAATTTATGAAATATACAAACCTTAGAACTTCAGGTATATTGTACCAATTTTACTAAAAGTAAAATTTCTTTTTGTTTTTAAATTTACTTTTTTCCTAATTCTAAACAGAAAATTTGATGAGCATTAACAAGTTCAAACAACAAAATACAAACCACCACTCAGAGGTAGCTGCTGGTAATATTTTGGTGTGGATGCTGCCAGTTTTTCTTCTTATGACTATGTTATACCTTGTAAAAAGTACAAAATTAGAATTATAGTGTTCTAGATCTGTTTTTACTCAGTATAACTTCAGCATTTTCCCCGTTTTTAAGTTTTCTTTTACAACATGCTAAAAAGTGGCTACAAAGTGTTCCATGTGGGTAATAACATGTTATTCCGTCTTATTATTAGGTAGACCTAATCCTCATTCAGTTCAGTTATTACCTCTCCAGATTAGGCCACAGTGGTAGGACAGAAGCATTAAAATAAACAAGAACTCCATAATTGCCACTAGTTTTTATATATCTTGTAAAATAACTAATGAGGGTTAAGATATGATGAGAGAACCCAGATCACTTCCTCTGTCACATTATACAGTGAACCTGACTTGTAAATTTCCCAGTACAAGTGCATGAAGGAAATTCCCTTTTGACTTGTAAATTTTGAAACCTCCTTTTTCTTTCATTGAGGTAACCCATCTATGACAAGTAACTTCAGTTTTCCCATAGTTAGAAGAAACTTCTCAAATTCTTATTTGCAGATAGTTTGGCCCTACTAGTTCCGTAATGTACTTGATGCTTCATGTACTAGTTAACTAAGGATTTTTTCCCCTCTTTTTTTTCGCAAGGAACCCCAGGCCTCATGAGTGATGCTGCTTTACAATCCCTTAGAAACATTCACCATGCAGTACAAATATGGCTTCTCCTGAACTGAAGTTCTGTGCTCCTAGGGCGTCAGAGTTCTCAAATGGTGATTACAGCTGAGATGGGTCAACATTTAATAGATGCGTTCTACTTAGGCTGATATGAAGCCAGGACTATAATGTATTTTTCCTTTTTATTCTTCTCTAAAGGTATCACTGTTAAGTTAAATTATCATCATTATCATTATATCATCATCCTCACCAGGCCAGTGCTTTTCAGACATGGTTCCTTATTGCCCTTGAAATTCCAACATACCTGGGAGTGGGTTACAGGTGAGGGAGGAAGGCAAGGCCTTTGACCACCTTCTTGTCTCATCAACCAACAGCTTTTATATGTTTTATATAGTGAGCTTCCACAGAGTTTTGTTTAAAGAAAGTTTTGTTTACTTCCTTAAGGAAGTAAAGACTGAGAATCACTGTGGCATAGTGAACCTACAGGAGGATGAAAAAGAGAAAGAAAATAGATGTTTGCACAGTATTACTTCCAGTGTTCATTATGCCTGTAATTCTCCTGCAGGGACGCAATCCCTCTGGGGTTTGGTACTTAACCATAGGCCCTCCAGTTGGAATTCCCATAGACTGACCTGCTTTTAGGGCAGTGGTTTCCCTAGAGGTGCCTCAGAAGTTCTAAGGTTAGGAGAGATGGAGTGATAGCCTTACAGTCATTGGTGGTAGAAAGTAACTTTTGGTGATGGGGTCAGTGAATGGTACTAAGTATACCCCTGCAAGGTTAGCCCTGGGAGACTGGTCTCTATATTCTGGTTGATGTGGGTAGTATGAGGGCATTCTTGCCATCAGAGTGATGTGGTGCGTGATATTGAGCCTGACAGTCTATGAAATCTCCTTTATCTATTTCTAGATTCTTTTAGAACATTTTGGGTGGGCTGTCTTAAATTGAAGATTGATATTAATGAATCACAGAACTGACCCCTCTTGAATCAGGCACTTTAGCTATGTTTGTGCCACAGCTCAGTGGATTAAGTAAAGAATTTCCCTAAAGACCAGCTTGGTAATATTTTTTAAATAAAATTTTGCTCCTTTTCAATTTTTTCTTTACTGAGATATATTAAGTATACTTATTTTATGCTGATAATTCCAGTATTTTAAGTCTTTTCAGATCTGATTTCATTTGCCTGTTTCTGTTGGTGCTCATTCATAGTATCGTATTTCCTTGTGTTTATGATTTATTGGCTGAACTCATGTTCCTTGCAATTTTTTTTTTTTTTTTTTTTTTGCGGTACGCGGGCCTCTCACTGTTGTGGCCTCTCCCGTTACGGAGCACAGGCTCCGGATGCACAGGCTCAGGGGCCATGGCTCACGGGCCCAGCCGCTCCGCGGCATCTGGGATCTTCCCGGACCGGGGCACGAACCCGCGTCCCCTGCATCGGCAGGCGGACTCTCAACCACTGCGCCACCAGGGAAGCCCCCTTGCAATTTTTATCTGTGTGAGTTCTTTAGGGTCAAGATTAAAGGCAGGTTTTCCCAGGGAGTGTTTATATTTGCTTCTGCCAGGTACCTGTAGGTACCATCAATCTAGACAGTCTTTAAATTAAATTCTCTGCTTGAGCTTTCTTGAAGCATACAGTACGAATTTAGACCACAAAACCACACGAGTACTAGTTGTTGGCTGTGAATTCTCAAGGGAGATTTTCCGCCCAGACCACTGCCATACCTCACCTCACCCCCCAAAAAGGTGCTGGGGATAAAAAGCAGTTTCTCTTCTCTTTTGATGGAGCAAGTTTACTTCTCATTCATTGCCCATATCCTGAGGGTATAGTTCTGTTAAAGTTCCAGTTTTATGCCAGGAGCTCTTAAACTCACCAGCTTGAGGAGTCTTGGTTTTATCTACTCTCTTGCTCCATGCAATTGTTATAATAAGTTCAAGGTGACCAGGGTTCTGGTTTTGTTGCTTTCTTACTTCCCAGCTTTCCTACTTTTACTGTCTCTTACTTTATTGTCGCCTCACTGGTATATTTAAAAAGATGTTATATTTTCTTCTTTATTTTTATTTGGGAGAGTAGTTTAAGATATCTGTTGCGTCATTCTGCATAAATGGAAGAATGAGTAGGTTTTTTGTTGAGTATGTGCTTCTAATAGATGAGGTGGGAAGATATTTAGGGCAGAGCTCAAAAAATTATTAAAAATTTAGGTACAAGCCCAGCCTCCCCTTTTAATTTGAGTGTCTGCCATGTACAGTTGGATTAGGTCAGGAATGAGGTGGAGAATAATTCCTTATAATATGCTTTCTGAGTTGGTGGGGACTTTGATGTCTTTGACACATTATTTATTGAGATGAGATTTATTTTTGTTCATTGATGTGATTAATTAATTGTCGAATATTTTCCTATATCCTATAAGTTTACCCTTCTAGGTAAGATTCCTAAGTAACTCCCCCACTTTATGGGGGTTTATTTGTTATATTTCGTTATATGATATCTGCCATAGGTCCACGTGATGATGTCCTGAGAGGCTCTGGTGTATGTTGGTCCATTTATTCAATATTATTTCATTTGATTCTGAATTAGTGGAATATTATTTGAAAGTGAAAATAGTTGCAATTAATATAATATTAATAATAATTAATATGCCAGTGATACAAGAAAGAAAGCAGTCTCAAAAAGAAATTCATTTTTTCTTTTTGTGGTACGTGGGTCTCTCACTGTTGTGGCCTCTCCCGCTGCAGAGCAGAGGCTCCGGACGCGCAGGCTCAGCGGCAGTGGCTCACGGGCCCAGCCGCTCTGCGCGACGTGGGATCCTCCCGGACCAGGGGCACGAACCCGTGTCCCCTGCATCGGCAGGCGGACTCCCAACCACTGCTCCACCAGGGAAGCCCAAGAAATTCTTAATGTTATGGTTTAAATGTACAATGTGCAGATCCTGTGGAATCAGTTTTATGATTTGAAAATTCAGCTGCCTCAGTACTCTTTGGGCACTAAATAGGAGTTTAGCAAGAAGCATTGCCATCTGACAGAAATATGTAATACGTACATGTGCCACTCACTAACCTAAATGAATTACACACTCTGTTGTGAACTTTAATTTTCTTGTTGTTTGAGACTCCCATGTTAGATTAATGTTGCAGAGGAGGACCTGCTATCAGGGTTACTGATCTAACGCAGGTAGCCAGCCTTTCCTGGTCCATCTGTCACTCTGCGTTGCTACATTAGAACACAGTTTGCTGGAAACAGCGATATATTTGGCATGACTTAAACTAATGACTACTTTTTTTGAGCATGTAGCATGGTGCTAAGCAAATGTGAAATGGAATAAATGTTGATTTAAATCGGAAGAAAGCTCAAGTTATGATGATTAGGGTAGGGATAACGATTGTCTGGAACAGTTACGTATTTTAGATTATGAAAATTAGTAGTGTGTTTTAAATATTTGCCATGGAAGGAATCAGAAACATACCATGGTAAGCATGCCAGCTGGATTAATAGCATGATTTGTCAGCTGCACACTTACACAAGACCATGTTATGATTATAAATTTTAAGATTAATATGTGAAGGGCTTGGGGATGTTTATTTATTATGATTTTTTTGAGTAGCTGTGTTTGGCAGTTTTAATTTTGTAAAATGTGTTATAGCTTAACAGATCTTCACATTTAGTTCTGAAAACATGGCTGTTTGTTTTTAAAATATTGTAATGTTTACTTTGAATTGGCATTGGTGGGAATAGTTTCTAAGGAGGAAAATGGTTTGCATCCCACGTTGTAAATATTTTCAGGCTTTTAAACTGTTTGATCCAAAGCATCACTATTTATTATTTTTTGCTCAAAATTTGAGAACTTAGAATTTTCCTCGTGTTTCTTTTTTTCTTATCACAGTTATGTTTTTCAGCAGAGTACGTTTCTGAGAATTATATCATTGATATTTTTAATAAATTGAATAAATTTAGGTTGACAAGGAAGGCTCACTAATTTTAGAGGAATTCTTAAATCCTTTAGTAAAATGAAGAAAGCTTTCTTGATGTGAATAGTCTTCTCTTTTTTATGCAGGGGTTTTTAATCTTGGGGCACGCTTGATAATTTTTTTTCATATCACATTCAAAGATATATTGAGCATTTTTTGGACTGCATATATTTATTTCTACCTACATTAATTTGGGAAAAAAACCATAATAGAAACAAAGATTATATAAGTAATAGCTCATTTTTAGAATCTTTTTCTTCCTGAATATTTGGTGGGAAAATGTTAATTATTAATGTATTCACTTTCAAACTTCCACACAGTCAGAAAAGCAATTGTTAAAACAAATATTTGAAGACATAATTATTGTCCTAACCTTCTCAACATTCTATTGCTTTTCTCTTCTGTCAAAGTGAATAATCAAAGTAAACTAAAACTTAGTTGTCTTTTTTAGTGATTGGGCCGTGTCTGGGTGAAGAACACATAAATGTCATCTCTTTGTAATCCAGAATCTGTTTTTTGGTTGTTCTTTTTTTGGCTGCACCATGCAGCATGCGGGATCTTAGTTCCCCAACCAGGGATTGAACCCATGCCCCCTGCATTGGGAGTGTGGAGTCTTAACCACTGGACCACTAGGGAAGTCCCCAGAATCTGTTTCAAACTCACTCCCCTCTTAAACTTTGTTTTCTGTACAGGAATGTGTAATATTTTAGGCTCATCATGTAGAATAATCCAGAGTGATCTCCCTCCCATGGATTTATAGCAGTTATTTCTTTTTTCCCTCTTTTGCTATTTAATCCTTAGCTGGCCTGTGCCATCTCTGACGTTATTATTCTCATTATTTACAATAAAAATTCTATTGACAGCTTCCGATAGTCTGAAACTGTTAGAAGATAATAATATAATATTATTAGTAATAATAAGAAGATAATAATATCTGCTATGTACTGTGTGCCTTTTATATCCTAAGGTTTTTACATGATCTCTAATGAGAAACCTGGAACCTTGCAGGGATCTTCATGAATTCCTTCATGCAGCAAACTTTGGGTGTTACATTTATGTTTTAGACCCTCCTTTAGATACGTTAGGTTGTGAACAAAGGGAAGAAAACCTAAACAAGCCCCAAACTTGTACCATGGAGCTTATAGCCTAGTGGGAGAAAGAGGCTAAACTAGATGAGTAACCAAGATACACGTGTGCTAGATGGTGATCAGGGTTCTGGCAAAAACTGAAGCAGAGAAGTGTGTGGGAGTGTGGGTATGAGTGAGGTGTGTGTGTGTGTGTGTGTGTGTGTGTAACGTTTTCGCCGTGGCACAAATTAGGGAGGGCAGGGAAGGCCTCAGAGGGAAGTGCAAGTAAGGTCATGAAGGAGGGGAGGGAATGAGTTTGCTCATTCTGGGGCAAGAACTTCCCAGGCAGGAAGATAGTAAGTACAGAGGCCTGGATACTTTCTTTGTTTCAAATCCAGGAAACCAAAGCTCAGCCTTGCCCAAGGTAACACAGTTTCAAAGCACCGGTTCGCTGGTTCACACCCTGATCTGTCTCAGTCAAGGCCCTCGCTCTTTCCGCTACCCTGGGTGACTCTAAAAGGAAATTTGTATTCATCTTAGGATGCTTTCCAGCTCCTAACAAAGTGCATTGTACATCGTGAGCACTGAAGATCAACCATGCTGCTTTCAAGCAAAAGTAATAGATAGGTAGGTAAACAGATAGATTAGTTTTCTCTACTCAGCTAGTAGAACGTCAAAATGATAACCTCTTCCTCAAATCTCTTAAGAGGATTAAGAAAAAACTTAGCAAACTACCCTTTCTGCTTTTTCTTTTCTTTCTTTGAAAAAATTTATTATTCGTATTTTGCTTTAAAAATCTCTGTTCTTATTTATTTGTGAGATTTCAAGAGTACACTCCTAATAGTGTACAAACTGACACAAGCAGTAGTTTAGAAGGGAGAATATACGACAGCAACAGAGACAGACGGGATGGTTTTTTTCTCTGTTCCCTTTAAGAGATATTGCTCTTTTGTTGTTGTTGTGTATGTGGAGCCTGTGAAAAGGGAGTTCAGTAGGACCACAGTATACAGTGTCATTTTTAAGTCTGAATAGTGAAAACATTCATTGGTAGCAGATTAAGTGAAGGTATCACGTGGGCTGTGAACCCAAACACTTGCCGTTGTGGTATCACCTTGTACCGAGCACCGTTCCACCACTTGTCTCACGTTCCCTCTAAGAGGGATAGCAGATCACTGGTCATGACTGACATTTGGCACTGGCCACCTGAATTTGGGGTACTAGCTGAGATTTGAGTCCATGTGTGCTACTTTTCGTTCTTGGTCAGAATGAAGAAAAATAATTTTTAAAATTCTTTTTGGATAAAATATTTGTTAACCAGTGTGCTGTTTATGACATTGTGATTTTGATATTAATTATGGTGAAGTAACCCTGACACTCATTCTTAGAATCCTGACCCAAGTGATCTGATGTGGGGTTTTCTGGTCAGACTCATTGGATTTTAGTGGCTATAAGAACCTAGTTTAATATAACTATTCTAGGGTTATCTCCCTATTGGAACCAGTTTGTGAGGATGACTGAAAAGTTAGGGTGGAGGCTGAAAGTTTGGCAAGTAGGCCAAGTAGACTAATCATTTTCCTTTGTATGGGCCTTGCCTTCTTTTTTGTATAAGAAAAGAGTTACGTCCGTAAAGAGTGTGAGATTGTACTGAATTGATTCAGGTGACATTTGAGGGAAACATTCTTGTTCCAAAGATGTTTGTGTATTTCGAGTGGACTTTAAGAACTACTATTTGAGATAAATAAATGTTTGGTAATCACTTCGTTCTCTGGCCTTGGTAGCAGTTCTATCCAACAGTGGTTCTTGTCTCCTTTTATTCATAGCCTCTATTTGGTGGTGCTGTTTTTTTCCACTTTTATGGTATCTTCTTCAAAGTGCTGCTTTGCATGCACTCATCACTCATCACTTTCACCTTCAACTCCCAATGCTACCTGGATCGGCATCTCTGTTGATCCACTCAGACAAGATACGTTGAGCACCTGTTCCCCAGTAGACACTGTTCTAAGTACTGGGATACAACATTGAGCCAGACAAATGCCCTCTTCTCATTGCATGGGGGCGGGGAGAACAGACAAAGAACAGACAAGCATGTCAGGTAGTGACAAGTTTTAGGAAGAAAAATAGAGCAGGGATAGGGTATGGAGTGATGGTGAGAATAGCATCTTCCGCATGGTGTGTTTGAGTGCTGACTGCAGGAGCAAGCCTCAGTCGGGGGCATCTGAGGAGAGTGGGCTTCAGGCAGAAGAAACTGCAATTGCAGAGACCCCGACGAGAGAGTGTTTGAGTGACGGCCAAGGGGCCGGGGTGGCTACAGTGCAGTGAGTGAGGGGAGAGTTTTTTTGTTTGTTTGTTGTGGGGTTTTTTTTGCGGTACGCGGGCCTCTCACTGCTGTGGCCTCTCCCGTTGCGGAGCACAGGCTCCGGACGCGCAGGCCCAGCGGCCATGGCTCACGGGCCCAGCCGCTCCGCGGCATGTGGGATCCTCCCGGACCAGGGGCACGGACCCGTGTCCCCTGCATCGGCAGGCGGACTCTCAACCACTGCGCCACCAGGGAAGCCCTGAGGGGAGAGTTTTAATATATGAGTTCGAAAAGGTATTTGGGGGCCAGCTCATGGAGCACCTCTGTAAGCCTATGATGTAGAGTCTAGCTTTTGCTCTGAGGTGAGATGGTACCTGTGGTCTTAAGCAGAGAAGTGACTTACGATCTGACTTATGCCTTAAATCCCTCTGGTTGCTGTGTGAAGACTGTCCCACAGGGGACACAAGAGGATGCATGGAGACCAGGTAGGAGGCTCTTGCCAAAGTCTAGGCCAAGATGCATAAGCCTGGACCAGGGTGGAAGGAGTAGTGGAGGGATAAGACGTGGTGAGATTCCGGATATATTCCTGAAGGAAGCTGATAGAATTTGGATATAAGTTAGGTGTGGATTTGAAAAAAAAAGGGAGGCATTCCGGATTTCTTGCAAGATTTCGACCTGAGCTGCTGGTAAGTTAGAGTTGTTATTTACTGAGATGGGAGAAGCGCACAGGAGGAAGATGTTGCGGTTACAGGGCGGGTGGGGAGTAAAGTCTTTATTAAGTAAAATAACTTTAATTACTATTGTTAATAATTAAACAATACCTGTTAGATACCTGAGTGAGAATGTTGAGAAGGCAGCTGGCTATTTGAACCTGGAGTTCAAGGAGTTCAGCCCAGAGGTATCTTTTTAATTGAGACTTGTCCTAGAAGAGATGGTATTTAAAACCATGGGATTGGATGGGAGCACCTAAAGTCGTTCTCAAAGTATAGTAGGGACCCATGGGTTCCTTGGGCTTTCATAGGGAGGTCAGCAGAGTTAAAACTTTTTATAATACTAAGACGTACAGTTCAGTAGTGTTTTCCAGAGACTATGTGTGACATCATAGCAGATTGAATGCAAACACAGTTATGGGAGTCTGCTGTTTTCTGTTAAGCTAGGTATTAGGGAAATTTTAAAAAATGTAAAATGATGCTATTCTTCTTACTCGTATGTATGTTTTTATTTTGGAAAATGTATTTTCTATTAAAATATATTGTTATATGTTGATAGGGCTTATAGTTGCTTTTAGATGAATTAATAAATATTTAAAAGTTTTCTCAGTTTTTAATATAGTAATTATCTACAGGTATAACCCTCATACACAAAAATTTTTTGAGTTCCTTATCAGTTTTTAAAAGTGTAAAGGGGTCCTGAGACCAAAATGTTTGAGGACTGCTGACCTAGAAGGCAAATGATAATAAAGAGGAAAGTTGAGCATTGAATGAACCTCGGGGCACTTACAGAGACAAGGAAGAACCCACAAAGGGGGGTGAGAAGCAACTGCTGGAAGGAAGGCAGACAGTGGAAAGAGAGTGAGGTATTTCGGGGGCCAAGTAAAGAAAGAATTTCAAGTGGAAGTAAGAGAACAACCATGTTGTGCGCTGCCGAAAGGTCATATTAAATGAAAATCGAGAACCAACCACTGGCTTTCGCAATGTCGGAGGTCATTGTTGATTTTGAATTGGCTAGTTTCAGTAGAGGGAATAAAAGTAGGCTCAGGAGAGAATAGAAGAGAAGGGATTTGTATCACAATTAGAGTCCTGAGAGTGAGAATTCTCTCACCCCATCACTTCATGTTGAGGCATAGCCTGATCAGCCTTCAGATTCACCTCCGATGGGAACCCACGCCAGGCAAACCAGCTGTGAGGTTGGGATGGAGGATGTGGGCAAGCGGTACAAGACGTAGTTATGTAATCCCCTGTTCTGTGGAGATAATTTCCTTTAAAAGGTGGAGGGGTTATTTTTTCTTGACTTAAGAAACATGTTTATATGGAGTTAGTTGCTGAAGATTTTTCTTTCTTAAAATTATTGTGTCCTTCAAAAGGAATAACTGAATTTATTATATTTACTTCTTGCATTTTATTGGTCAATATTAAATATTATGGTTTTCGAGGGAAAGGAAGTGATATATTTACCCCCCAGCGAGGTCTTTACCAATTTGTATTAAATTTATTTACTTAAAATTTATGATAATTTCTCTTCCACCCAACTGAGAACTCTTCAACAATAAGGTGGAAGTTTTTCATTTTCACTGCCCTAGTGACTATCGTCTTGCCTGGAATACAGTAGGAATTTAATATTTTAGAATAGTAAGATATTAGAACATTTAGATTTATGCTTTATAGTTTATTTTTTGAGTTCTTTTTTCATTGTGTTGTTAAAAGTAAACTTTAAATTGTTAATGGGATAAATAAAATTCGATAAAACCTAAAGGGCAGGTTGTTTTTAATTCCTTTAGGTTGGAACAAATATCAAAGAGTATTTTGATAGGAAACAGATAATAGTTCTTTTCCCTCTGCTTTGTTTGGGTGTATATTTCAAAAACAGCGTGACTAGGGACTTCCCTGGCGGTCCAGTGGTTAACACTTCGCCTTCCAGTGCAGGGGGTGTGGATTGGATCCCTGGTCAAGGAGCTAAGATCCCACATGCCTCGCAGCCATAAAAACAAAACATAAAACAGAAGCAGTATTGTGACAAATTCAATAAAGACTTTAAAAATGGTACACATCAAAGAAAAAATCTTTAAAAAGTCATGACTAAACTAAACACACACACCTTCTGTTTTGAGGCTTTAGAATTTGTCCCCCAGGGTAATAAGAGAAATACTTTTGACCTGTGAGAGACCATATCTCCTTCAGAACTAATTCAAAGAAAAGTTTTTGTGAACTATCTTTTTTTAAAAAATTTTATTTATTTATTTTTATCTTGGGGGATGCATTGGGTCTTTGTTGCTGCGTGCGGGCTTCCTCTAGTTGCGGCGAGCGGGGGCTACTCTTCGTTGCGGTGCACGGGCTTCTCATTGCGGTTGTTTCTCTTTGTTGTGGAGCACGGGCTCTAGGCACACAGGCTTAGTAGTTGTGGCTTGCGGGCTCTAGAGTGCAGGCTCAGTAGTTGTGGCACACGGGCTTAGTTGCTCCGCGGCATATGGGATCCTCCCAGACCAGGGCTCGAACCCACGTCCGCTGCATTGGCAGTCGGATTCTTAACCTCTGCATCACTAGGGAAGTCCCTGAACTATCTTTCAATTTGGGTATAATTTTACATACTATACAAGGTACAAATTTTAAGTGAACAGTTCAGTGAACCAACATCTCTTTCAAGATGTAGAACATTTCCGTCGCCCAGAAAATTCTCTTGTGCCATTTCCAGTCAGTTGTCCCAGCACCGAAGTAAATAGTAATGTGATTTCTATCAACAGAGCTTAGTTTTGCCTCTTGCAGAACTTTTTAGAGTTATATAGAATGTACTTGTGTGTCTGGCTTCTTTGGCTTCACTTAATGGTGTTTTTGAGAGTCATACTTATTGTTATGTGTATCAATAGGTCGTCTCTGTGTTGCTGAGTAAACTTTAAATTGTATGAATTTACCTATTCACCTATTGATGGACATTTGGGTAGTTACAACTTTTGGCTATTGTGAATATAACTACAGTGAACATTATTATACAAGTCTCTTTGTGGACATGTTTTCATTTCTTTTGGATATATACTTGGAGGTGCATCACTGGATAAGTGTATGTTTAACTCTATAAAAAATTGTCAAAACATTTTCCTAAAGGGGTTATATAATTAAACATGCCCATCAGCAATGTATGAGAATCTCCAATATGGTCCAAGCCTTTGCCAACACTTGCTATTATTATCATTCTTATCAGTATTAGCATTCTAGTGGGTGTGATGTGGTATCTTGTGGTGTCCTGACTTCCTTTATGATAATGATGTTGAAAATTTTTCATGTACTTATTGGCTATTCCGGTGTCTTCTTTCATGAAGTATCGAGTCGTTTGCTATTTTAAAGATTGGGTTGCATGACTTTTTTATTCTTGACGTATAGTATAGTGTAGTAGTTCTTTATGTCCTCTCGGTACAAGTCCTTTGTCAGATACATGTACGGCAAAGATTTTCCAGTTGGTGGTTGCTTTTTCGTTTTCCTGATTATGTCTTTAAAAAAGCAGAAGTTGTAATTCTGATGAAGTCCAGTTTATCTGCTTTTTCTTTTATCCATAGTGCTTTGCCTACTTAATGGTCACAAAGACATTCTCCTCTGTTTTTCTGCTCTATAGATTTAGCTCCTATGGTTAGTTCTATATGAGGTGTAGAGGTCAGGATTCATTATTCTTTCCATATAGATATCTATTTGTTCCCGTCTAATTTGTTGAAAAGACCATCCTTATACCCACTGAATTATTTTGGCATCTTGGTAAAAAAGAAATCGATTGACCCTATATGCTTACCTCTATTTCTGGCCTCTATTCTGCTGTGTCATTCTCTTCATCTGTCCTTACACCATTATGGTATTTTGTTAGTGTCTTTGCCTGGTTTTTGTATCAAGGTCATGTTGGTATATCCTTTTCCACTGTTTATCTGTGTCTTTGCATTTAAAATACATCTGTTTTAGGTAGTATGTCGTTGGGTATTACTTTTTAACGTATTCTGACAATCCCTGCCTTTTAATTGGAATGTTTAGTCTATTTACTGTAATTATTGTTATGGTTAGTTTTATATCTACCGTTCTGTTGCTTCCTATTTGTCCCATCTTTTAGACATTTCCTTTTAATCCTGTATCTCCTTTTCTCCCTTCTTTTTTGTTTAGTTGAAAATATTTTAGCATTACATTTTAATTTCTCTCTTAGATTTTCAGCTACACATCTTCGTATGATTTTTACAGTCTCTCTGCAGACGATAATATTCATCCTTAATAAAAAGCCTTTTTGAATTAATATTTTACTACTTTGTATAAAATGTAAGAAACCTGCAATATGGTTTCATTTGCCCCTCCCCATCCATTGCACTGTAGTCTTCATACAATTTATGTCCATATATGTTGCAAAATATACAATTCAGTATTATACTTTTAATACAATATATGCTAAGTATATATAAAGTATTTGTATACACAAACTATATTTTGTACAGTATATCTAATAAGTATGTCATAAGGGAATTAAGAGAAATAGTCTTTCATGTTTACCTACACATTTACTATTTCGAAGGTTCTTCATTCCTTTCTGCAGATTAAAATTTACATCTGGTATCGCTTCTCTTCAGCTGAAGAGCTTTCTTTAGCATTTCTTGCAATGTAGGCCTATTGGCAACAGATTCTCTCAGCTTTTATTTATATGGAGATTTAAAAATGTTTTCCTTTATTTTTGAAAGATAATTTTGTTGTAGATAGAATCCTAGGTTGATAGTTTTTTCTCTCCCCTTCTTTCGGTGATTTGAAGATTTTTTTGTCTGCTGGCCTCTTGTTTCTGATGAGATGTCTGCCTTCATTCTGATTATTGTTCTCACGTGTAACATGTCTTTTCTGGATGCTTCTAAGATTTTGTTGTTATCTTTGGCTTTGGCTTTTGTTGTTGTATCTTTGGCTTTTGTTGTTGTTATCTTTGGCTTTCATGGCTAGGTGAGGTTTTCTTGTGGCTGAGTTTTCTGCTTTTGTGTATTGATTGCTGTTTTTGCTCCATTTTGAAAATTTCTGGCCTGTGTTTCTTTACACATATTTTTCTGCCCCATTCTCTCTATTGTCCTTTAACATGTAAATTAGACCACTTGATACTGCCCCACAGGTCATTGAGACTCTTTTAAAAACATTGTTTTTTTCCTGTACCTCAGCCTGGATTCTTTATACTGACATAGCTTAAAGTTCACCAGTCCAACCTGTTCACTGTTGTGTCCAACCTGCTATTAATCTAATCCAGTATGTTTTTATTTCAGATATTGTAGTTTTAAGCTCTAGAACTTCCTTTTTTATTTTTATTTTTTGCAGTTTCTATATGTCTCCTGAAATTTCCTATTTCTTTACCCATTATATCTATCTTTCTCTGCAGATTCTTTTAATATGTTTATCACTGTTAGAGTTCTTGTCTTCTAATTCCATTTTCTGGATTATTTGTAGATCTATTTCTATGCACTGATTTATCTTTAACTATGGAGTTGCATTTCCCATTTTCCTCGCATATCTATTAATTTTTAATTGTATGCTGGACAACGCAGGTGCTACATTGTATAGATTTGGGATTCTGTTGGGTTTTGTTCAAACAAGTAATTAAGTTGCGAGTCATCTTCAGTGTTACCTAGGCTCATTTTTATGTTAGCTGTTTCCATTTTGCCTGTATTTCCCAGGAAATATCCTATAGTCAGGGTGTTCTTTATTTCTTAATCCATGTTGCTTCTGTGGTGTCACAGGAAAGTCTCAGGCCTTTACCAGGCTCCTGAAACCTGCCATGCCACATCTTGAGCTTTAAACTCCTCTAAGGTGGGCAGCTGTTGGAATCTGTCAGCTTTCAGAAAACTTTTCAACTGTTGTTTTTTTTCTCTGGGATCCTTGGAGTCTCAGAGCTCTGGGTTTAGCCAGCAAGTGTAGAATTTATTTGCAAATTTGGGGCTTCAAATATAGGCCTGACTACCTCATTTGGGAGATTTTTCTTCTCAATTTTTATAGCTACCTTGGCAGGTCTATATTCTGACCAATAAGACTGTGGTTTGCTGCTTGAGTTCCATCTGCTGTGACATAAACATTGGTTGTGGCCTCACAGAATAAGCTGTATAAATGTAAATTATCATTCACCGTGGTTCCCTTGTTTAAGGGCTACAGATTATCCACTTTCTGCCTGCTTTTGGTTATTTTCCAGTGCCTTCAAAGTTGCATTTTATATTTGTCCACGGTTTATAATTGTTATTGGTTGGAGGGCAGTTCTGCCATCATAAAGCCAGTCTCTTAAAGAATTTGTTTTGTGTGGTTTATTTCTGTCATTTGTAAAGAGGTGTTGAACCTCATTTTCATTTGGAGTTAAAAAATACCTTCAAGTCATGCATAATGGATGTTTGTTACTGGCCGATAACACATTGTTTAGACAATATTTATGAAATGATGGGTATTTATGAAAAGAAATACAAGATATTAAAGCATACTCTAAGGTGGGAAATTTGGTAATCTTCTCTGACTTAGGCATAGGCTGATGTTAGATAATCACAAGAAATCTAATTAAATATACTTACTATATGTATTTAAAGACTCTAGGGTAAGCACTGGAAATAAATTTCAAGTAAGTACTTCAGCATTCCTAATGTCTGGCTGCCAATTTCTGACCTATATAAATAACCTTTAAGAGAGAAGATATCAGTTTTGAAGTTTCTTATCTGCCCCTAATGCATTTGGTCACTAAAATTGGCTAGGTAAGTTAGTGCAGTTCTCAGAGTCCAAGACTAGAAAGAAATTAGGCCAACTTAAAATATATCATGCTCCAGGAAAAGTAAGGATGTAGTTAGAAACTGAAATTAACACCCTCAGCATTGGTACTGTTTTGCTTCGGTCTGCTGATGCTCACCATGGTAGATGTATCATCATTATGATATTGGTAGGAATGGGTGAACATTTAAGGAGGTCAGAAACTTTTTTTTCTTTACGCTGTCAGCAAAGCTATGTTAAATAATAACAGCATTGCCCCGTTTCACATTTTCCCTATGTATACTGTTCCTTTCAAACAGCTTTGAAGTATTGTCTAATCAGCAGGGATTTTTGTTTTAAATAACTTAAAAAAAACTCTTTAAAATACACGTGGTCATTGTATAAAAAGAAGAAAACACTGGTAAATAAAAAGGAAAAAATGAAATTAACCCAAATTCCTCTATCAGGTACAGCCACTTTGCGGGGCATACACCCTTTTCATTATTTTCCTGTTTTATTTACAAAAGAGGATCATACTCTATGTATTTTATCATCTATTTTTTTGCCCAGGTATTTCAGGCAGTTCCATAGGTATGTGAATGTCTGTGCTTCTGTACATGCTGTGTGTATTTATTTAAGCAAAAAGAAATTGTGCAGATACTTGTTTTAAATCTCTCCAGCTAAATATTGTTGAATATACTAGGGCCCAGTATACTGAAAATTTTATCATTAACTGAAACCACATTTGCACTTTTTAAAAAAAAACCGATGGGAACTTCTCTGTAGCTTCTGCTTTAACAAAGCTAAGAATGGGTAGCCTGCTCTTATTCTTTTCAAACGTAAGGGCCGTTCACTTACTGGGCCCTGGTCGTAGCCTTCCCTCTTCAGCTTTATCACATCGTACCTTGCTGAGGCTGGAAAAGCCCCAGCGTTGCCCTGCAAAATCATGCATTGCTGTTCATCACCAGCTATATACTTAGTCACTCAGTGCAGAGTGTCATTTTCAAACACTCAGGCCTTCTATTTAATCAAGGTCTCATTGCCAGTGTTGTATCTGGGTGTTGAACAAGGCAGGTTTCTGGAGGTTATAGTCTAGAAGGGGAGCAGACGTTAAACTAGGAAAAGGAATTACAGGTGCGCTGAGAGTAATGAAGAAGTTCCGTGTCATAGAAATGTTGGTAGGTGTCTTGGCCTCACCTGGCACGTTTGAGAAGAGCG
>NW_006798376.1:2776852-2784685 GCF_000442215.2 Lipotes vexillifer | reverse complement strand
GCGTCTTGGAGGAAAAGATGTTTAAATTGACACCTAAATAAGGAGCCAGGTTTAGGTAGGAAAATGGGACCGGAAAAGTCGGGAGAGTTTTCCAGGTGGAGGAACTGTCAGACATGGAAACCACGATTCAGCCAGATGCTTCTGTTCCTCCCAGTTTTCTTTCATAGTTACTTTTGAAACGTTGGGATGATTTTTCCCATAATCACCCATGTAAAATATAGGGTAAGCTCGGACTTAACAGTTCTGTGAGTCATAATCAACACGATATTTTACAGATGGGTTCTGTGAATGTTAATAACTTTGGATAAGCAACTACTGAACAAATGCATCACTTCAGTCTCTTAATCAAAAGGCCGTGCTGAGCCCCCAGCAGATTTGGTACTTGTGGGAATGGCAGTGCTCAGGATACTTGCTGCCAGTTGAATGGTTATGTTGTCCCTAGATTCTTCTCTCTGCTTCTTTAGTATGTCATATGGCCTCCTGTGAAGGCTAGGTGACTGTCCAGACCAGGCTTTAACAAACTACAGCTGAAAGGCCAAATCTGGCCGGAGACTGGTTTTTGTCAATACAGTTTTATTGGCACACAGCTATGTCCATTCATTTTCATGTTACCTGTGGCTGCTTTCGGACTGTAATGGCAGAGCTGAATAGTTGTAAAAGATATCATATGCCCTGCAAAGCCTAAAATATTGACTATTTGGTGCTGACCACTGGCTTAGGCGTGATCTGTGACCGAATGCCCCCACATCATTTCTCTGTTTTGGTTGGTGTTTCTTCCCATATTCTTCACTGCCAGTCTGATGTTTGTTATTTCTGTTGTTCGAATTTTGCTTCCTTCTCTCCTTTCTTACCACTTATCCCGGGCTGTGCTAATAAATAAATGAGGCTGACACATCTCATTGCATTCTGTCACACTGCATCATGGTCAGTCTTTGTTTTCAGCTCTTCTCTACTTAAATTTTGATCACTGCTCATTCTCAGAGGCCTTTCCAATGACTTCTTGCTTCATGGTGGCCTCGAAGAGAAAAAGCACAAACTTTGGCTCCAACAGAAAAAAAAAATGTGTTTCACGTTGAACCCTGCCACTTAGAAAGTAGGTTCACTTAGGCATGTCACTGTAATTCTCTGAACCTCAGGTTCTTTTTCTGAACATGGGGATAATGCCACAGCTGCCTTGCCTGCATCAGGAGTGCTGCAAGGATTAAGGCATGGATGTGCCTGTGTCTTCATTTGTCCTTTTCTGTGAAGTTGACAGTGCTGGATGACTGACTTCCTTTACTCATGTGCATTTGTGAAAAAGTTGATTTTGCTTTTAAATTTACTGTGGAAGAAATGTGGTCTGTTTTTTACTTCCAAAATTTTTGCTTCGGACACTAGTCTTGTTAAGTACAGTTTGAATAAGAAAGCATGAAGCTCAAATTATCTGCATTAAAATCTCTCTATAGCCAAAAAAAAAAAAAAAAATCAATATTACTGAATGAAAGCCCTTTTAAATGTATGTTTAAAATCAGACGCATTGTATTTCTAGATTAAAGGAAAGATCAAATGATAACTCTAGAAATTAGAGACATTTTTATTCCTGGATGGCAGAGTTATGAGTAGTATTTTTGTCACTGTACTTTCTATGGTAGAAATTGATGCAATTGATAAAAATACAGACTTGGCCAGGCTGAAGATAATATATCTGCCAATTCGGCTACCAATGCTAAGGAATTTTCCACTGCCTTAAATTAGGGTACGGCAGTAAAGAAGGTTACCTGCGTGGTTTTATTGATCTGGAAAGGAGATGGTGGTTTGAGGTCCAACACAGATAAGAAAGTAGAGGAGTAGCTTTGTCTTTTAGACGCCACCTGACGGTGACTTCGAAGAGCAGGGTCACTAATGACCTGCTCTTCAGTATACCTTGTTGAACTGTGTTATGTTCTTGTATCCCTTTGAGGAGGGTTTTTTCTTTTTCTTGTTTTTGTAAAAGAAATATTTGCCTTTTTCACAAAGATCTTTCCACCCATTTCTGCATTAAAACTTAGTGCCAGGGCTTGAGAGGATGGACAGTTGACAAACATCCTTCTTTCTCACCCAATTTTGGGACCAGTGGATAGATCAATGAGAGGTAGACATGCAGGGGTTTATTAGGAATAACCCTGATTCCAGGACTGTGGCTAAGTGGGTTTTCTGATATTTCATGCGAGTGAGACCAATTTCCCCTCATAGTGTGGGAGGGAACAGCCTGGACTTCCCCCGCCTGTGGGCAGGCCAGCTCTGAGAAGGGAGGTGCTCTGGGGAGTCTGGGCCACGTTGTCCCCAGACTCACCTTTCACATAATTCACTTCTCTCCCAGGGAGGAGATTGGGAAGGAGACTGGACTGCTGGGCTAGTGGAAAGTCCTCCGCGTGGAAGCATGAGGCAGGGGGAGTGGAGCTTTCCCTCTAACGCTTTATTGAATGTGTTGCATGAATAACTGTGCCTGCGTTCTCAGTAACTCTACCTCAGTTTCATCTTCTGTAAAACTAGGATAATAACAGTAACATGCCTCATAGTGCTCTTGTCAAGATTAAATGAATTAGTACCTGGGAAACATTTAGAAAAGAGCCTTGCGCGTGGCAAACAGTTGGTCTATTTTTACCTTGAGTAATACCAGTATTTTTAATACTATGTCAAAGCGTTCAGATGCATTTAAAATGGGAGGGTTAGATCGTGTCCTAGTGAAGGGAATACCTGTAGAGGTGTAAGTTCACGTTGAGGAGAGAAAACTGCTGGCTACGTGGGAGAAAATTAGCCCTATTTCTTTTTAGTTTGTTTTAAACATATATTTGTTCTTGGTGCTGAGAGGAAAAGAAAGATTATGAAAGAAAATGTTGAGTGCAAGACCACTTTCTTTTAGGCTACTGAGAGCCTTCCCTAATGAGAGTTCTGGAAGGATACGACCTGGGGACGTTAAACCCCTTTGTTTTGATAACTCCCACTGCTGCCTTAAAGGCAGTATTATTACAGAGAAAAACAAGTTGATTTTTATTTTAAATACGGAAATTTCTAGGAGAAAAGGGAGCTCCAGTCTGCATTCTTAATAGCCTACCCAAAAAAAAAAAAAAAAACCGCTGGAAATCTCTCTCTCTGCAGTGGTTACTTGTTTACATGTGGTTACTAATGCTGAAAATATTAGTAAACATTATTTATGTCCAAACAGGCTCCTTATATACAGCACCTACTATGCCAAAGCATTTGTGTAACGAATATCTGTGTAATGAATATATCTGTGCAATGAGTCAGTGGATTTAGGAGTGGGATTTATAAAGCAGTGGAATAAGCACGCTTGCACAAATGTTTATTCTATGCCTCTTTTGACTTTCTTCCCTACTTAACATTCATTAAAAAAAAAAAAAGCAGATCATTCATAAGAAAAGGCAGCCTATTTTAGGGGCATCTCAGTTTACTTAGAAAATCCTGTGCATTGCTTTTGAAAATGGATTGAACACTTAATATGAATGTTTATTCAGTGTTATTCTTTCCTCTTGCCACAGGGCTTAGTTTTTACAAGTTGAAGCTTTGTAGAGTCAGGGGAAGTTAATCCCAATTGTTTCCCTCACAGAATATTTGATACCACTGATTTCATTATGTCTGGAGTTGAAGATAAAGTTTGGTAGACTTGAGCATAAAGAAGCCTGGGAAATAGTAGGCCCAGGCCGTGCTGCTGGGCGACCCTGAACAGGTCATTTCAAGTCTTTTGGTCTATGTGTTATCATCTGTCAACTATGAAGCCAGGACGAGAAGACTAATGAGGATTCTCCAGCTTTCAAATGATGTGATTGTAGGATATCCCTACCAGTTTCTGCTTTTAGCAGGACATCCTAGTCAAGTAAAAGGTCTCTGGCTCAGTGAGTTGTAGCTGTATGCTCTGCTTGAGAATTGTTACTTGAATTAATTTGTAGAAACTGTTGGTACTTGCTCAGAAGATTTCAAAATATATGTGTTTGATTTTTAAAGACCCTATATTAGCAACTGGATGGAACTTTAGATGTTTGCATTTTTATTCTGGTCTCAAAACCACCAGTACAGAAACTCTCTAATGTGTCTCTCCAATTATGGGTTTTATAAAGTATTTAAGTCCATTATATCACATTTAAAACACACTTTTGTGAAAATTATTTTATGATAGGTGGGGTCATAGTGTATCTCGTAAGACGGTCAAAGTCCTCTTGCTGTTTCTTTTCTTCTTCTTGTTATTTATTCATTCATTTATTTATTTATTTATTTATTTAATTGAAGTGTAGTTGATTTCCAATGTTGTGTTAGTTTCTGGTGTGCAGCAAAGTGACTCAGTTTATATATACATATATACATATGTATATATTATATACACATACATACGTATTTTTTCAGTTTCTTTTCCATTACAGTTTGTTACAAGATATTGAATATGACCCTGTGCTATACAGTAGGACCTTGTTGTTTATCTATTTTATATATGGTAGTGTGTATCTGCTGATCACAAACTCTTATTTATCCCTCCCCTCACCCCTTTCCCCTTTGGTAACCATAAGTTTGTTTTCTATGTCTGTGAGTCTGTTTCTGTTTTATAAATAAGTTCATTTGTATCATTTTTTAGATTCCACCTATAAGTGATATCATACGATATTTGTCTTTTTCTTACTTGACTTAGTATGATAATCTGTAGGTCCAGCCGTTTTGCTACAAGTGGCATTTAATTGTGTCAGTGTTTGGCATGTTAAATAGCCTTTGCAGGCCAGCCAGGGAACCTGACTGTCATTTACAAGATTGTATTTTCCTTGGTCATTATGATCCACTTTGTCTTCCAAATGGTAAGAATAGGGTGACAGTATGTGTGTGGTAAGAGCGGAAACTGAGTGTCTGAGTCGATAGTTGAACAGGAGGATGCATGACAATGTGAGGGCAGGATCACCCTCCCAGTCCCTGGCCCCTAGCCTTCTCCTTCCTTCCCCTCCTCTCTCAGAAGGACATGTGGTTGCACCAGGAACTTGTGCCTCACTTCCCTTCTGTATTGGTTATCTGTAGCTGCCTGACAACGCCACTACCAACTTAGTTGCTTAATCAGTGCAGAAAGTATCTCACAGTTTCTGTGGGTCAGGAGTCTGGCTGTGATTTGGCTAGGTACTTTATAAGGCTGCAATCAGGGTGTCAGCAGGGCTGCTGTCTCATCTGAGGCTTGACGGGGAAGGGTTTTCTTCTGAGCTCATGTGATTGTTGGCAGAAACTCAGTTTCTTGTGGGCTCTCCAGTTGCTTATTAACTGTCAGTTGGAGGCTGCCCTCCCCTGGCTCTCTCTGTAGGCAGCTCATCACTTGGCAGCTGGCTTCTTCAAAGCCAGCAAGGGAGAGAATCTCGTAGGAGAAAGGACGATACAGTCTTATGTGATGTAGCCACGTGTCCCGTCATTTTGGTCTTATTCTGTCACAGTTCCCACCCCCACTCAAGGGAAGGGGATTACACAAGCATGGATAATAAGAGACAGGGGTCTCAGGGGCCATTTTGGAGCCTGCCACACTTGAGGCTGGCCAGGAATATGGCTTCTCTTTATGTCTTCTCTCCTCTCTGGGCATTCTCCTACTTAGCTGAGGGCACAATTCTCATCCTTCTGTCTCCTTTCTTCTGACCGACAGAGAATTCAACACCCTGGTGGCCTTTCTTCCGCTTTTCCACTGTGGAAACGCAAGGAAAACATAGCAGGAATCTCAGTCTTGGTAAGAAACTCTCATGCTTTTGGGGCTCTCCCCTGACAGCTGGTATTTTGTGTGTGTGACGTGTTCCCTAGCAGTCACCATGAGGCTTATATAAACGACCTAAGTGGCATCTTCTCAGCTTTTATGTCTTCTGTTCACTGTTGTATTTAAGCAAGTGCTGAATCCCAACACTAGTTCACTTTCCCAGTGCCATCCTTTTAGAATTCTTGCTAGGACTGTGTTTTAGATTTTAATGTAGAATCGTTAGTGGTTTGGGTCCTTTTGCTCTTTGGCCCCATTAGCTGCTCTTTTGTGTCATTTCCCTTATTTCCCTCTTCTCTTCAGTCATCGTTAGGGGGTTTCTTGCCTTTCTCTGTCCTGCTCCTGGTCTGTGACTTGGTCAGTCTCCAGTTTATTGCTATTCTTCATTGCTGAGGAGGCAGCGTGGTGTCAGTTAAGAGCAAGGACTCCTATGTGGGAAAAGAATCTAAAAAAGAGTGGTTATATATGTATGTATAACAGGTTCACTTTGCCGAACACCTGAAACTAAAACAACATTGTGAATCAACTATACCCCAATAAAATTTTTTTTTAAAAAAAGAACAAGAACTGAAGCCAGGCTGCCTGGGTTTGAATCCCAGCTCTGCCATTTATTAGCTGAGGAATCTCAAACAAGTGATTTAGTTTTGTTTCTGTGTGGGTGATATGAACAGTTCTGATTTTCTCACTGGCCAACAAGCCTCTGATTGCCACTGCCGCTCTTACTTTGCTCCCAAGGTATGTGCACTGATATAGGAGCAATTTGTGCTTTATTACTAAATGAAACTTTAGACCAAGATTTTTTTCTGGTGAAGTGGGCCAGAACATTTCAGAACTCATGAGGATACCTCTTTTTTTGTTGTTGTTAATGTTGCCTTGGAAGTTGCTTTGCCTCCTAAGGGTGAGGATCGTTTACTTCTTCCAATAACAACAGCATTTAATGAGCACTTAGTGTTTGCCATGAGCTTTATTAAACTGTTTGCAGGCATTATGTCTTTAACCCATATAACAACATTAAGCTGTAGTACTACTCTTAGTCTCATTCTGTTGATGAAGAAACTGAAGCTCAGAGGAATTAAAGAACATCCTCAAGGTCTTTAAGGTAGATTGGGGAATGCAGTTTTGTGTGACTGCAAAGCACATGCTTTTAATGACCATAGGACACTATCTCCCATAGAGAAAGTCTAAACCCCTCTTCATGAACTGACTCCTTAGGGGAAAAGAGGCTAAGAATCCAATACAATCATGTCTTATAAGAGCTTCTATCCACTTCTGCAGCCTTAGTGCAGGTGACATCCTCTAACATCTCTCAAATGATCTTGGTTTCGATGCCTGCCAGTCTCCTTCCACCTTGTGGGAGCTTGACCTCGCCCTAGAAGATAAAGTGTACGTTCAAAAAGGAGCGTATTCTTTTTAGCCAGCTTCCTATGTGACTGTTGTAGAATATTAACATTGTATGTGAGGTATGATTAAGAAATATTGAGTTTTTAACTGTCCCAGCCAGGATTTGTACATCCACATTATTCTCCTTCAGTGCATCAGCTAAGTTAATTGCTTGTATTCCGGTGATACTGCCATCGCACTGCATTCTCGTAAATGAACTTCATCTCAACCACCTTGTAACTCCTTCCCCAGCCCCAGGACTGATCACAGTGTCTTCTGCCACATGGGTAGTTCATTAGTCAGTTGTTGAAATCACTTCTAATTCTTTCAAATAACCCTGGTGGTGGCAAGTGACCATCTTTGAGGATGAAATTGATTCCTTGAACCTATTAAAATATTTTCCATCATAGCAAAGAACGTGTGTTTGTTAAAAAATCAGGAGCAACTAAACTGTAATGAGACATTTTCTTGTGGGCATTGTACACAGGTTTCGAACGTACAAGAAGAGTACTCAGTTTACTCTGAGCAGTCAGCATCGCTGGAATGAGTCCCAAAGCGATGAAGGGGTCAAGGAGAACTTTTTGTAGATAGAAAGTTCTGTTTAAAAGTTGGTAGTGCCGGGCTTTTCTGTTGGCGCACTGGTTGAGAGTCCGCCTGCCGATACAGGGGACACGGGTTCGTGCCCCAGTCCGGGAAGATCCCACAAGCCGTGGAGC
>NW_006798376.1:2746093-2776729 GCF_000442215.2 Lipotes vexillifer | reverse complement strand
CCGCTGAGCCTGCGCGTCAGGAGCCTGTGCTCCGCAACGGGAGAGGCCACAACAGTGAGAGGCCCGCGGACCGCAAAAAAAAAAAAAAAAAAAAAAGTTGGTAGTGCCTCACCTTGTGGTCTTTGTTTTTCTTGAAAACATAGCTGACAAATCCATACTGTTGTTGATGAGGCTGTGAAGTGAAACTAGCCTTGGTGATAGGCTACTGGCATTCGCAGTGTGGCTTTTATTTTCCACAGATGTCTGCTGAGTGCTTGGCATTACAATGCACACCAGAAGAATTAGCACTAGTGGAAAATTTTCATTCCCTTCTTCAAGAATTTATCATCAAAAAAAGAAACTCGGGGGCTTCCCTGGTGGCGCAGTGGTTGAGAGTCCACCTGCCGATGCAGGGGACACGGGTTCGTGCCCCAGTCCGGGAGGATCCCACATGCCGCGGAGTGGCTGGACCTGTGAGCCATGGCTGCTGGGCCTGCGCGTCTGGAGCCTCTGCTCCGCAATGGGAGAGGCCACAACAGTGAGAGGCCCGCGTACCGCAAAAAAAAAACTCAGTACCGATATGAAGAATGCTAACAAATGCATAGCTAGAACTTTTGGTTTGCGTGTTAGTAGAGGCTACCAACTAAGATGGAGATTTTTATTTAGCACTTCATTCAGATCAGCTTAGAAGAGTTTCATGTTGTTGTCAAAAGTGTGATTTGAACCTCTTTCCGGAATGTTCACCTAGAGAAAGAGTCTGAATTTGATGGACTATCATACTTGCACTAGCAAACACAATAACTGTAATTATATTTTGGGGACATAGTCTGCGGTGGGCACTGTACATGCATTATCTCTAGTCTGCATAACTGCTCTCCGAGGTATGTATTATTGTCCTTATTTTACCGACCTGGAAACTGAGGTTTAGAGGATTAACTTACTTGGCAGAGACCACACTGCTATTAAATAGCAGAGGTAGAGTTCAAGACTATGTATTTTAAACTTATATCAAACTCTCTGCATTTTCCATGCTTTTAAAAGCCTTCCGTACCAAGTAACCTGGAGTATAAAGCTACAGCCAGCCGATGAGCATGTTCCTCTACAATCTACAATACAAATCTTTGACTCTTCATTCCTTCCCTGCTATTTTTATTGGTGTTGACAAGTTTTTTCTTTGTTACCAGGAAGCTCTCTGTATTGATGGGGTGTTTTTCCATTCTCTCCCTTCTTTATGCCCCTCTTACAGACACACACACACACCCTAAAGGTCTGGATAACTTGGGTTTTCTGCCTGTTCTATAACTGAGGTGACACCGTCTCTCATGGTACCTCAGTGTATGGAGCCATTTTACAATTAATATTAATCTCTTCTCTCTGAATGCCTTTAACACTGAGGCTTCAGGTGTGGAAAGTTAACAGGTTCCTATTTAAGTGTTGTCTACTTGGAACCAATGTTCTTCACATAAAATGAGCAATTGCTGCATTCCACTTGCTAGAAGTAAGATGTTTTCATTTGGGCTGTTCTGTGAAGAGAAAGAAATTGGAACTTCCTACGGCTTGGTTGGGGACCCTAAAATGTTAGGAAATTGAAAAACAGAAGTAAAACATCATCCTGAATGACTTCCTTTTGGAACAGGGGGGCACTTTGCTGAGCATAATCCATTATTCCATGAATTACATGAGTCTCCGCTATTTGAATTGTATATATGAACAAAGTAGCAAGTCTGATCATTGAACTCCGGCTGTCCCTGGTGCTGGGGTGATACCCTTGTTAGATCAAAGTGTGACTTTGGTAGATCACGTGTTTCATTTTTTTTAATCCTCACAACCACACAGTATAGTAGGGGCCATTTGATTCTCTTTCAGGAATAAAGAAATTGAGGCTGGGTAAATGTGAATGGATTTTCCCAAGGTCACGTGGCTAGGAAGTGGTAGGATTTTGAGCCAAGGATTTATCTGGGCATTGTCCTTTGATAGATGTTGGTGGTTTGGGTTGCTTTATCATTTACCTTTTCTATCTTATAATCTTTATTTTTATTTTATTTATTTATTTTAATTTTCAATTTTATTTATTTTTTTATACAGTAGGTCCTTATTAGTCATCCATTTTATACACATCAGTGTATACATGTCAATCGCAATCGCCCAATTCATCACACCCCCCCCCCACCCCACCCACCACTTTCCCCCCTTGGTGTCCATATGTTTGTTCTTTACATCTGTGTCTCAATTTCTGCCCTGAAAACTGGTTCATCTGTACCATTTTTCTAGGTTCCACATAAATGCTTTAATATACAATATTTGTTTTTCTCTTTCTGACTTACTTCACTCTGTATGACAGTCTCTAGATCCATCCATGTCTCTACAGATGACCCAATTTCATTCCTTTTTATGGCGGAGTAATATTCCATCGCATATATGTGCCACATCTTCTTTATCCATTCATCTGTCGATGGGCATTTACGTTGCTTCTATGACCTGCCTATTGTAAACAGTGCTGCAGTGAACATTGGAGTGCATGTGTCTTTTTCAATTATGGTTTTCTCTGGGTGTATGCCCAGTAGTGGGATTGCTGGATCATATGGTAATTCTATTTTTAGTTTTCTAAGGAACCTCCATAGTGGCTGTATCAATTTACATTCCCACCAACAGTACAAGAGGGTTCCCTTTTGTCCACACCCTCTCCAGCATTTGTTGTTTGTACATTTTCTGATGGTGCCCATTCTAACTGGTGTGAGGTGATACCTCATTGTAGTTTTGATTTGCATTTCTCTAATAATTAGTGATGTTGACAGCTTTTCATGTGCTTCTTGGCCACCTGTATGTCTTCTTTGGAGAAATCTCTATTTAGGTCTTCTGCCCATTTTTGGATTGGGTTGTTTGTTTTTCTAATATCGAGCTGCATGAGCTGTTTATATATTTTGGAGATTAATCCTTTGTCTGTTGATTCGTTTGCAAATATTTTCTCCCATTCTGAGGGTTGTCTTTTCGTCTTGGTTGTAGTTTCCTTTGCTGTGCACCAGCTTTTAAGTTTCATTAGGTCCCATTTGTTTATTTTTGTTTTTATTTCCATTCCTCTAGGAGGTGGATCAAAAAAGATCTTGCTGTGATTTATGTCAAAGAGCGTTCTTCCTGTGTTATCCTCTAAGAGTTTTATAGTGTCTGGTCTTACATTTAGGTCTCGAATCCATTTTGAGTTTATTTTTGTGTATGGTGTTAGGGAGTGTTCTAATTTCATTCTTTTACATGTAACTGTCCAGTTTTCCCAGCACCACTTATCGAAGAGACTGTCTTTTCTCCACTGTATATCCTTGCCTCCTTTGTCATAGATTAGTTGACCATAGGTGCGTGGGTTTATCACTGGGCTTTCTATCTTGTTCCATTGATCTATGTTTCTGTTTTTGTGCCAGTACCATATTGTCTTGATTACTGTAGCTTTGCAGTATAGTCTGAAGTCAGGGAGTCTGATTCCTCCAGCTTCTTTTTTTCCCCCTCAAGACTGCTTTGGCTATTCAGGGTCTTTTGTATCTTCATACAGATTTTAAGATTTTTTGTTCTAGTTCTGTAAAAAATTGCCATTGGTAATTTGATAGGGATTGTATGGAATCTGTAGATTGCTTTGGGAAGTAGAGTCATTTTCACAATATTGGCTTCCAATCCAAGAACATGGTATACCTCTCCATCTGTTGGTATCATCTTGAATTTCTTTCATCAGTGTCTTATAGTTTTCTGCATACAGGTCTTTTGTCTCCCTAGGTAGGTTTATTCCTAGGTATTTTATTCTTTTTGTTGAAATGGTAAATGGGAGTGTTTCCTTAAATTCTCTTTCAGATTTTTCATCATTAGTGTATAGGAATGCAAGAGATTTCTGTGCATTAATTTTGTACCCTGCAACTTTACAAATTTATTGATTAGCTCTAGTAGTTTTCTGGTGGCATCTTTAGGATTCTCTACATATAGTATCATGTCATCTGCAAACAGTGACAGTTTTACTTCTTCTTTTGAAATTTGTATTCCTTTTATTTCTTTTTCTTCTCTTATTGCCGTGGCTAGGACTTCCTAAACTATGTTGAATAATAGTGGCAAGAGTGGACATCCTTGTCTTGTTCCTGATTTTAGAGGAAATGCTTTCAGTTTTTCACCATTGAGAGTGATGTTTGCTGTGGGTTTGTCGTATATGGTCTTTATTATGTTGAGGTAGGTTCGCTCTATGCCCACTTTCTGGAGAGTTTTTATCATAAATGGGTGTTGAATTTTGTCAAAAGCTTTGTGTGCATCTATTGAGATGATCATATGGTTTTTCTTCTTCAATTTGTTAATACGGTGTATCACATTGATTGATTTATGTATATTGAAGAATCCTTGCATCCCTGGGATAAATCCCACTTGATCATGGTGTATGATCCTTTTAATGTGTTGTTGGATTCTGCTTGCTAGTATTTTGTTGAGGATTTTTGCATCCATAGTCATCAGTGATATTGGTCTGTAATTTTCTTTTTTTGTAGTATCTTTCTCTGGTTTTGGTATCAGGGTGATGGTGGCCTCATAGAATGAGTTTGCGAGTGTTCCTTCCTCTGCAGTTTTTTGGAAGAGTTTGAGAAGGATGGGTGTTAGCTCTTCTCTAAATGTTTGATAGAATTCACCTGTGAAGCCATCTGGTCCTGGACTTTTGTTTGTTGGAAGATTTTTCATCACAGTTTCAATTTCACGACTTGTGATTGGTCTGTTCATATTTTCTATTTCTTCCTGGTTCAGTCTTGGAAGGTTATACCTTTCTAAGAATTTGTCCATTTCTTCCAGGTTGTCCATCTTATTGGCATAGAGTTGCTTGTAGTAGTCTCTTAGGATGCTTTGTTTTTCTGCGGTGTCTTTTGTAACTTCTCTGTTTTCATTTCTAATTTTATTGATTTGAGTCCTCTCCCTCTTTTTCTTGATGAGTCTGGCTAATGGTTTATCAATTATGTTTATCTTCTCAAAGAACCTGCTTTTAGTTTTATGATCTTTGCTATTGTTTTTTTGGTTTCTGTTTCATTTATTTCTGCTCTGATCTTTATCATTTCTTTCCTTCTGCTAACTTTGGGTTTTGTTTGTTCTTATTTCTCTAGTTCCTTTCGGTGCAAGGTTAGATTGTTTATTTGAGATGTTTGTTGTTTCTTGTGGTAAGATTATATTGCTGTAAACTTCCCTCTTCTAACTGCTTTTGCTGCATCCCATAGGTTTTGGATCGTTGTGTGTTCTTTTCATTTGTCTCTAGGTATTTTTTTGATTTCCTCTTTGATTTCCTCAGTGATCTCTTGGTTATTTAGTAACGTATTGTTTAGCCTCCACGTGTTTGTGTTTTTTACGTTTTTTTCCCTGTAATTCATATCTAATCTCATAGTGTTGTGGTCAGAAAAGATGCTTGATATGATTTCCATTTTCTTAAATTTACTGAGGCTTGATTTGTGACCCAAGATGTGATCTGTCCTGGAGAATGTTTCGTGTGCAGTTGAGAAAAATGTGTAATCTGCTGTTTTTGGATGGAATGTCCTGTAAATATCAAGTGTGTCTGGTCTATTGTGTCATTTAAAGCTTGTGTTTCCTTATTTATTTTCATTTTGTATGATCTGTCCATTGGTATAAGTGAGGTGTTAAAGTCCCCCACTATTATTGTGTTACTGTCGATTTCCTCTTTTATAGCTGTTATCTATTGCCTTATGTATTGAGCTGTTCCTATGTTGGGTGCATATATATTTATAATTGTTATAGCTTCTTCTTGGATTGATCCCTTGATCATTATGTTGTGTCCTTCCTTGTCTCTTGTAACATTCTTTATTTTAAAGTCTATTTTATCTGATATGAGTATTGGTACTCCAGCTTTCTGTTTATTTCCATTTGCATGGAATATCTTTTTCCATCCCCTCACTTTCAGTCTGTATGTGTCCCTAGGTCTGAAGTGGGTCTCTTGTAGTCAGCATATATGCGTCTTGTTTTTGTATCCGTTCAGCAAGCCCGTGTCTTTTGGTTGGAGCATTTAATCCATTCACGTTTAAGGTAATTATCGATATGTATGTTCCTATGACCATTTTCTTAAGTGTTTTAGGTTTGTTTTTGTAGTTCCTTTTCTTCTCTTGTGTTTCCCACTTAGAGAAGTTCCTTTAGCATTTGTTGTAGAGCTGGTTTTGTGGTGCTGAATTCTCTTAGCTTTTACTTGTCTGTAAAGCTTTTGATTTCTCCATCGAAACTGAATGACATCCTTTCCGGGTAGAGTAATCTTGGTTGTAGGTTCTTCCGCTTCATCCCTTTAAGTTTATCATGCCACTCCCTTCAGGCTTGTAGAGTTTCTGCTGAGAAATCAGCTGTTAACCTTATGGGAGTTCCCTTGTATGTTATTTGTCATTTTTCCTTGCTGCTTTCAGTAATTTTATTTGTCTTTAATTTTTGCCATTTTGATTACTTTGTGTCTCGGTGTGTTTCTCCTTGGGTTTATCCTGTATGGGACCCTCTGCGCTTCCTGGACCTCGGTGGCTATCTCCTTTCCCATGTTAGGGAAGTTTTTGACTATAATCTCTTCAAGTATTTTCTTGGGTCCTTTCTCTCTCTTCTCCTTCTGGGACCCCTATAATGCGAATGTTGTTGCGTTTAATGTTTTTCCAGAGGTCTCTTAGGCTGTCTTCATTTCTTTTCATTCTTTTTTCTTTATTCTGTTCCGCAGCAGTGAATTCCACCACTCTGTCTTCCAGGTCACTTATCCGTTCTTCTGCCTCAGTTATTCTGCTATTGATTCCTTCTAGTGTAATTTTCATTTCAGTTATTGTATTGTTCATCTCTGTTTGTTTGTTCTTATTTGTCTAGGTCTTTGTTAAACATTTCCTACATCTTCTCAATCTTTGTCTCCATTCTTTTGGCGAGGTCCTGGATCATCTTCATTATCATTATTCTGAATCCTTTCTTTGGAAGGTTTCCTGTCTCCACTTCATTTAATTGTTTTTCTGGGGTTGTATCTTGTTCCTTCATCTGGTACATAGCCCTCTGCCTTTTCATCTTGTCTGTCCTTCTGTGAATGTGGTTTTTGTGCCACAGGCTGCAGGATTGTAGTTCTTCTTGCTTCTCCTGTCTGCCCTGTGGTGGATGAGGCTATCTAAGAGGCTTGTGAAAGTTCCCTGATGGGAGGGACTGGTAGTAGGTAGAGCTGACTGTTGCTCTGGTGGGCAGAGCTCAGTAAAACTTAATCCGCTTGACCGCTGATGCTGGGGCTGGGTTCCCTCCCTGTTGGTTGTTTGGCCTCAGGCAACCCAACACTGGAGCCTACCTCAGCTCTTTGGTGGGGCTAATGGTGGACTCTGGGAGGGCTCTCGCCAAGGAATACTTCCCAGAACTTGTGCTGCCAGTGCCCTTGTCCCCACTGTGAGCCACAGCCACCACCTTCCTCTGCAGTAGGCCCTCCAACACTAGCAGGTAGGTCTGGTTCAGTCTCCCCTTGGGTCACTACTCCTTCCCCTGGGTCCCAATGCACACACTACTTTGTGTTTGCCCTCTAAGAGTGGAGTCTCTGTTTCCCCCAGTCCTGTTGAAGTCCTGCAATCAAATCCCACTAGTCTTCAAAGTCTGATTCTCTAGGAATTCCTCCTCCCGTTGCCAGACCCCCCAGGTTGGGAAGCCTGATGTGGGGCTCAGAACCTTCACTCCAGTGGGTGGACTTCTGTGGTATAAGTGTTCTCCAGTCTGTGAGTCACCCACCCAGCAGTTATAGGATTTGATTTCACTGTGATTGTGCCCCTCCTACCGTCTCTTTGTGGCTTCTCCTTTGTCTTTGGATGTGGGGTATCTTTTTTGGTGAGTTCTAGTGTCTTCCTGTCGATGATTGTCCAGCAGCTAGTTGTGATTCTGGTGTTCTCCCAAGAGGGAGTGAGAGCACGTCCTTCTACTCCGCCATCTTGGTTCCTAATCGTATAATCTTTAAACAATTTGAGAAATAGAGCCATTCAAGTGGGAAGCAACATAGATAGTAGCTTAATTACTGATAAAAGCAGGATAGGAGAACTGAGAATTGTCAGTTACCTCCTTCTCTAAAGCATGAATTGGACCTTAGTAACCCTGATCTAGTCATCCTAGTCTGATAACAGCTGGAGAGAAGCCGGCAGAGAGAGCTGGCTGGCCCTCCCGGAAGCAGGCAGCCCTTGTCCTCCTTACTGTGTGGAAGTTAGCTTGGCCCCAGGTGTTGGAGAGAACAAGAGGGAGTGCCTTGCTGCCCAGCTCTGTGTGCTGCCTCAGCACTAAGCCAGTGCTTACTCTAGCCTTGCCAGGTGATAAGTCACTTGCTTTTGAGAAGGGAGGAGGGGCTGGCGGGGAGCGGTAGAGAGAGAAAGTGGCTTTACTCTAATACTGCTTCCTCCCAAGAAACACTAAACATTTCTTCCTGAAAACATAAGGGAGGGTATTTTAAGAGTGTCCACCCCAAACCGCAACAGTAGAAATACTGCTCTTTAAAGTTTTTTCTCTTGAGGTGATCTTTTGTGTTGTTCTCTCCTGCCTTTTTGATTTTGGAGAGAAGTGGAGAGACAACTATATTTTTCTGTGTGTTTTGGGTATAAAGAAAGGAAAAGACTAATGTAGTAGAAACCGGGAAATGGTCTTTATGAGACATATAATCAGATTCTTTCTTCTCATGGCAGGTGATGGAAATGTACAGAAACAATGGGAGAAGCCGGTAACTTATAGGAAGCCAAGATGACAAGAATTTTAAAAAATAATCAGTGAGTAAAATTTTGTTAGCCCTTTAGAATTCCGTTGACTACAGGGTGAATTTTCTGTAAGAAACCATGGTAAAATAACAGCACAATTAAATACCTCAAAAGTTTAAAAGAGAAAATTTTGAAAAGTAAATATCCAAACAGTACAGAAAGTTGGTGCCAACATTTGAGAAATTTTGCTTTTGCATTATTCTTTCTTGGTAGAATGTGTCATCTTAAGTTGGGTATGTCAGTTTGGTGGATAGAGCATAACTATTTAAAGAATTGAAAGAGGATTCCTTTGACATTAACCTTGGAGTAGCCCTTCTCAAATGGAGATCATTCTTCATTCCATTGGTTCTGTGGGCCCCATTTCTTACCCACTTTTTGTGGGTACATTTTGGAGGTAAATATAAATAAACTTGGTGAATATGAATAAAAGTCAGCTCTTTGTCTATTCCTCTTCGTTACACCATTTTCTTTTACATATCAAAGGCCATTAGTGTTTGTTAATTATCTGACAGTTATACGCGGTTGGTTTTGGTTTCGTTATGGTAATGATAACGTTAGTAAGTGGGGTAGTTACTGGAAAGATCATACATTTTTGAGTCAGACATTCATAGACCTGGTTCTTGCTGTTGTGGTTTTAGTAGTTACTCAGCCTCTCAATCTCAGTTGACTCATCTGTATATTGGATTTGATAATACCTCTCATGAAATGAAATACCATGGGGAAAATACTTTGTGCTGTGACTGGTACATTCCAGGGCCACGATAAAAGTAGTTACTTTCTATCCTTATGTTTGTATCATGATTTATAGTTTGCAAGCCTTTTTCTTGACTTAGAAGACTGGCCAGCTGAACTTCCTGAGCTCCTGTCAGGCAGTGGTGGGTTAACATTGCAGGTAGTGATATGCAGGTAAATGTTTAGAGCCAGTCCTGTTGGGGGGAGGGGGTTGTAGTGTTTGCTGATTTCCACGGTGTGAACACTCCCACCATAGCTGATTTCACACTACCAGCAAAAGTCGCCGCCAGCAGAGTTGGGAAGGGATGTGCAGGAGCACACTGTTATATGATTTCCTACCCACCAGGTACAATAGTTGCAAAGGACATCAAGAGCATTGATAATAGTAAAACAGGAAGTGACGTGTTTTGAGTATTTATGATCTTTGTTCTTAGTATAGTTTAATTGTATGTTTATGTAATTTAACTTGTAATGATGGTGTGTTTAGCAACTGCCTTGCCAAAAATCCTGAGAATATGCAATTTGTTCTAAGGGACTGGTATGAGCTGGCCCCAGCTCACCACTGATTGTAAGTTTCCTATTGTGAAGACATTTCCAAGCCACAAATCTTCAATTATCTTTCTCAGCCCTGGTGGTAGGAGTTTGGTTTGCTCAACATCATTAATCATTAGAGAAATGCAAATCAAAACTACAATGAGATATCATCTCACACTGGTCAGAATGGCCATCATCAAAAAAGCTAGAAACAATAAATGCTGGAGAGGGTGTAGAGAAAAGGGAACACTCTTGCACTGCTGGTAGGAATGTGAATTGGTACAGCCACTATGGAGAACAGCATGGAGGTTCCTTAAAAAGCTACAAATAGAACTACCATATGACCCAGCAATCCCACCACTGGGCATATACCCTGAGAAAACCATAATTCAAAAAGAGTCATGTACCAAAATGTTCATTGCAGCTCTATTTACAATAGCCAGGACATGGAAGCAACCTAAGTGTCCATCATCGGATGAATGGATAAAGAAGATGTGGCACATATATACAATGGAGTATTACTCAGCCATAAAAAGAAACGAAATTGAGTTATTTGTAGTGAGGTGGATGGACGTAGAGTCTGTCATACAGAGTGAAGTAAGTCAGAAAGAGAAAGACAAATACCGTATGCTAACACATATATATGGAATCTAAGGGGAAAAAAAGGTCACGAAGAACCTAGGGGTAAGACGGGAATAAAGACACAGACCTACTAGAGAATGGACTTGAGGATACGGGGAGGGGGAAGGGTAAGCTGTGACAAAGTGAGACAGTGGCATGGACATATATACACTACCAAACGTAAAATAGATAGCTAGTGGGAAGCAGCCGCATAGCACAGGGAGATCAGCTCGGTGCTTTCTGACCACCTAGAGGGGTGGGATAGGGAGGGTGGGAGGGAGGGAGATGCAAGAGGGAAGAGATATGGGAACATATGTATATGTATAACTGATTCACTTAGTTATAAAGCAGAAACTAACACGCGCAATTATACTCCAGTGAAGATGTAAAAAAAAAAAAAGCAAACCTGGCCTGGTTTTGAATCCATGCTAAGTAAACCAAGTTATCATGCCCCCATAGCTTCTGGAATGAAGATAAGGGTCAGGATCAATTCAGAATTTAGACCTATTTTCTTGTGTGACTGGCATTCTCACGTTGTTAACTCAGCTTTGTAACTGGCCCCTGGCACCCCTCACTTCTGGCTTTCGAGTGCCAGTGCTTGGAGATAAGTCAGACTGTTCACTCCCTTTTGAACTTCCTTCTTTCCCTTCTCTGTACTCCCGTGACTCTGCATTTCCTCAGGTAGTGACACTTTGGGGACAAGCAGCCAGGGTGCCCCTAACTAACCATGGCATGTAGGTTTGCTTTTGATTCAGAAATTAAGGAAAAGGAATTGTCTCCAGAGAGAGCGAAACAAAACCAAACAAAAAACCTGGGCAGTTTAAAGTTCATACTGGCTGGATTAAAATCTTAGGGAATAAAATGGAAGGAAGAAAGGAAACTGGATCAGATATCTCAGTGTTTCTTCTGGAAGCAGTTTCTTCAGTTTTCTCAGTTGCCCTTTAGAAGGGAACAATTGAAGCCTGAAATTGCTAAGTAACAGCTAAGATCGTGGTGGTTGTTTTTATTTTAAATCTCACCCACCTAGTTCTCAAAACACATTCTTTACTGAACCTTCAAAAAATGCCTTGGATATTTCAAAACATTCATTTGTGTCAATTCCCTGAATCAGGCTTACATAATCTTAAAACATTTATTTCCTTTATTTCTTCCTAAAACAATAGGTATTTATATTTCCTCCTGAGTTAGGATTGGACTTGGATTATTGCAAAAGTAGTTCTTGTCCGTTTGAAGAGGAAGCTCATGGATAAAAATCTGAGAGACTTGCCTCTGGGTTAAGAAATATTAACCCACGTTGAATAAGGGTGTCTTTGGTAACTTTGAAAGCAAACATGGGAGTAATGATTAATAGAGGAATTTTGCCACAGATTAAATATCCTGATTGATCATTTCTTTCTCCAGAATGGACCCTATGCAATTTCTGAACATCCCCACTATAGATGAATTTTTGATTAGAGCAATAATAGGTGTACAGTCTTCAAATGTGTAAATTTTATAGTCTTTCTTTATGTTCAAATCAACACACTCAGTAGTTTCTGGACGCTTGGGTCATGGGTTATTAGGGTAGATTCCAGTAAATGTAAAACAGGCTTGTTCCACTTCAGGAGTTGATAATGAAGCCTGAACAAAGAAGACTGCCGTTTCAAAACAAGTGTGGTAAATGTTATAATAGATATATTAGACTCTCAGGAAACAGACAGGAGAGAGGAATTACCTGTGTGATAAGGGTGGGCTAGACTGGGGGGTGGGGGGGGCGAGGAGGGTTTCAGGAGCAGATGACATTTGAATTGGGTATTAATGATTAATGCCTTTTAATTAAAATACGCTTTTTTAGATTATAAAAGTTAACAATGCTAATTGGGAAGAGCTTTAAAGTGTGAAAATTACTAAGATTGGAAAAATCATTATCACTACCCAGAGATACCATTATTAGCTTTTTTTTTTGTATTCTGCCATACTCTTCCTGTGTCTAGATTAGATACACATTTTTCCTCCCTAAAATGGATCATTATTAATATTGTTTTGAAACCTGATTCAACTGGTAGTATACTGAGACCATGCCACCTCAATAGGTATAATCTACATCATTTTTGTTATTGTTTTATAGCATTCCATGTATATGTGGTCTGTAATGGATTTAACCATTTCCCTATTAGTGGGCATTTAGGTTGTTTTCAACTTTTCATTCTTGTAAAGCACACTATGATGAACATCTTTGTGTATGCACTGTGGTGCACTTACCTAATTATTCAATATTTGGGCAGGATCTTTGAGCAGAGTTGGGGCAGTGCCTAGGGAATACTCTAGGTAGAACAAACAGTTTGAGCCAAGAGGCAGAGGTGGGAAAGGAAGATTCCATTCTGGGGAAAGGCTGGAACTGTAGTTTGGTAGAATGCAAAGAGCGAAGGCAAGTAGTGCTAATTAGGGCTGGAGCCTTTGATGCTAAGTCCTTTATTCATTCTCAGTTGGGAGCCACGCATGGAATCTATATCTTACTTGAAATGAAGACTGGGTGTCTTCAGCTTTCCTTAATTTCTCTTGTTTGGGAAGAAATAAAAATCATTAATAGTGCTGCCTTCTGAAACTTCTTGAGAATCTTAAGAAACTGATCAGTCAGGGAGTAAACAAATAAGAGAAGTCATGGGGAAAGTGTGTATGTACAGATAAAACTCAGCTAGGGGAGCTTATGGTTTTGACAGGGGAAGGAAACATCATTAAGAAATGTATTTTCTTCTTAAGGAATTTAAACAAACTATTTGTGATTAAATTTAATTTGGGAAAGACATGGGTTAAGACATAGATATCATAATTTAATAATAATACTACCTTATATTTGTTGAGTACTTGTATGTGCTTATGTGTTTTAAATACGTTATTTTACTTAATCTCTCAACAACCTTCTTAGGACGTGTCAGGGATTATCTCCATTTTGCGGGTGAAAGAGGCCTCAAAGGCTACTTTGATGAGAGGTCACCAGACTTGGGGTTCCAGTTCAGGAGCTGCTGGGGCCTTGGGCAAGTCCTGGGATCATACCGGGTTGGTTGTAAGGATACAGTGAGACAATATCTGAAATATTATGAAAACACCATAAAGTACCACAGAAATGGAAAGACTGCTTTTTTCTAATAGGACATCTTCTTCTATCACTACTGAAGGGGAGAAAGCACTTCGCTAGCCATTTCCCATTTCCTTTGTGGTAGATTATATTATTGTCAAAACATTCGCTATTCCTCCCTACCCACCCTCCATCCTGTGAGAGGATGTTCTTTCCCACCCCACTGAGGGTTGAGCCCTGTGGCTGGCTTGCCATAGGACTTGCAAATAATAAGAAGTGTAAATAACAATGATGTGCCATTTCCAGGCAGAAATGGAATAGACATTGCCTGATTCTGCCGTCTTTCTTTTCTCTTTGCCATAAGATCAGCCTGTCCCAGTTAGGGGTGCTCCTTCTGCCTTGGTCGCAGAGTGAAGACAACATGGACCCCAGCCTTGGCTCACCTGCAAAGAACCAAACAGGACCAGAGATAAACCCTTCTCTGTTGTTGGCCTCCAAAATGCTGGTGTTGTTACTGCAGCATATTTCAACCTGAACTGATCCGCTCCTTTTTCACCCATTAGGTGCCACCCTCTCTCCCTTTCAGGACACACACACACACACACACACACACACACACACACACACACACACCTTGTACAGAGAACTTCTATTTTAAGTTGAGAAACAGTGTTCCCCATCATCTGTTGTACTACACTCTTCCTCCTGCATTGAAGAGGTCAACCTTCATCAGAGGTTATCACTTCAGTTAAGGCATTTAAATAAGGTATTTAGGGTTGACCAACTTGACCCTTAATTTTTTTTTTTCTTCAGACGTTTGTAGAACATGTCCCATGTCAAGGTCTGGACGTCTGGAGGTTTAAAAAATCCAAGCCCTGGACCCAACCTTCAGGAATCTTAGAGTACAATGCAACTGGATGCTGTGTATCCCAGCAGCTATAAAACAAGGCAGACAGTGTCGGGTGCTGAGGGAGAGTGTCACTTTGATAATTGGCAAACTGTGTTCATGTAGGTGTCCCCACTTTGTTGTATGCCATCCTTAAGATGGCCTTTAAATGTCATTGCTTTCTTAGTTCAGCTTATCTTCCCTTTTCCATCTCCTCCTTAGCATGTATTTACTGTACCATTTAATTTGCATTGCGTGTTAGACTTCCTTACTCTCAACATGTAGTTTTTAGTCACACAATTTATACTGACTCTCTCACTAGCTTAGTGTATATGTCCTTTCTTTAGACATATATTGTAAACTCTTTAATTTCTTTATCTTAATGCTTACCCATAATATAAGCTGTTTAACTCCCTGTTACAACAAAATTATTGACTATTTTCTTTGATTTTCCCTCCTCAAGTTATTTGTCCTTTTCTCCATGATGCATGAAGTTCCTTGTTATTAGTCCATGTGCTTCTTTTCTTTTTCTTCTTATGGTGTCTGATGTGTTTAAGGCTCTGCATGGGAGAACCAGTTTGTCTTGACTTAGTAATACCTTACCTCAATTTGGAACAATTTCCAGTTGACCTGTCATATTTCAGGTCATGTGCCTAGTAATCTGTCTAATGACTACTCCTGGCTTTGGACCATGGAGTACAACCAAAAGCTCCTACAAGTCTGTCTGCTGAGCAGTTTCTAGATTAAGACAATGTACAGTTTACCTGTGCCCTTCCTTTATGATTGAATTCAGCTGTTCTGTGTCTCATTACTCATGATCACTTCTCCAGTTTAATTTCAGAAGGCACTGGGTTAATTTATTATTAGAGCCCCATCTTGGACCAAGGGCTTTCAAACTTTTTGTCCAACATGCACAGAAAGAAGCAATTTTCAGCCTCCATCAGATAGGACGGAACACTCAGGGAGCTGCCATGGTTTATCGCTAATGGTCTGCCTTTAGGTTGCGCGGTGTGTTCATGACTGCTGATCTTGATATTATTTTTCCTGACAAATAAGTTAAATATTGTGTTGGCCAAAAAGTTTGTTCGGGTTTTCGTAACAGAAAAACTCGAACGAACTTTTTGGCCAACCCAATATATTCTCTTGTATGTAGTAAATACTGCATAGCCAAAAACATTTTTTAAAATGTGAAATACAGTTAAAGCTGTGAAATGCATCCATTGCATTTATTTTGGCAGAACTGAGTCACCTTAGCTAGTTATTTTTGCAATTTTAACTTTCTTCTAAAACACCTAAATGCCCTCTAAGATAATGCTCTCTTTTTTCAACAGGGCAAAATCAATTTTTTATGAAGATACTATTTATAGACCCTTAATTTGCAGACGATCTTCATGTCAGTACAAGCATCTGTATAATTTAAGGTTTACCCAGAGAAATATTTTCTTTCGTTTTGCCACAGAGAAATACCTTCTCTTGGGAAGATATACAAAGTTAATGTCTGGCTATTGACTGTATATGATGCCCACTAGTTCCTTCTCTTCTCTGCAGGGAAATCTAGATGCTTTCACACAGAGTCTGAAACGTTAGCTCAGCTCTATAGTCACCTGAACTGAGAGCCCGCTCTTGTCTGGCTGCTACGGGTATCAGACAGAATAGTCCCAGCTTTGGGGTCAAACATTCATAGCTCTGAAGCAGACGCTGACTCGTCTTCCTGATTGACCTTAGGCTTCAAAACCTTCTCGAACTCCCAGTTTCGTCGTGTGTTCAGTTGTTAATACCTGCCTTGCTGTATTGTGTACAGATTAAATGTAAAGTGATATGTGCACAATGGAAGCCACTATCATTACTGGATACTCAGTAAATGAATTAAATCGAGCATGTTTTTCTTGCTATAGGTGGAATTTCAATAGGAACAATGTTATGAATGGGGTTTCAGTATAGTGTTAGAAATATTATTAACATTATACTTCAGATAAATCATGAGTTCAATAGGCCTTTAAAGTCTGGCAGAGAAGCCAGTCTCTCTACATTTGGTCTCTAGTGAAACGCATTTCAAGTGCCACAGAAGTGTTCATGAACTTTAGAGTTCAGTTTCAGAATGTAATTTATTACCAGGTTGAGGACTGCTTAGATAAGCTTTTGCGTTAGACTTGAAATGGAATTTCTTGATAGGTGGTGATATTCTGGGGGCAGACAAATGAGCCCTCCTTTCCACTTCTGGGAAGTAAACTCACCTGTCTTCTGGAGGACTTACTGCTCTTCCTGCCAGTTCAACGAGGCAGTTCTAGTGTAGACCAGTCAGTCATGGGGCCTTGGCCACTGGAGTGGCTACATGGCCCCAAGCTGGACCAGCATGAGGTTTTCTTAAGAATTTTAAGAATTATAACTATGCAATAGTCCCTCTTAGTGGCAGAGCTGGGAGTTAAGTGGAAGAAGGCAGATTTTAGGAAGGGAGGACAAAGCCAACCTGTAGAAGCAAAGATGTCCTCTTGTCCTGGTGGAGTTCATTTTGAGTTGGTCCTAAAGCCTAGCCACCCCCGTGGCTTTTGTGTTGCTAGACTGAGTGAGTCTGTCTCGCTTTTGCCTCTGCTCCTTCAAGTGCCCTTTCTGTTACCTGCAAGTTAAAGAATACTGAATAATTCATTTGGTTGTTTGTACTTGGAATATTTCAGAAGTCTGTGTCTTTGTCATGGGCAACTATAATAAATGTAATTGCATAGTAGGATGGCTGATTTATCACATAGCTTTTTGAGAACAACGGTAGCATTTATTCCCATCTCATAAAAGCAGAAATGTGTTAGCACTCATCAAAGGATACGAGTGACTCTGTGTGTGTATGTATGATAATGACTCTTGGACAGAGGCTTGCTCTAATGCAAATGTCATGTAGCTTTTGATTTTAAACCATGTAAACAAATGGAAACTTATGATGGTTCTAGTAGTTACAAGTTGCCTCAGAGAACTGCCATTTTGCTACCTTTTATGCTTAGGAGCACTTGTAGGTAAACGGGTAGATGTTTCTATTTAAGGGGGAATTGGTACTTTGGTAAGATGGTCAGATATGTATGTATGTGTTCCTTACTTGAAACGGATGATAGAATGACTTAGTCTCTCTGTTCTCGTGAGTGGATTAGTATTTGGGGAACTGAGACTGTATGTGCTGACACTCTTCTGTAAACTGTACTCCCTTTAGGAAGTATCAGATTTGCTTTCTCAGTAGTGGCATTCTTTATTGTTGGAACATGTCGTAAAGAGCAAAGACACGCATCTGCCACTTGGGTTCTGCTTGCCGACTGGTTTGAACAGCTGTAATATTTGTGTATTCTTGATGTGTCAGCAGTCAAAAGGAAAGTTTTCCTTTCTCCTTTGTGGCTGTTATGTAACTTAAACGTCACTATATCAGCAACTGTTCAGAATCTGCTAGGTTCCTGGGGGATACAAGGCCTCTGAAACCCCATCTCTGCTTCCGATGGACTTTTGTCATCTGCCAAGGGAGAAAAGTCAGGGATTTCATAAAGAAGGAAGATACTAAGGCTCTCGGAGTCACTTGGAGATGGAGCTGTAAAGGATAAGGCCTGTAGGCCCTTGCAGGAGAGGAGAGCTCCCCGGGGCTTGAGCCAGTGAGGAGGGTTCCGGGAAAGGGAAGGGGTTTGAGTGGGTCCGGAAGGTAATAACTGGTAAGAAGAGTGAGAAAGGCCATCAGACAGAGGCCATAGCCTGGGCCCAGGTGTGGAGGTGACAATGTGCCCATTGCATTAGGGCAACAACAAGTAGACCGATGGGGTTATTTGGCCGAGGGTTTTTTAAGTGGAAGCTGGGGTTGGAGAGGTGAAAGCCAGCTTTTGAATGACAAACATTATGGCACTGGGGCCGGAGCTAATCGTTCCTTTTTTTAAACCATAGATTGACAGGCTTTGCACTTCGCATTTTAACTTTAGGCGACTAAGATATCCTAGAAATAGTGAGCCTTTTTCTGCTGTGAGGATGTCCTAATAACATTGGTAATTATATCCTTATTTCCGAAGCATAAGGATCATTGTAAACATCTCTCGGGTGCTTTGAGTTATGATCTCAGGTGCACTTATTTATGAAGGCTTCCTTCTTCTTGAACGGAGCACCCACTTTATACATTTTCACCTTGACTGCATCCTAGGCAATAGAAACAAACTAGGTTATCGCTCTCTTTCCTGTATGGGCTACCTTTCCCTTTTTCACTTTCACGTATCTCAGCGTATCTACGTATGGCTGCACACATGCGTACTATTGCGTATTTAAAACTGCAGGGTCACGAAGTTTATTGAGCTGCTCATACGCACATTTTATATATACATATATATATATATATATATATATATATATATATATATATATATTAGTCTTCTCATATAAAAGAGCTACAGTTCTTGGTGTAACAGCCAACATATTATCAGTTTGGCCAGTATAATTGGTGGTAATAGTTTCATAAACAGAAAATCAATGTGCCTTAAAATAGGTATGTATTTACATGAATGTTGGAAGAAAGTTGCCTGTAAAGCAAATGTTTTCCTCTTGATCTCTGCTATAGAACTATACTAGTTTAACCGATAGAAAGAGGACCCCCGGTTTATGACATGATGGCACACTGGTCTCTGGCATTTATCACACGATGGTGATGATGATGTGCTGGGAGCACAGAGGATGAGACTCAGTGACCCTGGCACGAGGGTATGGATGACTGAACCAGGATGGAAAAAACGGTACAGGTGTGAAAGACATTAGGAAGGTGTCATCATGCCTGGGGATAGTGAATTGTCAACAGAGAGGGAGGGAGCTCAGATGCTCCAGAATTTAATTTACAGTGTCTAGGACAATAAGATTACCTTTATGAGGAATATGAGAGTCAAGAGTGATTTATCGGTTTCATCATCTAGGATATAGGCCCAGTTTATGCCTGTTGCTAAAGTTAAATGTTAGGTTATAGGCTTATCTTGGGCCTGCTCTTTTGGACCATAACTTAGTCTTAAAACTGGAAGAACGCTTAGAAATCTGCAGAGAGAGATGAAGCAGTTTACATAGGGCAATAAACCTGATCACTTATTGGCAGAGATTAGGACAGGAGCTCTTGACTCCAGGTGCAGAGTTCTTTCTATTCTTCCATGACGGTTCGAAGAAAAGAATAGCATTTTAGAAAGGGTCCTTGATCTCACTTAAGATTTTATCTTTGGTTTAAAGAGTATTTTAAAGAAATCTTGGCCTATGGAATGACTGGTTTTAAACAAATATGAGGAAGTTAAACTCAGGAGATTGTCTCCAAAGCCAAGTTAGTTTAATTGGTAACTTAAAAAAAAAAAAATTATCCCTCTGCCAAAACTCTCTTCCCTCACTAGTAACCAACTCTTAACTGGTGCTCAGGACCTAGCAGTTCTGTGGTCTCCTGTAATTTGCCAATTCCAAGCTACTTTAAGTTTCTTTTCAGTATTTCTGTTCCAAAATGATGTTTAGGGTACGGTGACCGAGATAGAATGAATATTTCCAAAATCATTCTTACTTTTTAAAAGTTGGTTTAATTGTGGCATAAACGGAATCATTGCAGTTTTAGGCCTTTTTTCCCCCTGCTACTAATAAAATTTCTCTTGTATAACAGGATCACCAAATCCAAGAATCCTAAACCAAAAGCTTCCTCAGTTTTCTATCACTTAAATAAGGGGCTCAGACCATGCAAATACCAAAGAACTATTTCAGCTCGAAAATTCTTTGGATATTTTAACATTGAAAAGAATTTAAACAAAAATTATGGGCCAGTTTGTCCACAGGTTTGGAGATTTTGATTCAGCAATCAGAGGGACAAGACAGCATTGTTTGAGTGCCTACTCTATGTCATGCACTGTCCAAAAATGCTTTGCATGTATTATTACATATAATCTGTCCAGCAAACTGTTGGGTGAGCATTTTGTCCCTTTCACTGCTGATAATTAACCCGCTCAAGATCATACAGTGTCAGAGGTTAGATCCATCTTAGAGGTTACATCCCAATCTGCTTTGTCGCCAGATTCCACGCTCATTACGTCCAGGATCGCTGCCTAGCTTAAGAACTTTTACTAAGTAACAGAAATTAACACACATCCACTGATCAAGTATCTGTCATAACAAAATTAATCCTTGTTTTGTAAGAGTTGTAAGGCCATCTTTCATTTTCTTGACGTTGTTAAAGGCTTAAGTTTAAAAAAAAAAAAAAAAAAAGTCTAAAAGGCTCCTAAGCCTGATATAAATCAAGAAAGGAAAGTTCCGCCTTAACCGACAGTGAACAAGCTCATTGGTTAGGATCACACGGGCTGACTCATTTCTTTTTTGCTGTGTTAGAGGGCCACACCCCGCATTCCAAAAAAACCTCTGCTGCCCGGCCACACCCGCGGCCTCACTGCTGGAGCCTCTGGGTTTGGACCCGGCGTGCCAGATCACAGCTGCTCCCGGGAGAGGATCCTCCCGCCGTCCGCCCGCCGGGGCGTCGGCTGCTCAGCGCCGCGGTCCTTGCACCCCGACCCCTCAGGCCGCGGGAGAAGGCGGCCGGGGCCCGCCGAGGCGCGGGCGCACCCGAGGAGCCGGGGTCGCGGGTCGGCGCGCCGCCGGCAGCCTTCGCTTCTCCGCCGGAGTCCGGGCGGGCAGCGCGCAGCCTGAGCGCGCCGGCGCCGCGCGCAAACTTGGCGCCCCAGGAAGTTTCCCGAGACTTGGCCTCCTGGGAGGAGAGACCGTAAGTACTGCTCCTTCTGGGATACTAGGTTTCATTAGTGTGCTCTCTGGGGGACGCGTTGTAGCAGTCACAGACGGTGGGACCTGGTTAAAAGCCGGGAGAAACAGCCTCCCTTGCCTTGCAGAAGACACTCGGTACCGCAGTCTTTGCCATTCCTTCTATAGCGAAGTAAAGGGACTCTTAGTTTTTACTGAATCCGCCTTGATGATCAAACAGGCAATAGCTATTGACACCTGAGAACGCTCACAGGGTAGTTGATAAAACAGTAGATCGGGATAGGCTGCATCAACAAATGCTCTGAATGTTGCGGGGTGCTTTTGACAGCCAAGGATCCAGGGGGTGGTTTCGGTTTGGGGTTATCCGGCTTTCCTAATGGAGGTTTTTGAGGTAGTGGGGTTATATTTACAGCTTGGTTACTCAGTTTTGCGGAACTACTCACTTTCTCAGATTCCAGTCCCTGTACAAAAAGGTCCTTCAGCCAACTCCTTTGGCTGGTTGGGAGCGAGCTGGTGAGTGAGATCTGCGCTCGGTGCCAGAAGGAAGCACGTGCTCCCCGTGATTTGGAATGAGCGTGTTTACTCCACAGCCATGCTTTCTATTTATTATGGCCAGGTAACTGCTCTTGTGGAATTTGTGGAAATAAATACACCGAGAAGAATGCATGGCACTTGCTTCTTTCCCCCCCTCCCTCTCCTATTTGAGTTTGCTACGCGTAGATGTTACTTAGGTTGTAACGGGAACCAGGAGACCTAAGGTCTATTGACCCTGTTGAACTGATTATCACTTTTAAATTTATGTAGAAATAGTGAGCTTCTTTTAAAAATCTGCTCTTAATTAAAACTTTGTAGTGTAAGAAATTAGTCAGCAAATGCATAGCAGTTTGTATGGTGCAGGCAAATTATTTTCTTCCAAGAGGGATGGGGAGGTAGAGGGCAGGAGAAGCAGAATCTTGTGATTATTGCTGTTTTACTAAGGACATAGTGCAACAGACAGGTATCACCATCAGAAACACTGACTGTGCTGAAAAGACAGGCTGAAGACTCCCCTGTAGCATAAAGGATGACAGGAAAATGTAAACTGAATTATGAAGTTCCAAATATGAATTGTAAAGGTATGAATAGTATCTTTACACTTCATTTTTGAAGATACAGACTCTAATGCAGTAGACAAGCTCTGTAACAGAAAGAAAGAGTAAAGTGCTTTGCAACTGACTTCTTTAGCTCTATAAAGGAAACTACTCTAGAAAGAAATCACTTCCAAATGGAATAATTAAAGTGTTTTTTAGAATTTTTAATCAGTTGCACTTTGAACTCCTAGTACCACTGTTTTTGTGCTCATGGGCTAATGGGTAAACTCAGCTTGCTTTGAGTTTAACTGATCAAACACCTCCTGTGAGAGGTAACACCTTGGGATCCCATTTCTTTTGGGAAACAGACTGTGATATTGACAGAAATGGCCTTAAGTCCGCTGGGGTACTTGGAAAAGCCCCCTCAGGTGGTGAGCATGGGAAAATACGTCTAAAGTCTAAAGGGATAATTAAATTTTAATTTTGATTCAAGTTTTACCTGATAGTTGTAACAGAGCTGAACATTTAAGTGAGATGCTTTGCACCTGCTACCTCATTCTGTTTTTCCCAATAATGCTGAGAGGTAGAGGTATTATCATCTCTGTTTTGTGATGAAGAAACAGCCTCAGCAAGGTTACATAATCTCCAAATTTCACAGTTGGTTAATTTAATTTATAATACAAGGTAACACTTAAGGTTTGTAATTTTTCCCATGTGGCCCCAATTGCTCCTAGTATAGTGTTGATTTTTCTGTGTGAAATAATCCAGAGGTGGTTCTGGGTTCAAAGAAGATTTTTAAGGAGTTTTAAAAGCTCCGCATTGCCCCAGTACCAAAATATCAAAGTTCAAGGAATAATGCATTTACTTTGGAAGCTTGTGGTTTTCAAATATTAACTAACATGAGCCTGTTGATACCTGAGGCTGCCTAATAGTTGCTGATTTGGAGGGACTTTCTCCTGCCTTCTTCCCGGAAGCCCTTCTCGTTCTGGATGTGCAGATTCTTCTCCTCATCAGGGACAGCTTGGCTGTTCTCTAATTGTAACACCAAGCAGCTGGGTCCGTGGACATCCAGTGGTTGAATGTCTGAGTGCACTCCAGCAGTATTTTATATGCTATGTGAAATGATTTTAAATTTCTGCTAGCACTTAGGTTAGTGTTGAACCTGTTTGTTAGGAATGGTAAGGTCATGAAAGGCACACTCTGAACACTAAGCTTTTCTTGTTAGACGGGAAAGGCTCAGCGCGTCTCACCAGGGGCAGCCAATTCTGAGAGTCCATCTGCTGGATCATCTGTTGGGATGTCATATAATATACAAGAGAACAATGCCACCTTCTTAGAAGACCACGAACTACAATATCTATTCCAGGACCGAGTGTGGCTCACACCCTCCCTCATCATTTTTGCCATCTCTATGACACTGAACACCCACCCACCTTCCCAAGCAAAGCAAGGATGCCTTGGCCTCCTCCTTAAACCTCTTAAACCTCCTTAAACCAGCTGCTTTAAGTGACTGGAATTCTTGAGGATGTTGAAAGGACATGCCAGTGTGATGATAAAACCATTTGGGGGTGATCTTGAGAAAATCATGGAGAGAAGGAAGTATGCCAGACAACTTAGGTTTTGAAAACCGGGGAGATGGTAAATTCTGGAAACTTTAGCTGCAGAGTGTATGTTGCTGTTTAGCAGACTAATAAATCACATTTTTGAAAAGAAGGATTGGGATCACTTAAAAAAACGTGGTGGTGATCAGTATCTAGCATCACTCATCTCCAGTTGACCTTTCTTTCTCGATAGTTGCTGAACTAGTATATCAGGACATGCCGTAGATACATCGTCTGCTCTGGAAAAACATTTAACACAGGGCTGTGTGTGCTTTACTCAGGGTGGACAAAGTGGGTGGACAGCAGTATAGGTAAGTGGGTTTGTGTCTTATACCTGAAGAGGGGTGATCAGTAAGGTGACGTCAGACTTGAATAAGGTGCCCGCAGTGTGCCTTAATGAGGACATTTGATACAGCTGGACAACGAAACACACACTAGTAGAGACAGAGAATTTAGAACCAAGGAGGTGACGATCCCACAGTTCTCTGAAGCACTGTAGATAGTGGTTAAGGACAAGGACTTTGGAGCCTGCCCTTGGGCAGGTTATGTGAGCGCCCTGTGCCTCAGTCTCTTCGTTCAGAAGATGCAGATAATAATACTTCCCTCACACGGCCGTTGAAAATGTTAGGGATCACATTAGATTATTCAGGAGAAGTGCTTAAAAACAGAGCCTGACTGTAAATTGTAAATTGTATGTGCCACGTTTTAGTCTTTTGTTGTTGCTACTGCTTTTTCTTCCTGTGGCAACGTCGTGCATATATCTGGGTTTATGTTTAAGTGTGTGTCCAGAACGGAGTAATCAGGTTTTGGAGAGGGTCTAGAAACTATACGAACAGTGGTTGAAGACGCTGGAGACGTATGCCTTAGTGTAAAAGCTGAGGGAGAGTAATCATATACTGTGAAGTGAAGCAGAGGTGGTCACATTCTGAATTCTGAGATATTTCATGCAGTCTAACAAGTGCTTTCTCTTAAGGAGCTGTAGCTTGGTATAAGAGAAATCTCCATTAAACTAGGATTTAGTAGAATTCTTTCCTGGTTATCAATATAGCCTTTAACCAGGCAGTTAACTCAGCGGCTTTCCTTGGGGTGTGATTTACCCCTCAAGGGACATTTGGACATAGTTTTGATGGACGCAGCTGGGGTGGGAAGATGTGCTGCTGGCATTTGACGGGTAGAGGCCAGGGATGCTGCTAACGTCCTGCAACGCACAGGACAGCCCCCAGACTAAAAATCATCCTGTTCAAATGTCGATCGTGCTGAGGCTGAGAAACCCTGGCTTAACTCTTCAATATGTGTGTTTCTCTTCGTGAAGTTCGAATACTGATCCTTGCTTTAGGGACATCACAGAGTAGCTTTAAGAGTATATCTGTGAAAGGGCCTTTGAGAGTTAATGTATTCTGAAATCTGCAGATGTATACAGCATATACCTTTTATCAGCAGCGGCACAGTAAAATATTATTTGCTCCGTTCCAGGGAGGAATATATTACAGGGGTTTGAGAGTCCAATAAGCCTATGCTTGAATCTCAGCCTTACCAATTCAACCTGCTGTGTGATTTGGGGCAAGTTTCTTTATGTGTGAAAACCCAATTCGTGTTTCATAGAGTGTGGACTGTGCTACCAGATTTACATTCATGCCTTGTATGTAGTAAGACATTTTACAATTAACTTTTTTTCTTTTTTTTTTGGCAATGGGATTGAGTGGTGCTTATTGAAATGTAAGATTTGGAAAGAGGATGAATAAAGAAATTGGATCTTAATGTTAAAAGACAGAAAACAAAAAGGCCTCTTGTCTTCAGAAATTAGGAGAGGTGAATATCTTTGCAAGTGTTGATTTGGCCTTGGAGGTAAGGACCATAATGTGCACCGAGGTGAGAAGCACTTATCTGAGGAAGAGGATGAGTTGCATGGAAAACAAGAGTTACCTACGTCATATTAGTCTGGAACTAGCCAGGATATGGTTTCTAGGTTTGTGAATTGCTCCACTACAAAAACTTGTAATGTTTGTTCTTAAGCAGTGTAATTCGCTCTGTTTTTTCATCTTACTCTTGATATTATGGTTTCTTAATATATTTTCCAGTGCCTTAAGATGTAAGCAACATACCCAGCCACTGAATGTGCAAGTGTGTCAGCTTTGCAGTCTTAGTGATTTCTGTACCTTCTCAGCCACCCCGCAAAAGATAAGGCAAAGCTTTCATGTGATCACTCTTCCTGTCACCTCCACTTGTGCACCAGCTGTGGACCTAGAAGTCTGGAGTCCATCCACAAGGCCCACTGTTTTCCTGCTGCTATGGCAACCTATGTCAGTATGTAGCATATCCATAAAATCAGTTGAGAGTTAATGTGTTTGACTTACAAGTGTGATTACGTGTGTGTGTGTGTGTGAGTGTGAGTGTGAGTGATGAGGCTTGGGTGGAAAGATCCCCAAGCGTGTACAACCCACCTGCTGTCTACTTTGTAAAGGCAGAATGTTTTGTAGCAATGTTCATCTCCCAAGGAGGTAGCAGTCAGAGACCCAGCAATGAAAAGTTCCCTGAGTTAGAAAGAGGCTCTTACTCAGGTTGGAGAGTGGAAGTTAGTGATTTTTTTAAAGAGAGGCTACTCCTAATTTTCTTTCTCATGGTCCTTAACCGCATGGGAACTGAATTGTTTAAACCTCACATAAACATGTGACTTCAGCCCTCAGATGGAAGAAGTGTTAGTCCCCCAGCAGCCCGCCTCTCTCTGGGCATCTGGAAACTTTTCCTCCTGGAGCAGTGCGGAGAGTTAATGGCCGGCTCATACCAGGAGAGCGATGGCAGCCCCAAGGTGAAGTGCAGCAGCTGCATGTAGAATGGAATGACTTGGGGATCAAAACACCCTTTGGAGAATTTATAACACAGACTAAGCCCTGTTAGTGCTTGGAGGCTTTCATTAAGCTAACGTTCAAGCTTGCTTAACTCTCCTGATTGTGCAAAAATAGAAGGTGGCATTCGAGACCCTCATGGTCTCAAGCTGCCCCTGATTTTCTGGGTAAGCGTTCTTGGCAAAAAACTCAGTGATTCTAATGGAGAATCCCGAATTGGTTACACAGATATTGCATACCTCTGTGGGGTCAGAAGGCAAGAGTCTGATATTAAAGCAAAGCTGAAAGTCAGGTTCATAATAAACTAAATGGGATTAATAGATACATCACTATTTTAGATGGTGCCATTGACCACAATTCTTGAGACCTGACAGATGACTGCTCCACTTTAGGTACATCCTTATATGTATCATTTTGATTTCTCAGAGGTGGATGAGACTAGAAAATTCCATGAGCTTCTGAAAAAAAGTGTTGGAAGGCTGACTGTGGATTTACAAAGGCCCCTGGGCACCGGCTTGGTGAAACTCTTCGGTATTTGATACCAAAATCCAAGTTCTAGCTTTGTGCTGAGTCAACAGATCTAAAGATAGATTTCTTTGGGTTTTGAAACTAGAGTCTCACCAGAAGGCCCCAACACATTTTAGACATAAAAGGAACAAAGAGATTTAAAATGTCAAAGTAGAGTGTAATAGGATAGCTCATTCTCCATGTCTAAGGTCTGTTAGCTTGTATTTTTGGCGTTTAATGGTTTTCTAAAAATATGCTTCTTTCAATATCAGTTGTGGGTGGAGTGTTTTTTTTGTTTTTTTTTTTTTTTTTTTTTTTTTTAAAAGCTGTCTGTCCCCCTTCCCTGAAATTCGTAAAGACTTCATCTCCCTGTGGAGTTGTTGGCTCCTACCCTAAATGTGGTGTGTGTACCCTCATGAGGGCCAACAGGGAGATCCCTTCCACTTTCTGACTTGGATAAAAAGATAAGACCCCCAAAGAAACTATAAAACACCTCTGTAAAGAATGAATCACAGCAAAGATAGAGAAAGTAAGTAAAGAGATTAAACGGCTTCTAGGGCAGAATTATAACTTAGTTAAAAGTACTGGCATGCTAGTCTGAGAAGGGATCTGTTTGAAGGGGAATTTAGCGGACTGGAACTTGGAGAGGCCACGCTGGCCTCTCTACGGGAGAAGGTCCCTTCCCCCTCGTATAGTATCAGCAGGTCTCCGTATGGATCTTATCCCAGTGGTGGGGCCGCCTGTGGGCTTTTGAAATCGAATGGTTAGGTTCCCAACCTGACTTAGACTGTGGTCTTGCCCTCCCCACTGAACACCCCTGAGCCTACCTTTTTTTTTTTTTTTTTTTAATATTTTTGTCTGCTGGGTCTTCGTTTCTGCACACGGGCTTTCTCTAGTTGCCGCGAGCGGGGGCTACTCTTCATTGGGTTGCGCGGGCTTCTCATTGCGGTGGCTTCTCTTGTTGGGGAGCACGGGCTCTAGGGGTGCAGACTCAGTAGTTGTGGTGCACGGGCTTAGTTGCTCCGCGGCATGTGGGACCTTCCCGGACCAGGGCTCGGACCCGCGTCCCCTGCATTGGCAGGTGGATTCTTAAGCACTGCGCCACCAGGGAAGTTCCCCTCCCCCCCACCCCGAGCCTACCTTAACCTCACAGTGCAGTGTCGGGCCACACGGGAAGCCACAAAACACATTACCCTTCCATGCCTGTGATGCATCCTTCTGATTATAATTTGGGTTCCTCATGAATTATACTTTTCAGGAGACACAGGATCAGCAGATATCAGCGTCCACCATCCAGTCTACATGATGGTATTAAATTGACATTTTTACTTTACCGTCACCCTGAGTTTGGTTAGCCTGAACCCTCTCTTGATCACCATATTTATGAATTGCAAGGTTCAAGGGCCAGCCTTGGACTGTGGTAAGTCCACCAAGATGCAATACTCCGCACGGACTAGCTGGCTTCCCCCGTGTTGCTTGTCTTCACCGTGAGCGTCCTTTCCTTACGTTGTGACCGGCAACATAAGCGTGTGATTCCCATCTTAATGATAGTATATTTTTTGCTTTTTTGAAAATGTTGAGAAGAAAAATGAGTGTAACGGAATGCTTATTCATGCTGGAAGTGTGATGGTCTATTGTGAGTGACTCATGTAAACATGAGTAAAGCAATCTAGAATACTAGAATTGTTATCGTTACAGTTACCATGTAAACTAACTAATTCCTACTTTGCTAGTTAGTGTATCCTGTAATTCTCATTTAAATTGCACAAATTACTAAACAATTACAGAAGTCCCCAATCACAGCACTTCATAGCCCACATTTCACAGTAGAATTGTTCAGTACGGTTTTGTATTGCTAAGATTCTTGTACATTTATGAAGTATACTTTTATTTGGTTCTCAGGATAACATGGCCAAGTCTTTGGGGCATTAGGATTCTGGAAGCTGTGGTACTTTTAAAGTCTATTCATGTAAAACTGTCCTTTAAAAATTTTTATATTCCCACGGATATACTGAAACGATTCCCTGCAGTTAAGCACTGTTGATAGTAAGTGATTTTGTGCTATTCAGCAATGGTTTGATAATATCAGTCTAGTGGCCTGGGAGAGTCACCTTCTTAAACCTTTAGCATTTACTTCTGGGAGCAGAATTCTCAGGAGAAACAGGAACCTGATGTCATTTACTTTGATGATGTCCCCACGTAAAGGTCAGAGATGTGAAAGTGAATGTTTGTAACCCAGAAACTAAGCCATCATCCGTCTAGATCAAAGGGAATGCCTCTTACAATTGGAGTAGCTCTGGGATAGTTGGAGATATGTCGTGTGAAAACCACACGGCCCTAGGAAGACTCTAGGAGAGTCCTCCTGGAAAGAAAGTAAGGATTGGACTGGGACAGTGCAGTAGGGAATAAGCAGGAGGTTATTCCCATTGGGTTGAAGAATAGGGAACACAAAGCAAGATTCTAATGTTATTTACAATTCCAGAGAGCTTCTCCTCTTACTGGACTGAGCCCTATACTTCTCACCAACCAACATTTTCTCCAGACCTTCATTCTCAAGCTACCATTGTGTTCAAAGGAGGTTTATTCTCTGAAAGTTGGTTAACTAAGTTATCTGAGTAAATTGTGTGTTCCTGTGGTTAGAGATCGGGTAGGCCAGGGGTTGTTATATTTTTAAATCATAAATAGAATGAACAAAAGGGCTGAGAGTTCTACAGTGCTGCTCTCTGTATCCACCTGTTCCCTGCCAACGCCCACAGAAACACCCGCAGCAGGAGTTCTTCCCCACAGTGGAGATGACCATATGCTAGACCTCTGCCGTCCAGTCCTGCAGCCACTGGCCACTTGCAGATATTTAAACACATTAAATAAAATTCAATTAAACATTCTGTTTCTCAGTCATGCTAACCACATCCCGGTGCTCAGGAGCTACACGTGCTTGGTGGTTACCATGGTGGGCAGAACAGATACAGAACATTTACATCATCTCATCCCAGGAAGGTGATTCAGCCTTAAGGAAAATAGGTATTAAGGCATTGGATCCATTTTCAAGGAATTCCTATATAAACCAATACATTTCTAGGGCTTAACAAAGTTGACTCTTTTAGGCCAGATGAAGGTATTAGTAGTAGTATTGAAAATCTTAGTTTTCCTCAAGTTTCAACTTTGAATTCCAGCGGAGCATGACTGCTTTTGAGAGTCAAAGTGAATTATCAGCACATTATAGGGTAACTGGCTAGTCAGGGCCTAAGTAGGAAAACAGAAGCCACTTTTATTTACAACAGAGAGTATTTAGTGAAGTTCCTTCCACAGGTGATGGTGCAGCAGGGAGCCCATTGAAGAAGCCTAGAGATTAGCCCCAGCAG
>NW_006798376.1:2743407-2746028 GCF_000442215.2 Lipotes vexillifer | reverse complement strand
GAATTCATTACTAGTCTCAGGCTGGAGGGACAAGTTGTGGAGGCTATTATTGGAGCTCAGGGGCAGATAAAAGCCAAAGCCACAAAGGAGATCCGGGACAGGAAGGTGAGAAGTACCCCTGGCAGCTTCTGCTCTCCAGTGTTCTGCCAGCGCCTCCCATTTGTTGAATCCAGCAGGTTGATCCCCTGTGACAACGCAGAGCAGAGTCGGGGACCAGAAGGGATGGATCTATCAGCCCAGGACCGACGCAGCTGGTATCTGGTGAGCTGAGCACCTCTTATGTATTGGGTTCGCCAAAAAGTTCATTCGGGTTTTTCCATAACATCTTACAGGAAAACCTGAACGAACTGTTTGGCCAGCCAATATAAGGTGACCTAATGCGTCCTGGCCTCCGGGCGTGCGCAGTCATGCACTTTTCCATACATCACTTAGTAGATTGCATTACATGTTTCTCTCTTGAGATGGACTGTGACTCCTTGGGGGCAGGGACTGTGTTCCATGCATCTTGGTAGTCCAGGTCCCTGGCACATAGTGAGTACATTTTTAGGTTTTTAACAGATTGGTTCAAAATTTACTGAAGTGCATTGTTTGGAAGATTTTTTCACAGAAAGCTTTCCCTTTTTTTTTTTTTTTTTTTTTTAATAAAGAATATGTTTGCACCCACCAAATTAAAAAGGGAGAAGCCAGTGCCCTCTCTAAGTGGGCAGGGAAGATGAGGAACCTAGGAATGTAGTATCATGAGTAAGAAGAGTGAGTGGGAGAGGGGAGGGCCTGGAGATAGGGAACCAGGGTAGGAATCTTCTGGGGGAGTTCATTAGGGTCTAATAAATAAACGTCTGGACTAGCCCAGTTATCCTGAGTGCTATCTTCTCAGAATCCCTGTGGTTTGTCATTTTGGCTCAAACTAGGGAAAAGCGGAGCCTCTGAAAAGAACATCCCCTGGCAACTAAAAATACTATACACTGATTATTCAGAAATAGAAAATAAATCAGTTCCTGGTATGCCATCAGCTTTGGATCACTGACTTTTTTCTCCCAATATTTTAAAATAATATTGTAATCTTTAATATTGTAATAAAATCTGTAATCTCATAGAGATTTTAAATTCAGTTTAATTATCCTGTTTTCTACACTGAGTCCACTACTGTCCTGACTCATGTGATGGTTCATGATAAAAGTAAATTTGCCCCTAGCATAAAGTAAGCATTCGATAAATGTGTGTTCACCAAGTGAATGACTATATGATTAGGAATCATAATGTAAAGGCTTCAGCTATTTTTCATAGCATGAAATCATTGCAGAGAGCTCTGATCTAAACCTGCATATTTCATTATCTGTATTATGTCCTATAGCTGCTTACAATGGTTAGGCCTTATCTCTTTCCTTCACAGCTGCTGCATAAGGCAGGTATTATTATCCCCAGTCATAAGTAAACTTGCTGCTGCTTCCATGTAATGGCCAGACGTTCGTACGAGCTGGTCTCTGCCCTAGAGGAGCTCAAGACCTGGAATGTAGGTCCATTTCAGTGGAACTAATCCTGTCTTCAAGGAGGCCTCTGCCAGGGGCCTTAGGGTGAGCAGGACTTGACAGGGAACGGGAGTGTGGCCTACACGAGGCATTCTAGGCCAGGTTCACAGCTCCTGTGAAGACTTGGAGCCCTGAAACCGCCTGACACTTTGGGGTTCCTTGAGTCACAGAGGGAGACCAGAATGCAGAGGCTGGAAGAGTGGTCTCCTGTAGGAGCATGATGGTGTCGCAGGGGCGGGGGTGGGGGGGAGGTTAAATAACGTTATCCCATCTTTAAGCTACGAAACTTTGATGGCAGGGAGGATCTTATATCTCCCTGGATTGTAATAACCCACTGGATTGTAATAACCCACGTGATCCCTTCTGAAGGCCAGGGTGTAGGCAGCGACAGTGGTTCCAAGCAAGAGAGGACATATTCCATTTAGGAGAAGTCTGTGGAATAGAATTGGTGGGACTTGGTGACCACCTTTATGTGAGAAGGTGAGGGAGGGGTGCAGAATGATGACAACCCTTAACCTACAAGAGAGTGCCTCTCCCTGCTGTTCTTTTCCTTCCTCCCACCATACTCCAAACGAAGTCTTTTTTTTCATGACGTGGAATTTAACCTTAAAATTGCCCAGGTCTGATCTAACCAGGAAATCCTCAAGGGATAACCAGATGTTCTCCCTGAAGTGATTTTCATCTAAGTGGGAGAAGTTTTAATATAATGAAAAATCATAGTGCTTCTTACTTTCTGCCCTCCTATGACTGTTATTTAGAATTTTATTGTGAAAATAACTTGAAAAGTGAGGAATATGAATGTGGACTTTTTTTCCTGTCTTTTTTTGCTGTGTTTGTTTTCTGAACGGATAACCTCTCCTGATCTTTGGAGCATGGAGTATTCGGCAGATTTGGGCTCAAGCTCTCCCTGTGTCAGGGTGCTAGGTGTGGATAACTAAAGACATGTCAGATTATCTGGGCTGGGTACTGGATTCGTGGTTTGCCTGTGCTAGCTTAACTTACTCCTCACAGCATTAATATTATAACAAAATGATACATTATATATACATATATATATATATATATATATATATATATATTTTTTTTTTTTTTTTT
>NW_006798376.1:2732872-2743391 GCF_000442215.2 Lipotes vexillifer | reverse complement strand
TTTTGAGAGTTGAGCAGACTGAGGGTGAGAGAATGTAGGTAGTTTAAGGCCGTGCAGCCAGGGACAGAAATGGAAAAATGCAAATTCTTGCTCTTTCTTTCACTTGTGTAGTTTGCCATGGGGCCTGCAGCAGGAACGCTGGTAGACAAAGAGTGTGCCAGTCAGTGCAGTCAGGGGACAGGTACCATACAGTAGTTTGAACAGGGCAGCAGTTAAATATTGAGAGTTATGAGCTATGACAAGGGGTTGGAGCAATGATGCCTGGCTAATAAGAAGTAAACAGAGCTCTAGAATAAAGAAATAATAGATAATAGGGAGCAACCACCGGCCCTTGGGCCCCTGAGGCAAAGGCCACACCTCATACCCGATCCAGACCTTGCTGGAGAGAACGCTCCTGGCTGCGGCCCACTGTATGGCGGAGAAATTGCTGTGGTGCCAGGCTGGTGGAACTTGCTGAAAAGGCACCATCCATCCTTTGGGGTGCCAGGGAACACTGTGCACAGGGAGATGTGGATGGGGATACTCCACTACAAAAGCAGTAGACAGGTGCCAGCGAAGCTGCTCATACGGCAGGAGGCTGCCAAGGAGCGCGCCAGAACCAAGAGGCGCGGGACCTTCCTCCAGCAGTGTTTCCAGCATCTCTTGCTGACACTGGTTAACAGCATCATGCAAGCGAGCAAGTGAAAAATTATCTCAGGGGCCCAGATCCATTTATGCAGATCAGGCAGTAAAGGGTGAACTTATGGCAGACAGATAGTAAATTCATAACTGGCACAGGGAGGAAAAAGCTCACCCTTTTCTCAGAACCTTTATTTTTCTTTCATTCAACCAAGCAGTAGCACGTGATGTATATATTTTGGAGTGGTTTTTATTTTTTCCCTTGATGGTACTTAATCATTTTCCTCAGACTTTGAACACTGTATGGTTTGATTACCTGTGTTATCCATATGGTGACTTATCACTAAGGGACTCTTGAAGGTTAACTTTCTTTCATTTTCTTTTTTATTGTTTGCCTCTTAAACCTTAGATAAATTCCTGGATAATCAGGAATTGGTGCATGCTACATTTATGAAATGCCATCCAACCAGATGACATCCCAGGCTTTTTGTTGAATGCTTGTGAAAATATTTGGTACAACCTAGAATTATAATTGCACATGAAGTAATTCAATTTGAGATTTATCTCTGACGCTTTATAAATATTTGCCAAAGGATTTCACGATATATAGGGTTATGGTTTTATTTGTGTGTAGTGGTTGTTTGCTAGTGCATTTCTTTACTGCTTTCTTGTGAATTTGGAAGAATAGACCTTCCAGAAGAGCTCTTTAAAGATTTTTCCCTCCGGGTTGTTTTCTGCATTCCACAGCTATGAACTGCTGGATTTCAGAGCAGTTTCTTGCTCCCTAACACCATGCAATGCATAATTCATCATTTTGTTTAAAACATTAGAAAGGGACAAGTACGCAGCCTTGACCTTGAACCCAAGTTGATAACTTGATCTGTCTGTGCTGCCTTCTTTTTCTCTCCTTCATTTCTTACTTTGAGTTTTTCTCCCTCAGAACTCTCCTGAAAAACCTTTTAGCTCATTAAATATATTTTGGGAGGTTCAGATGTTTCAAAGGCTTATAGCTTTAACACTTTTAAAAATTAGATTTCAAATGTAAAGAGAGAGAGAGGATTGTCCATAATCTTACATTCAGGTAACCCACGATGACGTTGAAAATAAATACAAAGCAGTGCGTGTACATGGCTAACGTACAAATGGTATGAAAAGGCACAAAAAGAGAAGTAAAAGCCTCTCCTCAAATGTGACTATTGTTACATTTTTTGTGATTTCTTCCAGGAAAAAAAATGTTTTGGGCATATATCTGCATCTTTCTGGCTCTCTGCTTTTTACAGTTTTTTAATAAAGGGATTCAGTTGTACATATTTTCTATAGCCTTTTTTTTTTTTTTTTTTTTACTTTTCCTATTACTTTTTTAGAGCTCTTTCCCGTCAACACACAGATCTTCCTTATTTACTTTAATATGATATGTGCAAGATTTCATTATTTCATCCACATTATGGACGTGTAGTAATTGATTTGACCTTTGTCTTCTGGCTAGTTTAGTAATTGCCAAGTATTTGTGGGGAGGAGTTGTAGTTACCTACCGGAGTTATTACAGTTCACCTTTTTGTAAATAAACCTCCTGATGATATATCAGTAGGTTACATTCCTAGCAGTGAGATGGCTAAGTCAGAGGACGCGTGCATCTTTAACTTTGGTAAGCATTGCCAGATTGTACTCTAGAAGGGCTACACAGATTGGTTTTCTCTTCCCAAGGTTGTGTCTTTCCCACACCCCCATCACCACTGTAAGTCTCAAGGCTTTAACATTTTTGCCAATCTGATAAGTTAAAAATGCTATCTCTATGTTTTCACCTGCTTATCTTTAATAACAGGTTTCACATCTTTCTGTAGGTTCCTTGGGCATTCATATTTCTTTTTGTAGATTGTCTGCTCTTCTGCTTCACTGTGTACTGTCTTCTTCCTCTTCTCCTTCCTCTTTCTTTTTGCTCCTTTTCTTCCCTACAGGGTTCTTTGTCTTTATCATATTGACTTATATGAGCTCACTTTAAATTAGGGAAATTAGTCCTTTCATATATGTATTGCAAATATTTTCCCCCATGTTCTATATCCTGTCTTTCATTGTTCATTGAAAATATTGTTATTCTGGTGTAAGGAATATAAAACATGTTCTTTTTAAAAAGAAATGAAAGAAGGTTGGGGGTCAAGAAAAGTTGGCCACACTATCTGCTGTTTTTGAGGCCTGGTAGTTGTAGTTTGGGACAAAAGTTATTTCCATGAATCCTAGTGTGTCTCATAGCCCTGGAGACCCCATACCGTCTTATTTACACCAAGACCACTGATACCAACCTCCTTCCTCTTTCTTTGTGTTCACATGGTTACCTGTCTAGACCAGCCAATCAGAGATAATTATATCCACTCTCTTGTGAGTGGAGTGTTGCTAAAACAATATTTTTTTTAAATCCAATTTTAAAATAATGAATAGATCAAGAATGGATATCCCTCCAAATTTCTTCAAAGAACAGACTTCTCATTTGAACATTTAAAATTTAAGATTCTGGTTAACAAAAATTGACTGTATAAAAGCACGTTACGTATACTGTAAACTATGACTCAGCCTAAATCCAAGGAAAATATTTGACTAGTTCTTTCCCAGAGAAGATTTTAAGGATTTCCTGAAATTTCGTATAATCTGTATTTATGTACTTATTCATACATACGGAAAGCCTTTTAATGGTATCCTATAAAGGGCAGTATTATGGTACAGTATTTTCCTGGTTTGACCTACAGTCCTGTCCTCTGAAAATAGCAATAAATCTTAATTTCCAATAGGATCCTGGCCTCTTTTTCATGCCATTTGACCTGAGATGAGGTGTCTAATGGCTTTGTTTACTCTTCATAGTTCTATGAAGGCAGTTGATTCCATTAAGTTGAATTTACTGAAATAAGGCCCTTATAATAGGAAGATGGATTGATTTTTGAGAAAGCTAATGCTAAGCTTTGACTTCTGCGACTATTCAGTAACATTCAGTGCAAAAATAATTGGACATCAGAACATTAGAGAACCAGCCATTGTTACTTTGAATGATCATGGTGCTTATTAAGCCTTCATCTCAATGCAGACTGCTGAAATAATTGATGATGGCATTAATTAGTTTCGACCAGATAAATTTTTGGTAGTTTGGTAATGGCACCTTTCTAAACAGGATGTCAAAATGAAAGATAAATGGAGATGTTTAAGAATGCCTAGCTGTGTCAAAGGAAAGCTCACAAATGATTTCTTAGGCACAATAGTTTTGTACCACTTTAGTCCACCTTGCATCCTTAGCTTTAGCTTATAAATCACGTTGACTGAATAAGGCTGACAGAAATTCATTTGTGAATTTGTCTTTGACATCTTATACAGGAGGATAAATGAATAAGACGAATGGAATCTACTTTGAAGAGTGAGTTTCTAAAAGCAGGGGTGTCTGTCATTAGTTCCACTCAGTGAGGGCGGGTCTGCAGGTGAGACCTTGGTGCCTTGTCGAAAGGCTCCAAGCCGGCCCTGGAGAAACTAAGCAAATGAAAAATAAAGCGCTAGTGTCAACAGTGACCGTTGTAAAAAAAAAAAAAAAAAAAAAGATACTTCAAGAAAATACAGGACCTTTTGTGGGGTATTTTTGATTAGGTGGTATAAATTTTCAGTGGCGTGTAGACTTTTTGGAGGAATGCTTTGCAGGTGAAATGAAAAGTGTGAACCACTTGAGAATAAAGCTAGTAGGCTTTACAGTGAGTGGGAAAGCAGAGGCTTTGGAAATGGAAGTTTCCGCATTTGGTTCTCATGCCGTGAGTGGCAGCTCACGGGTGTTCCCGAATAAGGAATACACGCTCTCCAAGCCCCAGTTTTTTTTTATTTGTAAAAGCAGAGATTAAAATACCTACCTCGAAGAGTTTTGAGAGAAATGGATGAATTTGATAGATAATAATCACTCGACGAATATGTGTCCTGCCTTTAAGGAGGTTTCTGGTATTGTGCCGATGGAGAGGGCAGCTGTTGATAAAGATCTCCGGCATCGCTGATGTTGAAAGTACCTCTTACAACATCAGGTATGGGAAATGGGGCTAGTTTAGGACTTGCTGTTTTTCAGGAAGGCAGAGAGATGTGCTCTTAGAATGTGACAATTAATGATTTTTCCCACTGCTGGCTCAAGTGTCACATAATTCACCCTGGTTTATGTTGTATGTCTCGAGATGTGGCCACAAGTCCCACTGAGGTCAGTTATAGGCGTAAGTATTTATATTGGAGCGTTTGTGTTTCTGGAGTCCTCTGCCGTTGGTCTGGTCACACACACTAATTATCGCCACTGGGAGACAGTGAAGTTCCCTTGGCGGTGGCTGCATTATGAATTGGTCACCACACACTGAGCCAGAGCACTTGGGAGCTTCCTGTCCAGGTACCCTCTGGCCTCGGTGTAGCTCACAGGGAGGTTGGTTACGTCATTATTGGTCATAAGACAGGCTCTGATGACTGTCCAGACTTTGATCAGTGCCTGATGCATCCTGCTCCCATATTCACATTGAACATACTTGAGGCAATGGAACAAAAGGTCAGTGCATGTGATTTTTTTTTTTTTTTCTTTTTTTTTTTTGCAGTACGCGGGCCTCTCACTGTTGTGGCCTCTCCCATTGCGGAGCACTGGCTCCGGATGCTCAGGCTCAGCGGCCATGGCTCACGGGCCCAGCCGCTCCACGGCATGTGGGATCCTCCAGGACCGGGGCACGACCCCATGTCCCCTGCATCGGCAGGCGGACTCTCAACCACTGCGCCACCAGGGAAGCCCTAGATAGATCTTCTGAAATGCAAACATCCTAGGGAAAAGAAACACCTTTGTAGTGTAAGTTGACCTTTGCCTTACTTTGCTCAGCTCCTAGCTGGGCATACTAGGACTTGAGATAAAGGTGGTTGTAAATGCAAAGGAGAGAGAAGAGGCAGTGTTTAACCTGGGCCACCAGGCAGGCAGCCCTGGGAGCCTCCTTTGCAGAGCCTAGGGAAGTGCAGACTCCAGAGAACATGACCACTGAAAGGGGGGTGAGATTTCATCAAGGCAAACTGTCTCCCTTTCATTTTTGTTCAAGTTCTTTATCAAGGAAAGAAGAAAATAGAGGGGGAGAGTTCAGACCTTGGTTTTAGTTCCTTAGAGAAAGCTTTGTCAAATACAATTAGGACCCCCTAGTTGGATGATTAATCATTTGAGAGTGGAAATAATGAAAAATGACACATGCCCACCATAAAAACATTTTATTAAACTTAGAAATATCAACGCTCAGAATCGGTTAGTCTTTCATTTAGTGTCAAGAGTGTTTCTTTGGATATGGGTTCTCTGTTTTGTGTTCCATAATTGTCTTTCCCTCACAAATCATAGTCACGACGCACCATCGGTGATGTCCAGTCTTTATTTCTTTAAATCCAGAACATCAAAACTTTCCAAGCAGCTCAGTACTGAATCCGTCTAGATATTGAGAAGTCATGTTTTCCCCTTAGAATATTAACATTATCTCGAATACACCTAATTTTTCAGCATTTTTAGCTATTTTCATTTGTCAAGTGTTTCTAAAGCATTCAGTTTAATAGAAACAACAGGTCACTTTTTTCAGATTCGAATTTCATTTATTACTTAATATTTTGTTAAATTATGAAATAACAGAACCAAGTACAAGCTGCACAAACAAGTTGAGAGCAAATGTAACTTAAGTCTTGATAAGCATTGCACGTCGACCAGTGGGAACAGAGTTGTCAGGCTTGTCTTAGCTAATTCCAGTCAGTGACAGTGACTGGTTACTTAGCCATCCACATGCTTTAGTGTGTTGTGAGGGAGGGGTTAATCTAGTCCCAGATTGGTGAAGGTATCCAGGGGACCCCACCAACCCGTTACTATGCTTTTTACTATGAATTGCATCTCGAGTTGTAAAAATTCAATATACTAATCATAACAGTAACCCATGAAGGCATTTTTTTGGTATCTAATCACAAAAAAGTAGCCATGTGGCTCGAGAGAGCAGGGCATGGAGTTTGCCATCACCTCAAGGTTTGCTGTCTCTTGATATCCCTGGATTCAAGGGATAAGCTCATGAGTTAGATGTGAGCCGAAACTCCCAGCTCACTCAAGTGCTTCTGCCAGGCTCTTCCTGTTACGTAAAAGCTAAAAGGAGTCCATGCAGATTACAGTTATTCGTCTATATATGATAATTAGTTCTCAAAAGTATGACTAGTTCATGTAGTGATTTGTTAATTTGGTTCATTACTTGATTCACTTTTAAGAAGCAGTCATTAACTTCATTATTTTTACTTTTTAGTTAGGCAGAAAAAATTCATACCAATCATTACTTGCTAAACCATTTGGTGTTGAATGGAAAGCAAAAACCTAGCAACTTTGGCTCTAACAGCCTGAACGTTGGGGTCAAACTTGTCTTGCTTTCCTGCCCCCCAAATTAAATTAGCTATGACTTAAAGCAGAACATGTAGATACCTATAAAAAACTTGGTTTTTTTTTTTTTTTTTTTGCTGTTTCATGTTTATTTCACATTACCTCAGATTTATTTTGATTTCCATTTCATAGTGCCTCATACCAGAATTTGTGCAGACCTCTTGAAAGACCATGCCCTCTGAGAAAATTCACACCATTGAAAGTTATGGATAACTGAATGGCAAGAGGAGTTTCTTAGTGGTTGTGGTTCTTGATCAAGTCTGGACAAATTTTGCCCTGTCATGTGTCATAAACTGTGGTACAGAACGCATCCGAAGTGCCAGGGGAAAACCAGCATTATGCCATCACCCATATTACCATCCCTGACTCTCGTCTCTCTTGAAGCAGGAATTCACGTGGCTGGTGATGGACGTTTTGATTTGGGATCCACATAACAAACACTAGACTCGTTAGATATCAGCACTGAATCTTTAGGTTCAGTCCAGTTTTAGATTTGGCCAAGGGATTCCTGGTGGGCACAGCAAAATGAGAAGCATCATAAGATTCATATTATCCGTAAGATAGGAACTGACCAGTTTTTAAGAAAAACAAGCTTCTTTTAAAAATTCAGAGAGGAACTTTCCTGGAGATCCAGTGGTTGAGACTCCACACTTCCACTGCAGGGGGCACAGGGTTCCATCCCTGGTCAGGGAACTAGGATCCCACATGCTGCTCAGTGCAGCCGAAAAAAAAAAAAAAGTTTCAGAGAGGAAGGATGTGAGAATGGAATGTAAATAATTTCCCCCTTTAACCCAGAGGATTGGCTTACGTGGCAGTTTTCCCCCTGCTTTTATGTGTCCATGTAGAGGGAGGATATATGACTCAGGGGGCAGGAGTCTGGACATTTGGGTAATGAGTACCTTGCTCTGGGAAGATGACTGAGCACAGTGTCCCGAGGACATGTAAGGTCAAAAGAATCACCTTGTTTCGGGGGACCTTTATCAGCTCACCTGCAAGATCGTTTTAAGCTGTACTGTTCAGCCAGTGATTTTGTTATCTGTATCGTGGATGTCCATACTGATAAAAAACATTTTGCCCAGAGAATCTTTTTTCTTGTTGAGGGACAGATATCAGAAAAGGTCCGCAGTCTCTGTAACTGTCCCTAGTAATTAGTCTCAGAACTCAGTGCCTTTATCAAAGGGAATTTCTAGAACAGTGTATTACTGCTTAACCCACCTCCTTATCTGCCATTCGTGGAGTTTCTCAGATGTCTCCTGACTTCCTTGTCTGCCTCTGGATCAAAAAAAGGAAATGTAGAGCAAGTGAGGAAATAGTTTTTTTTTTTTTTTTAAAAAAAAGGAAGAACAGAAAAAGAAGTACAGAATAAAGCTTTAGTATGTATCTTCCCAATAAATGGGATGCGGTGTTTAGATTTTTATCATCCATCTAATGTAAGGTGTTCTTGCGTGTCACAGTTTGATCTTTCTGCCTTTTTTTTTTTTTTTCTCTCCTATTGTTGACTTGACCTGGTTTCTTTACGTAGAGAATCTGGAAATGTTTTCGTTCTTTGAGGAAAGAGCTGTGCGTGAAAGCCCCACTGCCTGTGGGGACTGTAGGGTGGGTAATATTTGGGTGTACTTTCAGGGTCAGGTCTTACCTTGCTCAGGGAATGTTGTATGTGTGGGTAGGTTATTAAAGACATGGTGGCTTCACAATGTATGTGTATATCAACTCATCGTATTGTACAGCTTAAAAAAATTTTTAAAAATTAAGCAATGGTAGCTCCAGTAGCTGTTGATGAATGCCTGAAGCTTGGTGGAAAGAACTTCTGTTTACTGCGAGTACTGGCTCTCTGATTAGCAGTTGTGTTTCATCCCACGACCCAACATAGATTTTTTGATGTATTTATTTTATTTTTATTTCTTTTTTCTGGGTGCCTTATGTTTTTTGTGTGTGTTCGTGTGTAATTTTCAAAACAAAAATTGGGTTCATACTAAATTATGGCTTAAAAAACATTTTATAATGACAATTTTTGAAAATGTGGAGGGACTAGTAGCACACTCTATATCCTTATCACCCAGCATTAACAACTATCGGCTTTCTCTGATTCTGGTTCTACCTTTCCCTCTGCCCTACTTTGTTCAGGGTCAGGGGAGGGAGAGAGGGGCCCAAAGCAAATCTCAGACATCATACCATTTCCTTCCCAGTACTTTGTTCTCATGTTTGTTATTCAATTATTTACTTTTTGTCCGTTGACTTTTCTTTCTCTTGTTACTGCAACAACTCTTGGACTGTGCCCTGGTGGAGTTATAAAGGTAGACTCTTCTGGAAGCGTTGTCCTCTGCATGGTGCTTGATGGGCTGGTCTTCAGGGATCCTGAGGAGGACAGCCCTGCTGGTGTGAAGTTCATGGTCCGGTTACTAACAGAACCCAGAGGTACGAGTGCTGCCTCCTTAGCCTATAGAGTCCGGTGTAAGGCTAGGCCTTCATTGAGTGATGTTATGTTTAGAAGAGGTAGACCCCAATCTAAGTCATAATGATTTGTATTATTTATTAAACTCATGCAGAAACCATAGCTTTGGATAAAACTGTCTGAAGGATTGTGTCTAGATTCTTTTTTGTTTCTGTAGTCACCTAGACAGGAAACTGTTGATATTACAATTTAATCATTTATAAATTTGCCATCCTTTGGGTAATATAGTGGTCTGTGCAGCATTTCATGGTTTTGAAAGGTTTGTCGTATTCAAGTCCAACGATAGCATTGTGAGGGAGGAAAGATATTAAATTTCTGCCCGGTTAACTCAAAAGAGAAGCTGAAAGATGGGAGGGGGTAGTCATTGACTTGACTTTAGGTCTTATGTCTCCTAGTCTAGAAGTCTTTCTGCTTTGGATGGTTTTTGAGTTGCTTTAGAATGTGTTGTGAAATTGAAACTTGCCTTTTCCTTTATACTTGAACATTTTTGTATCAAATGTTTGAAATTCACGCCACCTCGGATAAGGTCTTGGAGATGCTTGGGGAAGACTGTCCTCTTATTGGGTCTTATTCCAAGGCGGGGCCAGGGCAGCAAGCACAGCGCTTTTGGAGCTGATTCCTAACACCACGGTCTCTCCCCCATGACATTGGTTTTCACCTCTCTCCAGTGCTATCCCAGACCCAGACCATGACCATCACCATCTTTGCCTTCATGCACTGGTTACTTTTCTGACAGAGTGGAATTAATTTGATCCTAAAATCTCTGAAATTTCTCCTGGGGACTAGAGATATGTGATCCAGTAGAGAAATTGTTTGGACATTCATTCACCCTTGTAGGAATTTGTACAGGCATCAAATTTCCCAGTTCCTCTTAAAACATCTAGACATGGACATTCTGTTGACTTAAATTCCCTGAGGGAATAGAGTGATTCTTCAGAGCTGATGCTTCAGGAAATTTTTATAGTAGCAATCTAAAAATGTGTATACTTGTTTCTCCCAGAGATACTTTCTTTTCTTTCACCAGTTAAAATTGG
>NW_006798376.1:2715451-2732862 GCF_000442215.2 Lipotes vexillifer | reverse complement strand
CCTGCTGAAGTGTCTTGTCTGCTGCAGGTGTCTTTTGTAAAACATGATTTATGCATTTGATTTATGGACATTACATATATATAAAGTATCAAGTGTTCTGAGTAAGAATTGAACATAATTTCAGTGCAGATATTTTTTTTGTGTGTGTGAATCAGGTATACATATACATATGTTCCCATATCTCTTCCCTCTTATGTCTCCCTCCCTCCCACCCTCCCTATCCCACCCTCAGTGCAGATATTTTAACCGATGTTTATTGTTCAAGGAATTCTTTGTGTAAAATAGGATAATCTGATTTTAATATGAAGTTGCTTTGAAAAAATGAAGGGAAAGCCAAGCCAGCTAAAATCAGGGGGATGTGTATTATGGAAGATGTTAAACAACAGGCAGTACTGTTTTCAAGCTTCTTTTGTTTGTTTGTTTAACATCTTTATTGGAGTATAATTGCTTTACAATGTTGTGTTAGTTTCTGCTGTATAACAAAGTGAATCAGCTATATGTATACATATATCCCCATATCCTCTCCCTCCCACTCTCCCTGTCCCATTCCTCTAGGCGGTCACAAAGCACTGAGCTGAGCTCCCCGTATGAGGCAGCTGCTTCCCACTAGCTATCTATTTTACATTTGGTAGTGTATATATGTCAGTGCTACTTTCTCACTTCATCCCAGTCCCCCTCCCCCCCTCCCTGTGTCCTCAAGTACATTCTCTATGTCTGTGTCTTTATTCCTGTCTTGCCCTTAGGTTCATCAGATCCATTTTTTTTTTTTTTAGATTCCGTAGATTCCATATATATGTGTTAGCATACGGTATTTGTTTTTCTCTTTCTGACTTACTTCACTCTGTATGACAGACTCTAGATCCATCCACCTCACTGCAAATATCAAACATTGTTAATCAAAATAGTTGGTTAACCACATGTGTCATACCAAGGTTCTGGTCTTATCAAATTAATAAAAGGCACAGATCTGCAATAAGTGCATTAACCAATATGCAAATGGTGCAGCCAAAATAATTACTGAAGTGCTTAGAAACAATTTTGTTTATAAAAACAAAAAGCTTCATACAAAGTCTAATGAGATACAGGGCTTGTTAGGGGTTTTATGTTTTGTGGGCATAGCTGGACTAAGCAGTTCTACAAATGGGCGTGGGCCTTCAGACCCAGACAGCTATGGGAGGGCTTTTGTTTCGGGGAGCCGGTAGTAGCTGTGTGCATGTTGGGTGGAGGTGGGGAGAAAGACACACGGAAAGACTTCAGTCAAATCTTAGGCTCTCACTGAGAGACTGCTCTCACAGCCTGGTCTCAGCTTTGCTAGTCTTTGCCGTGTGATCTCGGGTAAAGCACTTGCTTTGATGACCCCAGTTTGTTTAGAATTTGAAGATTCAGCTAGAATCTAATTTTACAGTCAGGGTGCTTGAATTCCCCCATATGTGAGGCAGTAGGTCAAGGGGTGTGAAGTAACATGATAAACACATATTTCTTAAAGATTTGGGCAAAGAAAGTGGTTTTTGTATGAATATAGCCATTATTATAGAGAATACAAAAATACAAAATTTACATGTAATTTTAAGGTCAACTAAACCTAAAAAATTGTCCTTCTTAAAAAGTCTATGCATCCAGACTTTTGAGTGGCTATGTTTATCCTCTCTCTGCCCACAGGAGTCTTGGGAGAAAATGTTCAGAATGGTGGTTGATATCTTTACCAGTTGCTAGATGCAATCTAAAATCTTCTTTCACTCTTAATTTATATTTACTGTTCCTCTTATAAGAGCCAATCATGGTCACTTTCCTTGTCAGTAATCAAGTGTTTTTGTTCTTTTGTCCTCGTAAGCTGGTAGATGACTTAGAATGGTGTGTGTCCTGTGAGCAGAGTAATTCCTATTATATTGGAAGAGATAGTCTCATTTGTTTCATTCTGCAAGATCCATGGAGTGCCAACTCTGTGCTAGGCACTGTTTTGGGCTTTTAATAAATCCATTTTCTCTGTTTCAGTATTTAACTCTGCCTCTCACTGTTGTGGCCTCTCCCGTTGCGGAGCACAGGCTCCGGACACGCAGGCTCAGCGGCCATGGCTCACGGGCCCAGCCGCTCCGCGGCACGCGGGATCTTCCCGGACCGGGGCACGAACCCGTGTCCCCTGCACCGGCAGGCGGACTCTCAACCACTGCGCCACCAGGGAAGCCCTCTGTTAATGTTTTGAGTAGATAATATATTCACATGGTTCCATGTTCAAATGGTAAGAAAGGATGATTCTCATCCCTGCCACCCAGGTCCACTCCCTGGAGTCGGTTCATATTGACTGTTTTGAAGCTTTCAAGTCATATTTTATGTGTGTATTAGCAAATTTGTATATATCTCCTTCCTTCCCTCTCTTTTAGACCCATGGTATTATACAATACGTGTGAGTCTGCTCCCTTGCTTTTTTCATGTAACAATTATATTTGCGTTTTTTTAAAGTCCTGAAGCATGTACAGCAGACTGTTAGCACTAGTTATCTCTAAAGGATGGAGTTGAGGAAGCTTGCTTGCCCTCCCTCCCTCCCTCCCTCCCTCCCTCTCTTCCTTCCTTCCAGTCTAACTTGAATGTACTTCTCTATCGTTTGAATCGTTTATAAGGAGAATATATTGTTTTTGTAGTAAGGGGGAAAGTCCTTTTTGAAGAAAGAAAGAAATACCTTTGCCTAAGTGTTGAGGAAAGTGAAACTGTATGGAACGTCCTTCTCTAGGAAATTTATACCCTGATGTGACCCACTGCTTTGTAGACGTGATTTGTGTTCAGGAATTGTCTGCGTGGTACATGCGGATGGCGCCCCGGAGCGCGAGAGGCACTCCAGGAAGGAGGACCGTGTCCGCAGCTCAGGCTCCGCACGAGCCCTGATGTTGTCTCTCAGCTATTGGAGCCAGGCTGGGCAGAGGGCGGAGGAGGTGGGAGAGCCTTGTGTTCGTTAGGGGCCTCCCCAGTGGTGGAGCGTTTGACCCAGAAGGATGCTCCTGAAACTGCTCGGAAAGAAGAGAGACAAATTCGTCGGTAACAGGGCTTGCGGTAACAGTGCACCTCCTTTTAAGGAACTGAAAACATGTCCCAGAGTCTTCTCTCAGCTTTACCCCCATGGTTTGAAGGGAAGGGACGGCCTCCCACTAGGAGGCGTACTGCTCAGTAGTGGAGCACACAGACGTTGGAGCCCAGTGTCGGAGCCCTGCTCCAGTGTGCGCGACCTTGAGTGTCTCACCTCACTTCTGGGGCCTAGGTCCTCACCTGTCAATAGGGATTCTTCACCCTTTTCATAGGATTGCTTTGATTTCAATGAGCTTATAGTGTAAAAAGCTTAGATCCTGGTAAACTCTCAGTAATGTGAGCTAGGAGGCAGAGCAGGAGGGTGAGAATGCAAGTAAGTAATGGACCTTCCCTCTCACACGTGGGCCAGAAGTGTGCTGAGAAAAGACCCTGGACTCTTGATCCTGCTTAGTTCTCTGCTTAAACCGCCCTCTGAAAATTCAGTGCTCTTCAAAGTCATTTATAGATCACTTGAGCCAGTGGTCCTCATCCTGGCCTGGGAGCCAGAGCATCAATATCCATATGGCAGATTGGTTTTTTTCAGAGAACTACACGTGCATGTTATTTTACCTCTGTGGCATACAGGTTCCCACTTTGGCATAGAGAGAACTTGGTAGGTGGCTGTTAACTTCCTGGTCTCTAAGGTACGGATGCTGTAGAGCTTGGCTGGTAATAATAGTATCCTATAGAAGACTGTTGTATCATATTATTGATTTTCTAGTTATCAATACTTCAACACTTAATGATGCTCTAATGCCTTTGTAATCAACATCTAAGCTCTGTGGACTAACACAGTACATATTTATTACTCTCTCATGTCTATGAATAATAATGTGGTTTTCCAAAGCTGAGGTTAAATCCACAAAGACTGTGGTACAATAGGTTTATGATCCTTCATATGGTCTGACGGAGAAGTATTTAAAATCCAGATCCTCCCAGGATTAATTTTACATTTATTTTTGGTTTCTTTAGGGTTAGGCTTATATTTTAAAAGGAGGGATATATTTTAACTACCGTATGTTATGTGTGTCCTAGAATTGCCCCCCTAGCTGTCTACACCTGAGTATAACAGCAGAGGCGGCCGCAGAAGAAAAAAGTTTGGTGTCCTATGTCACAGCCTAAAAATCCCTGCAAGAGATCCCAGCAAGCAGGAGGTAATGATTTTACAAGAGAGAACAAATGAGGGAGAAGCCTCCATGGCGTATAGCAGGGAATTGGTTCTTGCATCATGGGGTTAACGTGTCAGAAATCAAGCACAAATGCCTCATGTTCTCTGGCTGTACTTGCAACGCCAGTTTTTGCAATGGAAAGATGCGATGGAGTAAGAGGGGTGTGCTGTTGGCTCTTCCATGCCTTCCCCCCTCATCTGACATCTTTCCAACCCACTCCCACAATGCCCCAACCCACATTTTTCCCCAGATCTCAGATTTCTTTATCTTAAGCCATAGTGATTATTTTGCAGAAAAAATAGGAACTTACTTAAAAAGTAATAGTAGTGATTGATTTCATGGAACATGCATAAATTGCAGGCACTGGGTGCTTTATATATTTCATTTCATCTTCTTAACCTTATAACAGCTTCTTAACATCTTTACAGGTATTTTTGTCTCTATTGGACACTGCGGGAACTAGGGAAGTTAAAAAACTTGTCCATGGTCACGTGTGGCAGGAACCAGTAAAATGGGCATTGGAACCCAAGTCTACCTAATTCCAAAACCTCTCTTCTTAGTTCGGATTTTACCGTAACAATAGCTGCCACTTGTTAAAGACAAGTTCCAGAACCACCGCGTACAAAAACAACTTTCTGAGGTTACCAACTTAGACAAGAGATCAGGTTAGCGTTACACCCGATATGACATATAAACATCATGTACCCTTTGACACGATGTACTGAGTAGGACACAACATCACTTCTGGGTATTCCTGCCAAAAATGTATAACTTTAATCATGAAAACATCTGAGAAACCCAAACTGAGAGACATTCTACAGAATAACTATTATTCTTCAGTAGCGTCAAGGTCATAAAGGCAGGGAAAGATTGGGGAACAGCCGTGTATTGGTGGAGATTAAGGAGACACAATAACTAAAAGATTGTGGGAACAGAAAGAGGACATCCGGGGAAAATTGGTGAAATTCAAATAAGATCTGTTTTTAAGTTAATAATATTATAACATGGTTAATTTCCTGATTTTGATAACTGTGCTCTGGTTATCTAAGTTGTTAACACAGGAGAAATGGGGTGAAGGGTATACCTCAGTTTTCTGTTCTATTATTGCAGCTTTTATGTAAATCTAAAATTATATCAAAAGAAAAAGAAAAAAATGTTTTAAGCCAGCTGAGATCGATATTAATTCTCATTTTAGAGATGGGGGCAACAAGAGGTTCAGATGTTAGGTAACTCACCTAAGATCATACAAATGGTAGTTATTATTAGTGAAGGAAGGAGGAAGAATTTAACCCAGTCTTAGAGATTCCAAAGCTCATTTTAACCACTATGCCGTATGGCTGCCTCATCTTTAAATACATGTGTTCAAAACATTAGCCCTGAGCCACACTCCATCCCCTAATTTAGACGCTCCTTATACTGGGAGAAGAAAAAAAAAAGAAGAAGAACATCTTTGTGCCTGTTGAAAAAAAGCAATGTGTGTATTTCATTACTATTATAAAATTATATGATATATTGATATATGTTTTGTATATATAGAGAGCAATATTAATAGAGAATTTTATATTTAAGGCAATTTAAAAATCACATGACGCAGCCAAGTCAAAGTTATATAAATTTTTACCAACAAAAATGAAAACTATTCATTATAAAGCTGTTCTGATTTTTTTCAAATAATTTCTACATCCTGCATCTCCAAATTATAAATACCATGTTTCTGTCTCTTCTTACTGCCCAGCTCTCTCAAACTTTTCTCTATAAATACCGTTGGCACAAGTGAAGCTTATACTGTTTAATGCAGAAGATACAAGAAGAAAACCATCTTTTTGTCTTACTGGAAATTGATATTTTGGAAAAATGAGGAGATTGTTTTAAAAGTTCAGGCCAAAGAGGAGAATGCCAAAAAAAAAAAAAAATCGTCTATAAATTTGTTAAATCTTGATAAAATATAATTACAATGGAAGTCTTTTTAACTTTAAAGGAGAAACAGAAGTGGATCATTTGGCTTTATTCAAGTCTAAATAACTTAGTGATAAATTCTGGAAAATTCTTTGATGTAATATAATTGTAGCACTATTTCAGTGCTGAAGATCTAACTTGAGATCACTTACTTTCAGAGCCTCCATGTCCCCACCTTGCAAAATTGGTACAATAAACTTCCCCAAAATTTTTGCTTTGAGAATTGGATAATATAAAGTTTATAAAGTACCTTCACATAAGAGATTTAAGCATTCATTTTTTTTGTTTTTTTGTTTTTCCTTCTTAATAAGAATCTACTGTACTGTTGATTGTAACTCCTGAAGTTAATAACCTGCTTCGGAAGACTTTGACCTTTGTTATTTTGATTTACATGTATTAAGTGTTTCACAGAAATGCAGAGGACAAGTTGCTCTTTGCTGAGAAGTTACACCAACCAGCATATTGTGGTGCTATTTTTAATAGTATGTAATTCCTGTGGCCATTTGATAAAATCAGAAGCTCATAAAATGAAGCCCAGAGTGACAGAGCGAGGAAGTTCAGTTTCATGAGACCAGAGCTATTTCCAGGAGTTCTTTGAGAGGAACTCTAACTTGGACCTGTCTGCTAAATTTAGTCTGCCAGCTCCACAGTCGCTCCTCTGTTTCTGTTGATAACAGAGGACAAAGGTTGTGTCTGGAGTTTTTCAGTAGGAGCTGGGTGGGGAGAGAGGGCAAGTGTGTGTGTGTGTGTGTGTGTGTGTGTGTGTGTGTGTGTGTGTGTGTGTGTGTGTGAAGGCATCCACTTTTAAAACAGCTATTTATTTATTTATGTTTCTTTATTATAGCCTTGTATTGATTAGAAAAATAATATGTTCATTATAATGAATTTTGAACTGTAAGAAGATAAGTAGAATTGTTAAGTCACCAGAGGTAACTGTCATCAGTTTGGTGTGTAGACCTAAAGTCTTCTGTGCGTAATGTATTCTATCTGCGATACAGTTATCACAAAACCACGATCATGCCATATGTGTGTGTGTATATATATATATATATATATATATATATATATATACTGAACAGAAACTTGCTTTAAATTTACAATATAGAATATCACATGCATTCTTCCACATCACTGAACATTTTCCAAGAAGATATAAATTATAATTTTGTGGAATTACTTATAAGGGTACTGATTCATTTAGTCTGTTTCTTATTGTTGAACACGTGGACTCCTTTCTTCCCCCTGAGATTGGTGCCAGCTGAAACCCACAGGTCAAAAGTCAATTAACTGTAATCCCAATTCTTAATTCCCAAGTTTAGTACCGTGTAAAATCTACCTAATATGAAAGGTATATATACGTGTATCCCTCTAACAATTTAATTTTATCTAATAGTTTTAACCTGGTAGTACCAGAGAATTAAAACGAAGAGGAAGACGAAGACCTGTCTCCTACCCTTGTGCTTTACAGGTGGAGAGCAGGGTTGCCTGAAATGCCACTTTCTTCTTCATCACACTGTACAGCAAAGGGATGTGAAGATTTAGCAAGTGAGGGGCTAGGATTTCATTCCTTCCTGAACCGCCCCATGTCCCCTTCCACACTGCAGTTAGACCCCTGAAAGGTGGATGGGAAAAAGGCAAGAGGCAAAGACAGAGGGATTCACCAGGGCCATGCAGACCTGCCCCAACCCATCTGAGCCTGCGGCGGGGCCACTCATGACTCCATTCAGCTCAGCGGCTGAGCATGGTTGGCTTTTTGTTTTTAACATTTTTTAAAATTTGTGGTAAAATATACATAACATCACATTTACCATTTCAACCATTTTAAGTGCACAATTTCGTGGTGTTAAGTATATGCATTTCTTGTACAACCATCACGAGTGTCCATCTCCAGAACTTGTCACCCCAAACTACAGCTCTTTAGTTGTTTTTTAAATGTTAAAATTCAGAACAAAAACAGGTTCCTAGGGGCAAAGCAATTTGATTTGAAGTAAATTGCAAATAGGGATGGAGGAAACTCACATGAGGACTTTTCCCCGCTGTCCCTTCTCTCCCCACTTCCGATTACTTTCTTAAAGACAAAATCTGTGGTCATGGCAGCACCATGCTTCTGCATAGGTAGTGCTCCCAGAGTTCTTTGCTCTTGTTTGCACCTCAATACACTTTCCCAGAATGGCTTTTTCGGAACACTCTTCTCAAACTGTTTTACATACCCTGGGAATCAGGCAACACTGTTAAAATTCTCAGTTATATATTTGCTTTAATGTTCATTAGTTTAAAAGGAATTGCCAGTTAAATATCTGTTTTCATGGATATTGTTGCCTAGGATAAAACAGTGTTTTGTGTTTTTTTTAAATTTTTCTTTCATTTATTTTTTTATATAGCAGATTCTTCTATACAGCAGGTTCTTATTAGTCATCAATTTTATACACATCAGTGTATACATGTCAATCCCAATAGCCCAATTCACCACACCACCACCCCTACCTCCCCGCCGTCGCCGCTTTCCTCCCTTGGTGTCCAATAAGTTTGTTCTCTACATCTGTGTCTCAATTTCTGCCCTGCGAACCAGTTCATCTGTACCATTTTTCTAGGTTCCACATACATGCGTTAATATACGATATTTGTTTTTCTCTTTCTGACTTACTTCGCTCTGTATGACAGTCTCTGGATCCATCCACGCCTCTACAAATGACCCAATTTCGTTCCTTTTTCTGGCCGAGTAATATTCCATTGTATATATGTACCACATCTTCTTTATCCATTCGTCTGTTGATGGGCATTTAGGTTGCTTCCATGTCCTGGCTATTGTAAATAGTGCTGCAATGAACATTGGGGTGCATGTGTCTTTTTGAATTATGGTTTAATAAGGGCATATGCCCAGTACTGGGATTGCTGGGTCATATGGTAATTCTATTTTTAGTTTTGTAAGGAACCTCCATGCTGTTCTCCATAGTGGCTGTAAAACTTAGATTCCCACCAGCAGTGCAAGAGGATTCCCTTTTGTCCACACCCTCTCCAGCATTTGTTGTTTGTAGATTTTCTGATGATGCCCATTCTAACTAGTGTGAGGTGATACCTCACTGTAGTTTTGATTTGCATTTCTCTAATAATTAGTGATGTTGAGCATCTTTTCATGTGCTTCTTGGCCATATGTATGTCTTCTTTGGAGTAATGTCTAGGTCTTCTGCCCATTTCTGGATTGGGTTGATTGTTTTTTAAATATTGAGCTGCATGAGCTGTTTATATATTTTGGAGATTAATCCTTTGTCCGTTGATTCATCTGCAACTATTTTCTCCCGTTCTGAGGGTTGTCTTTTCGTCTTGTTTGTAGTTTCCTTTGCTGTGCCAAAGCTTTGAAGTTTCATTAGATCCCATTTGTTTATTTTTGTTTTTAGTTCCATTACTCTAGGAGGTGGATCAAAAAAGATCTTGCTGTGATTTATGTCAAAGAGTGTTCTTCCTATGTTTACCTCTAAGAGTATTATAGTGTCCGGTCTTACATTTAGGTCTGTAATTCATTTGAGTTTATTTTTGTGTATGGTGTTAGGGAGTGTTCTAATTTCATTCCTTTACATGTAGCTGTCCAGTTGTCTCACCACCACTTACTGAAGAGACTGTCTTTTCTCCATTGTGTATCCTTACCTCCTTTGTCATAGATTAGTTGACCATAGGTGCGTGGTTTTATCTCTGGGCTTTCTATCCTGTTCCATTGATCTATATTTCTGTTTTTGTGCCAGTACCATATTGTCTTGATTACTGTAGCTTTGTAGTGTAGTCTGAAGTCAGGGAGTCTGATTCCTCCAGCTTCTTTTTTTCCCCTCAAGACTGCTTTGGCTATTCGGGGTCTTTTGTGTCTCCATACAAATTTTAAGATTTTTTGTTCTAGTTTCATAAAAAATGCCATTGGTAATTTGATAGGGATTGCATTGAATCTGTAGATTGCTTTGGGTAATATAGTCATTTCACAGTATTGATTCTTCCAATCCAAGAAAATGGTATATCTCTCCATCTGTTTGTATCATCTTTAATTTCTTTCATCATTGTCTTATAGTTTTCTGCATACAGGTCTTTTGTCTCCCCAGGTAGGTTTATTCCTAGGTATTTTATTCTTTTTGTTGCAGTGGTAAATGGGAGTGTTTCCTTAATTTCTCTTTCAAATTGTTCATCATTACTGTATAGGAATGCAAGAGATTTCTGTGCATTAATTTTGTATCCTGCGACTTTACCAAATTCATTGATTAGCTCTAGTGCTTTTCTGGTGGCATCTTTAGGATTCTCTATGTATAGTGTCATGTCATCCGCAAACAGTGACAGTTTTACTTCTTCTTTTCCAATTTGTATTCCTTTTATTTCTCTTTCTTCTCTTATTGCCGTGGCTAGGACTTCCAAAACTATGTTGAATAATAGTGGTGAGAGTGGACATCCTTGTCTTGTTCCTGATCTTAGAGGAAATGCTTTCACTTTTTCACCATTGAGAATGATGTTTGCTGTGGGTTTGTCATGTATGGCCTTTATTATGCTGAGGTAGGTTCCCTTTATGCCCACTTTCTGGAAAGCTTTTATCCTAACTGGGTGTTGAATTTTGTCAAAAGCTTTTTCTGCATCTACTGAGATGATGATATGGTTTTTCTTCTTCAGTTTGTTAATAATGGTGTATCACATTGATTGATTTGCATATATTGAAGAATCCTTGCATGCCTGGGATAAATCCCACTTGGTCATGGTGTATGGTCCTTTTAATGTGTTGTTGGATTCTGTTTGCTAGTATTTTGTTGAGGATTTTTGCATCTATATTCATGAGTGATATTGGTCTGTAATTTTCTTTTTTTTTTTAGTGTCTTTGTCTGGTTTTGGTATCAGGGTGATGGTGGCCTCGTGGAATGAGTTTGGGAGTGTTCCTTCCTCTGCAGTTTTTTGGAAGAGTTTGAGTAGGATGGGTGTTAGCTCTTCTCTAAATGTTTGATAGAATTCACCTGTGAAACCATCTGGTCCTGGACTTTTGTTTGTTGGAAGATTTCCAATCACAGTTTTAATTTCATTACTTGTGATTGTTCTGTTCATATTTTCTGTTTCTTCCTGGTTCAGTCTTGGAAGGTTATACCTAAATAAAAATTTGTCTGTTTCTTCCAGGTTGTCCATTTTATTGGCATAGAGTTGCTTGTAGTAGTCTCTTAGTATGCTTTGTATTTCTGTGGTGTCTTTTGTAACTTCTCCTTTTTCATTTCTAATTTTATTGATTGGAGTCCTCTCCCTCTTTTTCTTGATTAGTCTGGCTAATGGTTTATCAATTTTGTTTATCGTCTCAAAGAACCAGTCTTAGCTTTATTCATCTTTGCTACTGTTTTCTTTGTTTCTATTGTGTTTATTTCTGCTCTGATCTTTTTCCTTCTACTAACTTTGGGTTTTGTTTGTTCTTCTTTCTTTAGTTCCTTTAGGTGTAAGGTTAGATTGTTTATTTGAGATTTTTCTTGTTTCTTGAGGTAGGCTTGTATAGCTATAAACTTCCCTCTTAGAACTGCTTTTGCTGCATGCCATAGGTTTTGGATCATCGTGTTTTCTTTTCATTTGTCTCTAGGTATTTTTTGATTTCCTCTTTGATTTCGTCAGTGATCTCTTGGTTATTTAGTAATGTTTTGTTTAGCCTCCATGTGTTTGTGTTTTTTATGTTTTTTTTCCCTCTAATTCATTTCTAGTCTCATAGCGTTGTGGTCAGAAAAGATGCTTGATATGATTTCCATTTTCTGAAATTTACTGAGGCTTGATTTGTGACCCAGGATGTGATCTATGCTAGAGAATTTTCCATGTGCCCTTGAGAAGAAAGTGTAATCTGCTGCTTTTGGGTGGAATGTCCTATAGATATCAATTAAATCTGTCTGGTCTATTGTGTCATTTAAAGCTTGTGTTTCCTTATTTATTTTCATTTTATGTGATCTGTCCATTGGTGTAAGTGAGGTATTAAAGTCCCCCACTATTATTGTGTTACTGTTGATTTCCTCTTTTATAGCAGCTAACAGTTGCCTTATGTGTTGAGGTGCTCCTATGTTGGGTGCATATATATTTGTAATTGTTATATCTTCTTCTTGGATTGATCCCTGATCATTATGTAGTGTCCTTCCTTGTCTCTTGTAACATTCTTTATTTTAAAGTCTATTTTATCTGATACGAGTATTGCTACTCCAGCTTTGATTTCCATTTGCATGGAATATCTTTTTCCATCCCCTTACTTTCAGTCTGTATGTGTCCCTAGGTCTGAAGTGGGTCTCTTGTAGACGGTATATATATGGATCTAGGACAGGACAGTTTTAAAAAAGAAGGCAGAGTGCAAGCCAATTGAAGAATGCTGTTAAATAAATAATAGTCCAGGTAATATAGCTGGTAAATTGTAATAAGTAATGTTTCGGAAATGGGTTCTGAATGTTCCTTGAGCAGGCCACACATCACTCCATTGAAGCCTCTGGCAGCAGGTTGAAGCCAGGTAGGCAGTGACCTGTAGATGTCTCTACGGATTCTGCTAATGGGCTGGTTAGGAGCTCAAGGGCCTGGAGAAACTGGGAAAGTCCCTGTGTCTTTCTAGTCTGGATTCCCGGGAACATGCTCCAGACCTGGGTAGCCCCATTTCTATAATTGTGTTCGTCTGCAGGTCATGTTTTTACTGCTTGCAAGATCAGAAAGAGAGAGGATTAAAAAGTCTGCATTGTAGAACCCCGTCTGTATTCAAATTGTGGATAAAAAGAGAAAGGTTTAGTTTGGTGACCATGTCGGTCTTGGTTGGTGGAGCTTTCTGAGGAATGCCCAGGCTGGGTGAGTCTGATGTGAATTTTGTCACTTACGCAAACATCAGGGTTAAGGATGAAGGATGGTCTCAGCTCTAGGACAGAACAGCAGTACCTGTAGGGGGCATCGGAAGGGAGCGGGGAGCTGCTCTCCCGATTCTTCCTTTCTGTTTTTCCTTACTTTTATGCTTACCAGAACTGCCACTGCCAGCAAGGTTGGGGCAGGTCCCAAGCAACATGGGTTTCCAAAGAGGGAGAGGAGTGGAAATCCCAAGAAGATACAGATGCAAGAGAAGGTGAATTTCATGACCTCCTGGCTTGGGCATCTGATCCCACGTGGACACTTACATTTTAAAAGACATGTGTAACTCTGGACTTGAGAATTCTTTGGTAAACATTTTTCCCTTCCCTCTTCTTCTCTTTCTCCTTTTCCTCTTGCACTCTCTCTAATCTTTTTAAGTGCAGACTGATATGTGATGATTGAATATACACCATGTATAAACAAGTGAAATTCCCTCACCCACTCCAGTTCTCCATACCTGTTCCCCCATAGCCTCTGTGTTGTATATACTTCCAGACTTTCTTTGCTTATACATACACATACACATATACAGCAAAATATACACATTTTACTACACAGGCACCTTAATCAGCTAAGCCATGGAGGCTGCCTTGAAATATATACATTTTAAAATGAAAATAATATGTATTTCTGTATCACAGACACATCGCTATCGACAGATACACCTCATTCCTTCCTACCCCTCATTCTTTGAAATGACTGCATGGTATTCTGTTGTGAGGAGGTACCACATGAAGGATGTTTAGATGCATTTGGAAATTCTGCTCTGTGAACCGGGCTGCAGGGAACCTTTTTGAACGTATGTCTTGACTCAGTTGTTAGTATTTCTGAAGCAAGATTCTTAGAAATGGAATTTCTGGAGCATAAAGTATGTTACAGATTTTGATAAGTAGTGTCACATTGCCTTACGTAAAGGTTGTGGCAGTATTAACTAATTTTTTTTAATTGTTTTTGCCTTTACTGAATCTTAGCATATATTATGTGTACTTACCTCCTATTTCACACTTTGAGCACTTTTTGTTCCATATATTCTACCTTAGCATGTTCTCTTTGCTGTGCTACCTGGATTATGAATTGTCATTGTCAGGGATACATAGTGCTTTAAGAGTAGGTGCTCAATACAATAATGAGCTTTAGAAACAAAAATAAATAATTCCACTCCTTCATTCATTCATGCATTCAACAAATATTTATTAAGAGTCTATTCTGTGCTAGATGTTATAGTAGTCCATTGAAGGTTTTAGGTCTGACTATTTATTTTTACTCAAGTTAGGAGTATTTCTGAATAAAAGTTTCCAATTAGTTCACAGATGCTTCTTTGAATAGTATTGGTCTTATGCTGTAATGGATTGGATAGGGGCAGAGAGAGCGTGCCAGCAAAGATTCTTTGCCAGACCATGTGGTAGGATGGAATTGCAATTTACTAAGCTGAAGAAGGCATGCAAGGGGAGTAGGTTTGGAGAAGAGTTGGAATTTGATTTTGGGTCATTTTAACCTGGTTAAGCAGGAACAGTGCTGCTGTATGTGTCCCAGTTTCCCAGAATGCCTGTGACAATGCTTTATGCATAGTAGGAGCTTAATAAATGTTTGGTTTTATTTGGATTCAATGATTTGGCTTTTATTAATATGTATAATTTTCAGTCCTTAGCTCTTCAGTGCTGGCTTTGTTTATGCCAAAAAGAAAAGCTCATTAGGAATATAAATAGAAGATAAATTTGAGCTGTGTCTTCAGTGAAGTTGATGTGCCTATTGCCTTGCCAGAGTGCTTTGGTAATAGGCTCTCTGAATGCTGATCATCAAGTTCCTTTAATGAACAGGATCTCTATAATATATACTTAGCTCTATACAAAAAGAACTTAATTTAGATATGCGGATCTTTTATTATGTATGTAGTTTAATTCTTCTAGCGTAGGTGTGGAACATGATCAAATATGGGATGGACAGCCATGGGATTTCCACTGTTATTTTATGGTAAGAATGTAGTCTTCAGAAATAATCTGGGAAGCCATTTTTGGCATATTGGGGGCTAAATTTTACCCCTCCCCATTACTGAGACATTGAGAGCTTCTTTTCCGCTAGATGTAGTACATAATTGTTCTTAGTCATTTTTCCAGTTTCGATCTTCATGACTGGTGTTTGGTTCTTCTACAGATTAAATCCACATTTTCCCCTGCTCCTTGTTTCTCTTTTATACTGAAATAACTTGTGGCATTTGAAAGTTAAATTCTTTGATCTCGCAGTTTACATCTTTAGATCATTTGACAAGATTCTGAAATTCTTTTAATGAGCTATGTCACCTTTTCAGGTTATGATAACATAATGTTCTCATTGTATGTGAAACTGACATTTTGTCAAATGGTTTAGGTGTTAATGCATACAGAATTTTGAAAAAAAAAAATGAGCACTACATGATCTGAGCATTAAAAAACACAACTCAGGACAGTGATACTTACAGTTCTATTTTAGCAGCCAGGGCCTATTGAGGAATGAATAATTAGGGACATGGCATCCCCAGGCCATGTTGCTCATATGTGCCTATATTATTGTTCCAACCACTGTCTCAACAGCTAATACAGATTAATGAACAACTCATCTATAAAGGATCTGGGAGTTATCGTACCTTCAGAAGCATGTTGAGAAACATCTGTAAGGTTTCATGTCTAGGCTCTGTTTCTTACTGTGACACTCTTAAAAATCTGATTAAACATACTACTAAGGAGGATTTTGATAACTGAAAAGTGTGAGGGCTTAATTTCGGGTGGAAAATGGCTGTGTACACAATTTGAAAAAAAAAACAAGTATTTTTGCTTTAATTATTGTATAAATGTGAAATTGTAAATTTTGTTTGAATACTTGTGGTTTTTCTGTTATAGCATTGACTGCATTTTCTTTTAATTTACTTATAACAAAGAATACAAATTAAGGAACCTCTCTGAGCCTTCTCTTTAAGCATAACAGTTGAGTAGCGATTCCTTTTACATGTTTAAGAAATTAAGTTCCTACCAACAGGGCTCAATGTTATTTTCTTCTCTTACTAAAGTAAGTCTAAAAGGAAAAAATGGTATGATTAAGGGAAATATATTTTCCCATCTGAAAATCCTAGCTGTATTTCTTTTCAGGAGATTTTTTTAAAATTAATTTCTTGATGAAATGGTTTATGGATTTATTCTTTTTTTAATACTTGGGAGTTTTAAAGAAAATACGTGAGTTTTATTTAGAATGATCTGGTCATCCCCACATTGTGGAGAATCTGGGTTTAAGACCTATGTTCTTAGAATCAAATATAGTCAGCTACCTTCCTTCTCTAGTGTTTATTTTTTCACTCGTGAAACAGATATTTATATTGAGTGCCTACTGTGTGCTAGCTCTCAAGGATACAATAATGAAAAAACACAAGAGAACTTCCTTCCATCCTGGAGCTTCCGTTCTGGCAGGGCAGAAAGACACTCGACAAGTAAGATGATGATGTAGGTAAGAGGATGATCATGGAAGGCTTGGTGAAGAGATGACATATAAGAGTGGAGGCCTGAATATGTGGCATATATATTGTATTATGATGTATTAATAACATGTGGATCAGAGAGAAGCAAAAGTCAAGGACAAATGTAATTTTTTGTGAGATGTACATTTAATACTTTTGAACATTTAGCTGATAATACCTTTGGATGCCAATTAAACATTACACCCCCTTCAAAAAAAAAAAAAAAAAGAGTGGAGGCCTGAAAGTTGAGTGGAAGCCAATAGTGAAGAAAGAATAGGGTGAAAGTGTCCCAGGTGGCTATAACAGCATGTTCAAAGGTCCTGGGGTGGTTAGGAACGAAAAAAGACTAGCATAGTAGATGTGTAGTACGTGGTGGAGGTACTTGGCCATACAAAGGCAGGACGAGTCTTGTAAGCTGTATAACAATTAAGTGTGGATTTTATTCTAAGAGCAGTGGGAAGCACTGCAGGATTTCAAAGATGGGAAGCACACAGTTGTAGAAGTTCTCTTTGCCGCCCTATGGAGAATATGCACTTGGTGTTTGGACACAAGAATATCATTGAGGAGGCTGTGGCAGTAATTCAAATGAAATGTGGTGTTGGATAAACCATGGTGGTTATATGAAGTAAAGAGAAGTAAATGGATTCATGAGGAACTTCACAGGTACAATTAGCAGAACCTTGGTGACACTGTTGTTTTTTTAAAATTATGGTTCTCTGGGCTTCCCTGGTGGCGCAGTGGTTGAGAGTCCGCCTGCTGATGCAGGGGACACGGGTTCGTGTCCCGGTCCGGGAAGATCCCACATGCCCGCGGAGCGGCTGGGCCCGTGAGCCACGGCCGCTGAGCCTGCGCGTCTGGAGCCTGTGCTCCGCAACGGGAGAGACCACAACAGTGAG
>NW_006798376.1:2689020-2715441 GCF_000442215.2 Lipotes vexillifer | reverse complement strand
CCCGCAAAAAAAAAAAAAAAAAAAAAAAATTATGGTTCTTTTTCATCTTTGCCAACTCAATAGCTGAAGAATGGCACCTTGCTATAATTTTTCTTTTTCTTCTTTTTTTTTTTAAACTTGTGAGATTGATTTTTTTGACTTTGTGTGTGTGTGTGTTTGGCCTGTTTGTAATCTTTGTTTAAAGTCTTTTCCTTAACTGATTTTTAAGAGCTCTTCATATTTGTAATCTAAGACAGATTTAAAAAATATTTTTGTCAGGGGCTTCCCTGGTGGCGCAGTGGTTGAGAGTCCGCCTGCCGATGCAGGGGACACGGGTTCGTGCCCCGGTCGGGGAGGATCCCACATGCCGCAGAGCGGCTGGGCCCGTGAGCCATGGCCGCTGGGCCTGCGCGTCCGGAGCCTGTGCTCCGCAACGGGAGAGGCCACAGCAGTGAGAGGCCCGCGTACCGCCTTAAAAAAAAAAAAAAAAAAAAAATTTTGTCTGGTGTTGTTTGACTTTTAATTTCATCTATGGAGTATTTTGACTGCTATTTTTATGGTTACTTGTTTAAAGCTATATTTTATACACTTAGTGTCACGTGTGTTAATGTTAGAGACTTAATAAATGCCTGTGAACTTGCATTGAGTTGAGAGAACACTTTATATACGACTCATTTTGAACTTAGTTTACTATAACATAACACAGTGATATATGTTCAAGCCTTTTTAAGAGCAAAGAACTTGGGACTTCCCTGGTGACGCAGTGGTTAAGAATCCGCCTGCCAATGCAGGGGTAACGGGTTCCATCCCTGGTCTGGTAAGATCCCATATGCTGCGGAGCAACTATGCCCATGCACCACAACTACTGAGCCTGCGCTTGGGGGCCTGTGAGCCACAACTACTGAGCCCATGCGCCTAGAGCCTGTGCTTGGCAACAAGAGAAGCCACTACATGGGGAAGCCCACGGACTGCAATGATGAGTAGCCCCCGCTCACCGCAACTAGAGAAGGCCCGCGCACAGCAACAAAGACCCAACGCAGCCATAAATAAATAAATAAATAAATAAGTAAATGAACAAACAAATAAATAAATTTATTTTTTAAAAAAGCAAAGAACTTATGTCACCTAATGCCCGATAGCCTAGCTGTGCTCATTCAGATCTTTTACTTTTATCATGCCTTAAAAAAAAAGTTGGGCTTCCCTGGTGGCGCAGTGGTTGAGAGTCCGCCTGCCGATGCAGGGGACACGGGTTCATGCCCCGGTCCGGAAGATCCCACATGCTGCGGAGCGGCTGGGCCTGTTACCCATGGCTGCTGAGCCTGTGCGTCTGGAGCCTGTGCTCCGCAACGGGAGAGGCCACAACAGTGAGAGGCCCGCGTACCACGAAAAAAAAAAAAAAAAAAGTTAACTAACTTTACAACTTGTATAATTTTACATATTTTTACATCACTGACTTAGTTGCAAGGTTCTAATTTTGTTGCATTAAGTTATAGTTATGGAAGGTAGAAAATAAAGCTTATTAGGTTTTTATATAAACCAAGAATAAATATTTAAGTGATTGTCTTAAGGTTAATGCTTCTGGTAAACTGTGTGTTTTTTATATATTTATTTTTCTTAATTTACTTTTGGCTGCGTTGGGTCTTCGTTGCTGTGCGTGGGCCTTTGTTGCTGGGTGCGGGCTTGCTCTAGTTGCAGTGGGTGGGAGCTACTCTTTGTTGCAGTGCGCAGGCTTCTCATTGCAGTGGCTTCTCTTGTTGCAGAGCATGGGCTCTAGCGGCACGGGCTCAGTAGTTGGTGGCTCGTGGGCTCTAGAGCACAGGCTCAGTAGTTGTGGTGCACAGGCTTAGGTGCACCTAAGCCATGTGGGATGTGGTATCTTCCCGGACCAGGGATCGAACCCATGTCCCCTGCATTGGCAGGTGGATTCTTAACCACTGCACCGCTAGGCAAGTCCCTGTCTGTTCTTCAATTGTAGGGTTTTGTATTTCTTTGAGATTCTACACCCCAGACATGGTCCTGTTTAGGTGAGATTGCGGGATAGTTCAGATAGGCAGTGTGTTGTCTGGAAAACTATGGAAATGGCCATATTGCTAATCCTAGAGTCACTAGATCCACGTTATAATCACATGGGTATAGTGTAAGGAGCATCAATTGATGATTTAGAAAACAGGGGTTCTAGTTTTTGCAATTCCACACATAGTTGTATTGCTTAGGTGTAGGGTCTCTGTTGGAAGATGTCTCTAAAATCCTTCATAGTCTGCGCAAGGTGCTGGGATGAGTCTGTAATTTGATAGACTTTCTGCTGCCCCCTGGTGGTATTCTACCTTAGCCAAAGCAAAAGCTTTTACAGGTCCCTTTACAACCTGAGACTGTGCTCCGGTGCTGACCCACTTGATGGATGAGGAGCATCCCTTCTGTGCAGCTGAGCTTTGCTGCTGCTAACCATTGGTCAGTTGATAAAGAAGCTCAGTGAAGATGGGCCCTGTAAGTTTGGGAAATTATCAGATCGTTAGAACCAAGAAGACATGGTCAGTGATGCCCAGAGAAAAGTCGATGAGTTGATGGGTATTCATTTTTAAGAGTTGGTATACTTGCTGTCAGAAAAAAATGCTTAATGTATTTTGTTTTGAGTGTGGAGATAAAGGTAAGGAAGATGTACACTTGCTTTCCCTGAAATCCAGGAGACCAGGGAAGGAGACTGGCACAGGGGCCCATTTGGGGAAGGAGAATAGAACATGGTGGGAACAAGGACAGCACCTTTACAGCTGCGACTGACCAAAGGATGCACATTCAAAAAAAAAAAAAAAGTTAACTAACTTTACAACTTGTATAATTTTACATATTTTTACATCACTGACTTAGTTGCAAGGTTCTAATTTTGTTGCATTAAGTTATAGTTATGGAAGGTAGAAAATAAAGCTTATTAGGTTTTTATATAAACCAAGAATAAATATTTAAGTGATTGTCTTAAGGTTAATGCTTCTGGTAAACTGTGTGTTTTTTATATATTTATTTTTCTTAATTTACTTTTGGCTGCGTTGGGTCTTCGTTGCTGTGCGTGGGCCTTTGTTGCTGGGTGCGGGCTTGCTCTAGTTGCAGTGGGTGGGAGCTACTCTTTGTTGCAGTGCGCAGGCTTCTCATTGCAGTGGCTTCTCTTGTTGCAGAGCATGGGCTCTAGCGGCACGGGCTCAGTAGTTGGTGGCTCGTGGGCTCTAGAGCACAGGCTCAGTAGTTGTGGTGCACAGGCTTAGGTGCACCTAAGCCATGTGGGATGTGGTATCTTCCCGGACCAGGGATCGAACCCATGTCCCCTGCATTGGCAGGTGGATTCTTAACCACTGCACCGCTAGGCAAGTCCCTGTCTGTTCTTCAATTGTAGGGTTTTGTATTTCTTTGAGATTCTACACCCCAGACATGGTCCTGTTTAGGTGAGATTGCGGGATAGTTCAGATAGGCAGTGTGTTGTCTGGAAAACTATGGAAATGGCCATATTGCTAATCCTAGAGTCACTAGATCCACGTTATAATCACATGGGTATAGTGTAAGGAGCATCAATTGATGATTTAGAAAACAGGGGTTCTAGTTTTTGCAATTCCACACATAGTTGTATTGCTTAGGTGTAGGGTCTCTGTTGGAAGATGTCTCTAAAATCCTTCATAGTCTGCGCAAGGTGCTGGGATGAGTCTGTAATTTGATAGACTTTCTGCTGCCCCCTGGTGGTATTCTACCTTAGCCAAAGCAAAAGCTTTTACAGGTCCCTTTACAACCTGAGACTGTGCTCCGGTGCTGACCCACTTGATGGATGAGGAGCATCCCTTCTGTGCAGCTGAGCTTTGCTGCTGCTAACCATTGGTCAGTTGATAAAGAAGCTCAGTGAAGATGGGCCCTGTAAGTTTGGGAAATTATCAGATCGTTAGAACCAAGAAGACATGGTCAGTGATGCCCAGAGAAAAGTCGATGAGTTGATGGGTATTCATTTTTAAGAGTTGGTATACTTGCTGTCAGAAAAAAATGCTTAATGTATTTTGTTTTGAGTGTGGAGATAAAGGTAAGGAAGATGTACACTTGCTTTCCCTGAAATCCAGGAGACCAGGGAAGGAGACTGGCACAGGGGCCCATTTGGGGAAGGAGAATAGAACATGGTGGGAACAAGGACAGCACCTTTACAGCTGCGACTGACCAAAGGATGCACATTCAGGTGCCGTCAGTTTAAATTCACCCCTTTAGATGACCTCTAGTCTGAAAATAGTTTAAACTCCTCTAGCTATCAAAGTTAGTATTAGAAATTTATTTTGGGACGTAGGCTTGAACTTGATTTCCCCTATCTGGGCCTGTGAGTTGTTGCCAATTTTGCAACGTGGTGTTAGTCCCCAGGGTCGTGGTCTCTAAGTTAGCTTTCCTCTTACCTCAGTGAGTTAAATTTATTTTTATAAGTATAGATTTAGCAAAGATTAGATAGACCTTTTTCTCCCTGAAACGGAAAGGCTTAGGTTTCCCAGCCAGTGGGGATTTCTAATCCTCGGTAGACTGTAAAAACTTACAGGCTTTTTACTTTACATTAATCAAGAAACTGTGTTTTCTCTCAGCCTGCTATTAATCCGTTACCAATACTGGGTGGTCCCAATTTAAACACCAAAGGTGTACTTTAAATTAGTTGCGTTTTATTATTACGCGTGGTGATTAGGGCCCCAATCAGTCTTCCAAAGTCCGTAGATTATTAAAAGCGGTGATGCTTCTGAGTAAAATCATCAGCACACGTCTAACTAAAATCTCTAACAATTTCTAGGTAGTGGAAGCATTCTGGGAGAGAATTTAGAAACTGAAATGTTAAACCTTCTAAGACATTTTGATGGTGTATGAGACGAGAAAAATATATTTGAAACCTGAACTGCCTTAGAAAATATGGGATTATGGTTACTGTATATTAAATGTATCTAAATTTTATGGTACTGTTATTCTCATCATTTCTTTAGTATTAAAGAGGTACCATTGCCTGTTACAATAGTGTGACTAAAACTTCTACATTTAGATACTGTAGGGAGGGAAAGAATCTTCCTCTTCCACCCATGTTAGGGTCTCTGGCAGGGGCCCCACAAGTTAGACTGACAGAAGACAGATTAACAAGAGAAAAGTAAGCAAATTTATTAATGCTTGTGGCGGATACACATGGGAACACTAGCCGTGAGTAACTCAAAAGGGTGGTAAGAACTTGAGTTTATATAGTGTCTTAACAAAAGAAGAACAAATTTTTAGAGTGGTGACGAGACAAAGGAAAAGGACTTTGAGCTTCTAGGGGAAGCAAACGTAAGAAGGCAAATATGTCGGAAAACTAATGGTAGAGAAGGTCTAGTGTTACCAAGGTTTGTTATATAGATTCCCCCAGTGCCATCTCTGGGCTGATAAGTTTTTAGACTCTTAAAGTTGTCTCCAGTGATTAACTTCTGTCCTTCCTGGTAGAGCAGGGAGAGAGAATACTTTTACAAACTTATGTCCTACTTTGGGGCAAAATAGGGGGAGAGCAGAGAGCTTTTCCTATATCTGCTTCTATTGTTGAATAGAATAGTTTGTATGCCCGATGCACAGTGAGGCCAAACGAAAACATTGGAGTGTGGAGCACAGAAAGGTTTATTGCAGGGCAAAAGCAAGGAGAATGGGTGGCTCAAGCTCAAAAAGCCTGAACTCCTCTTCTCGGGGAAGAGTTTTTATAGGCAAAATTGGGGTTGGGGGGGAACTGCAGGGCATGTAACCCTCCTCTGACTGGTTGGTGGTGAGCTAACAGGGTGCTGTTCCAGGAATCTCAATCATCAGCCTTCTGGTTCCAGCCAGTCTGGGGTCCACCACTTGGGCCCAGCCTGAGTTATCATCCTCCACCTGGGTGAGGGCTCTAGTTCCTACAGAAGAACTCAGAGGTATGTATCAAAGTATTATGCACGTCCCCTCAGGAGGAACCAGGACCCTGCCCCATCCTGCACTGTTGTTTCTTTCTGGATTCCCTCACTCCCCTAATTAGTTTCTGTTTGAATCTGTCCTTTGGAGCTCAGAGAAGGTCTAGGAAGCTTTCCTACAAACAAGAAGGGGACACGGAAAGGCTTTTCTGCCTGGGAGGGCCCCACAGCATCCTGCTTGGTTTCACTTCTCAGTTGCCCTCCGCTCAAAATAATCCTCATGCCAAAGTAGCATATTCTGCTACCCTTCAATACCAAAACCGTGGCTTTGTGCTTTAAGCCTGCGGTGATCCTTGTGGGCAGGGACAGAAATACCAGTAAGGAAGGTCAGAGATGGAGACTGGCAGCTGTGGTTTGAGGTAAGATGGAGGAAAGCATAGCCAGGATGGTGAAAAGCAGGATGGGGCTAGAGCATTCTTCAGGGTCTCCTTTCCTTTAAAAAAATAAGTTAGTACAGAATAATAATAACAAATGTATTTTCAGTCATTGTTCTTGAGTATGTGATGAACTCTCTCAGAATAGCAATTCATATCCCCTTGAGTTCTGGAAAACTTTCTTGAATGCTTGCTTTGATTATAGCTTTCCTGTTTTTTTCCTGTGCTCTTCCTTGAGCTCCTACTAGTCACATATTGAATTTTCTAGATGACTTTTTTAGTGCTCTTACCTTTTCTCTCAATTTTCCGTCTTTCTGTCTTGTTCTACTTTCTGAGATATTTCTTCCAACTTTATTTTCTAATTACCATGAATTTCCAAGACGTTTCTTTTAAAAATTCTCTGATTTTTTTTTTTTTTTGGTACCATTTTGTTCTTGTTCAATATCTTTGAGAATGTTAATAATAGTTTTTCTTAACATTATAATTTTCCTACTTAGTTTGTTCTTCCAGGTTCTTTTTTTGTTTTAAGCTCTGGCTTTCATGTTTATTAGAGTTTCTTCAAATGTCTGTAATTTGTGGGGGGGGGGACATCCATTCTTATTTTAAAGAAGGCACTTAAAAATGCTGTCTGAAAGCACTTTGCACGAGTGGAGCTTGTTTGTATGGATTTCAGTGCAAGATGATCAGTGCTCTTTTCTCTTAAAAATGTCTGGAGTTCCCAGGGGAAAAGAAAAGATCTGCCTGGAAGTTTTCATCCCGGCTCCCAGTATTCTGGGTGCTTAATAAGGTAAAGGGCTAGGGCAGGTCTGGCTTAACATCTGTTTGCAACTTTCACTTAATCCATTGTAGTTAGTGTGATGGCCCTACTTTGAACTGTGTTCCTGTCCCCTGTTCTAGCAAGTCTCATTTCCCTTTTCCAGACAATAAACTTTCAGTCTTCTCTGGTGTGGAGGACAGCTAGTTGTTCCACTGTGCAAAGTGAGAATCTAAAGGTTAACTTTTTAAATGGTCTTTCGACCAGTCCTATTTTTAGCTCCACCTTCACCCCCATTTTGCAAGTTATCTGCACCTCCAATTCCTCATTCTTTTTTTTTTTTTTTTTTTTTTTTTTTTTTGCTGTACGCGGGCCTCTCACTGTTGTGGCCTCTCCCATTGTGGAGCACAGGCTCCGGACGTGCAGGCTCAGCGGCCATGGCTCACAGCCCCAGCCGCTCCGCGGCATGTGGGATCTTCCCGGACCGGGGCACGAACCCATGTCCCCTGCATCGGCAGGCGGACTCTCAACCACTGTGCCACCAGGGAAGCCCTCCTCATTCTTTTAAGGCCTCTGTTACACAGTTTGCTTTTTATTTTTCCTCCTTACTGGCTTAGGGTTCTGTTTTCTTAGGATTGCTGTCAGTTACCACTAGTCCATCTGCTTCCCAACCTCCTAAACTAGCTGTCTCTTTTGTTCTCTTTGCTTTTTTTTTTCTTTTCTTTTTCATCCCTATATTATCATTTGAGGAGAGTTTTAAGAGGCGGTGGAAACTAATGCACATGTTTAGTTAGCCATCTTTTTAAAAATAAGATTCGTCTTTTGATGGAGTGGATTCCATCTCCCCCTCCTTTTCTCCCTGCCAAAAGACTATGTGGATGCTGGATTGCTTGAGTTTGGGGGATTTGAAAAAAACTGTCAACTGCCTTTAAACATACACTTTATATATTTGCTGATTTCCCTTCCTCTTATGACCTCCCTTTAACCTTTTGCTCTCCCTTTCATCCTGAGGTAACAGCTCACCACAGGCTAAGGAGAGAACCTGGGATTTTCCTGTATTTTCTTTAAAACACCTTTTTTTTTCCCCCCCTACTGTGTCTTATTCTTGTATTAATGTTTTAATTCTTTCTTTTATAGCATTAGTATACTCACTTTACCACTCTTCAAACTTACTTTGTTTTCTCAAGTTCATGGTTTGGTAAACTTCCTGTTTGTCACACCTGCTAGCTTTACCTCTTGGTGGATTATTTCCTCATATAGTTTATACTTTGCAATTACTTGTTCATTCTTAACTGAGATTACTTTTTCCATGGGAAACCTGTGAACTCTTGCTTATTGAAGAGTCTCTAAGGGGCTATTTTGCATTTACTTCTTTTGTAATTTACATTAATTTCTTGAAGTTTCTTAAAAACACAGGATGGGAAAACATGGCTTCATCTTTTTTCCCAAGCCAGTGACTTTTTTCATAGCCCTGATTTACATTTATGATAGATTCAGAGGTACGTGCAGTCTTTTTAATTCCAGCTGAACAAGCAGTAAAGTGGAAGGGTTTTAGCTTTTATTTTAAAAAAGAGGAATAGGAAAAAAGGAAAGGAATGGAGTGAGGTGTGATGGGAATAAGAGCCTGTGTTCGCTCTTCCCAGGCTTCTTGGGGCAGATAAGATCACCATTGTGCACAATAGCTGGATGTGAGAACTGATGGAATTTGGAAACATTGATTATGTCCTAACATTCTTGAGTTGCCAGATTGAGTCTTTGTCTCAGGACTACAGATTAACTTGATGAATATTATAAAGTAGCCCTGCTGGTTTCAGACCTAGAGAGGCAGTTCATCAGCTGAGTGGGAATAGATCCCTTCAGAGTTTTGGTAATTGGATTCTAAGAATGAAACCCCAGGGGAAAACTATAGTGATTAGTTGTTATTAGAGTTATACAAAGTTTTCCTTACTATAAAGACAGCAAGGCAGAGTTTTCAAATGGTTTTTACATTTGGCAGTAGACTGGATAGATGGATACTGAAGAAAATCTAGATGATAGAAGAGTTGTCATTCTGATGGTTTGTTGTTGTTTTCTCTCTGGAATATCTGAAATATCTGAGACTGGAATTTCTTTATGCACTTAAGTTCAGATTTCAGCTTCATCTTTGTGGGTGGTTTGGCTCTTATCCTGAGACCATTATGTTTGGTGAATATGATGGTTTTGGAACCTAATTATACACAGAGGGCAAAAGTTCCAGGTATTTAGGGAAATCTGCAAGCCCATTTCATATTTTTAAAGAAAGCAAATGTAGGAAGCATCTATTTTTAATTTTACAATGCAGCCTACGTGTTTAAAAACATAGAATATGCTTGAAAGAAAAACAACGTTTTTCTTTTCTAAACACAAGTAATATGTCTTTATCAGAGAAACTAGAAAACACTGGAAAAAATAAAGCCAAAAATTATTTCGTAATTTTATCTCCCAAAGATAACAGTTCACAGGTGATATACGCCTTCTAGACGTTTTTCCTATGGATGTTCGTGATACATGTGTGTTTCCAAAAATGGTATCATTCTCTTTTGTAACCGGTTTGACAAAACTGTGTATACACACATATATAAATATGTATCACAATAAATACAGAAGTATAGTCTAGTCTTTAGTGGAGGCTTAGTATTCTGTTATATCATGATGTATTTAATTCTCAATTTTAGGTTGTTTCTAATTTTTGCCACAATAAATGATTCTTTGAATTTTCTGGTTACTAAATATTTACATTCCTTCAGAGAAGACCCAAACGGAGGCCTGGTGTATAGGAAATGGAACGAGCTAGTCTTGCTGGTGGTAGGACTTTCCAAGAAATGGATGAAACGGTTTTGTATCTCACACTGTCAGAGAACCACTGGAATCATGATTTATAGCATACAGTTGACATGGCTGGTTTCTTGTCATTGTGTTATATACACTACCTTTGTCAGCCAAAAATCATCTTTCCCTCTGGAACACTGAGGGCTACTACATTGGAATGGGTCATTAGGGAGGGAGATACAAAAAGGGAGGCTATCAGCTGGGTTAGTTATAGGGCAACTGCAGAGAAAGAATACATTTCAGATATTGCAGAATCAAACTATTAAACATCATTAAATAAACAAGGCAGAGAGGGGACCCAAAGATGTCCATATGAGGCTCTTCCAGCAGTTTAAGTGGACCATGAGGCAAGTATGTTTACTTCAGCAAGCTCTTCTTTCTTGTATCTCAGCCAAATAGGCCAGCATATACTTAGTTCAAGGAGCCATTTCAAAAGGGATGGTTTGCTAACCAGAGTTGACTATGGAATTGTGAACATTGCATATAATAGCAATTTAAAATAAATTACGATTTAAAGGTTAAAGCATCAAAAGTCATCTAAAATCTCCTCAACAATAGATTGAAACTGTGTGGTTGTTATTCTAGCCATTTTTTCTTCTTCAGAGAAATACAATTTTATGAATTCTGCCTATTTAAATTAATTCCTTACTTGTTAAATAACAACCAAAAAATCTTACAGCTAATTAGATTGGTTTGGAGAAAAGCATTCAGGAGCTATCCAAATTGAGTCAGAGAAGACTTAACACCTACCTCATGAGTATTTCAGTGGGCTGCATTGCCCTCAAAGGTCCATTAGGTTACTGTTGACTTTTATGGAAAGTTCTAGTAGGTGTAAAGACCTTTATGTGGGCTTGAAGCGTTTACAGAAAGGCATTTCGTCTGTTTCACAGTAAAACAGTATCGATTCTTTTATTTTTCCTATTTCTTTATTTTTTTTTATTTTTTGGGGGGGCTGCGTTGGGTCTTTGTTGCTGCATGCGGGCTTTCTCTAGTTGTGGCGAATGGGGGCTTACTCTTCGTTATGGTGCGCGGGCTTCTCATTGCAGTGGCTTCTCTTGTTGTGGAGCACGGGCTCTAGGCGTGTGGGCTTCAGTAGTTGCAGCACGCGAGCTCAGCAGTTGTGGCTTGCATGCTCTAGGGCGCAGGCTCAGTAGTTGTGGCCCACAGGCTTAGTTGCTCCGTGGGATCTTGCTGGACCAGGGCACAAACCCGTATCCCCTGCATTGGCAGGCGGATTCTTAACCACTGCGCCACCAGGGAAGCCCCATAATATCAATTCTTGATTTTATTTCTCTTTAACAAAGTACCCACAGGTACTTTCATGTTGTAAAGTCTGAGCTAAATATTACATGCTCACCAAATTTTGATATTGCATGAAGTTGATTATATAAGCTAGTAGAGTAAAATCATGTGTGTGCCCCACGTTGCTTTTGTTCTTAGAGATTTGATACATGGAGCATGGAGCGGGAAGTTTACTTGGCAATTATGCTATGTACTGCTTCCTACTTTCATTTGGCATTATCAGCATTTAGAAACATCTGGAACTTCTCTATAGTTTCTTCACTGATATGCCAGCTATGTTAGTTCAATCTTGCGTCCATCGTGCCTTAAAAAAATCATGAAAATTCAGTTCTTAATTTCATGGGCTTTGTTTTAGAAGTTCATCGAATCTTCAAAGGAGAATAAATTATATTCAGTATAATCATTTCTTACGTTTTAATGTATTGCTTTCTGTTATCCAAACCACTGTCAGGTACATGTGAATTCCCTTAATTAATGGAACAAGCAAATGGAATGAACTATTCCACTATAGGAAACTGAGGCCCTGATATTGGAGTACAAGTTAACGCCAGAGTAAGCATTAAAACTCAGATTTTCTGAGCATTTTCTGTGTGGATAGTTGTACTGTGTATTTTGTGGTATTCTAATTTTTGAAAAATTGTGTTCAGTATGTAATTCGTATGGTTGCTTTTTGTTAATGCAACAATGTCTTGTTCCTAGGCAATGTCAGATAACAGGATAATATAATAGATTCTTTTTGAATAAGGGTAAATATTCATAAATGAGTTATTTAGTGATTTTGCTGGTTAATGTTTTTTTTTCAGTACCAGTATAATTGCTTTAACTTATTTTTTCTTTTTCTAGACATCTGGCTTTGATGATTATTTATAGAGGTTACAGTGTGTGGTGGAATATTATCTAATGCCTTTTTTAATATTAAAGCCTAAAATACCTATTTTAAGAATTGGAGCTGAATTGTATTCACAGATTTATTTTTTATTTAGTTAAAACCTTGGTGAGTTTAGAATATATAATGAAGTGTTCTTCCTGCCCTTTATCTTCTAGGACTCCATAAGTTTTAGAAAGACTTTTCAGATTATCTTTCATACATTCTCCAATCTGTGAGACCATTGACTATTTATAGTGGGAAAGCCCTGAAAAACATCTTGAGTCTCTGCCTAGACCCAGAACTAACTCTTTGCTATGTGTGAGATTTTAGACAAATCACCATCTCCCTGGACTGTAGTTTACTTATGTCCAAAAGTTACAGATGCATGAGAGTTCCAGCACCTCTTCCGTCTCTCAAATTCTGTAGTGTTTTGGAATAAAGAGTTTATGTTCAGCTTTTTTTCTTCTATTACATCTTCCCGGTTCTGAGAACTAAGTCTAATGATTTGAGCGCTACGTTATTTCTTAACTTTCTCCCAGTAATGGATTCCGGGTGGCTTTTCTGGATGATGGTGGTAATCGTTTTCTGAGTCCAGCCTAACGTACAGTCTTCTGGGTCTAGATATGAAAGCAGTTTGCCTTTCCCTTCTCAGGAACGCCACAATATGTTCTAAGTTGAGTGTATGGATCCAGGGGACAGTCAGTGTCTCACCTCTCCTCCTACAGCCAGACTCTGGGGTCAGTGAGTAAGTCCTCATGTTTTAGCTGTGGCCTTTGAAGTACTGAGTAGCTGCCCAATAGTTACTTCCATAGAAATGAGTATTTTCCCTATCACGTGATTTCAGCATCAGCTGCAGGAAAACTGCGTGTATGCCTTCATTTTCAAGCTTCAAATCTTGCTTGAAATATAAATTTTATTTTCTCATGAAATTCGGAAAGATGTGTTTCCTCATGTGTGTCCGAATGATTTGGGCTTTTAAAAATGCCATTTGGAAGTGGCAGCTTCATTAAATAGTTATGAAATGTCACTATGGGCCCTGTTGGGCAAATAGAAAGGAAGCAGGATATTACAAAAAGAGCAAGACGTATCTCTTGGAGTAATTAATAGCTTTCATTCCTTTTACACGCTCGTCGCAGCAGTAGCAGCCCATGTGAAGGTAGGTAAGGTAGTTGTTAACCCCATTTTCCAGAGGAATCTGAGCTTGAAGAGGTTAAAGGATTTTGTCAAGAAGAGACGTAGCTGAGTTGGGTCTCAACTGCAGGCTCCCTGCCTCACACAGCTGTGCTCTTTCTACCACATCATGCACACAAGACAGAGAAATGATATTTTGTGGCACAGATATCAGTGACTTAGGAGTTCAGAGAGGGGGGAAAGATTGTGAAGGAGTGACCAGGAAAGGCTTTGCAGAGAAGGACCTTAAAGGCTAAGGGAAGAATCTGGAACTTGTTGAAGAGGACTCGAAGGAGCATATTCCAAACCGGGGGGGAATCACAGGAACTGTCTTAAGGAGTGAACAGTTTTTTGTCCTAGTCAATTAATGGAAGCTATTGGGTTATCTTGCTGTCTCTTAAGAGTTCTACTGGCTATCTCAGACTGCCTGACGGGCTTGCTTTTGCAAGATTAGTGTTGCTTCATTTGGATAGAAGCTTGCAGTGCCAGAGAGAGAGAGAGAGAGAGAGAGAGAGAGAGAGAGTGTGTGTGTGTGCATGCACGTGTATGTGTGTCTCATGACCCTATATTGTCTCCTACCATCTGATATTTTTCTATTTTGAAGATGATTGTATCTGAAGAGGAGATTATCTGACTTTCCTCATCAAAGAGAAGTGAAATAGTACCTTGGGTTTGGTCTGTTCTTTGTGGTTCTGAGGGGCTTTCCCCTCCTGGTGGACTTCCTGCATCAGGCAAGGGGAGAAATGCAGAACCTGTATGAAAAGCCCATGTTCATTTCCTTGGGCCTGAACATTCAATCGAGGATTTTTCTTTAGAGTTCTCAGAACCACTTCAAGCTGTTGAGCGTTCCCTCGGCTCTAATTCTGCTGAGGAATATTTGGAGAGAGGTTTGGGGTCTGATGCCAAGAGATTTCCTTTCGTACAGGACCTTCTGCCAGGACTCCCATTTGGTGAGTTTCTTCTTGTCACTCTAGGTAGTAGTAGTGATGATTGAAGCCCGTAGTGATGATTGAAGCCCCTCTGTAGTGGTTTTTAAGTGGCCAGAGATTCACTTTGGTTTCATATTTCTTTCTGGAGGATGCCCATCTTATTCTCCTTGACCATTCAAGTTGTTTGAAAGCAATTTTCAGTATCAGCGGCATTTTCAGTAGTTTTACTTTCCATTAAACCATCTACATGTTGCTAGTTATAAGGGACATTCCCTTAGATATTGAGTAGATATTGATTGAGCAACCTCTGGGCCCTGGGAAGGTAAGATACATGGATGCTTAAAGATTGTAGCCCTTCCATGGTCACTTATAGCCCCCTGGGACAGTCTAGATAGACACTTGGCCACAAGGGAATACGTCGGGAAGGTGCACAGCACTGTAGATGCTCAGAAGGGACAGTGCCCAACTGTTTTGCAAGGTCTGGAATAGCTTTTAAGCTTTACTGCCATTTGGTTGATTGTTATGTGGTCTGGGAAGTTGGAAGTTGGACATATTGTCCATTTTCATTCCAGAGTCAGATTTGGGGGTTCAGTAGGGACAAGTTTGGACTTTGAAATCAGAAGACCTGAGTTCAGGTCCTGTTTGTGCCAGTACCTCCCAGTGTGTCCATAGGGAGTTCATAGTTACTAGGGAGGAAAAGGGATGGAGAGCAGGACAGCCTTGATGAAGTCAGTTTAAGAAATCCTGGTAGAGTTTCTTTACTGGAGGATTCCCAGGAGCTTCTAACATACTAATGTGTACTGCTGGCCCTGGGAAGGATTATGGTATGCAGTTCCTAGGCTCATTTGAATTTTTTTTTTTAAAGCATGGAGCCCTTTATCAGATTATTATTCTGCAAAGCATACTTAGGAAACACTGTCGTCACTGATTTCTATCTCTTAAACCTACGAACTTGTGCAGGTTTTTTTGCAGTTAGCACAACATTATTTTATTTTATTTTGTTTTTTACTTTTGGGGCACGCCCTGAGGCATGTGGGATCTTAGTGCCCCGACCAGGGATCAAACCCGCGCCCCCTGCATTAGAAGTGCAGAGTCTTAACCACCAGACTGCCAGGGAAGTCCCAACACAACATTCTTTTGAGATTAAAAAAAAAGTTAGCCCACTATTGGAGAGTGTGTTTTCATCATGAGCTGTAGCGGACAGTTAACTATTGGATATGATAGAAAATTTGAGAAAGAAAAAAAGACCCTACCTTTTTTTACTGAGGCGTAATTGACAAATAACCTTAGTTTTATATTCTACAATAATTTGATATGTGTGTGCCCTACAAAGTGATCACCACAATAAGTCTAGTTTCCATTGGGCACCACATAATTGACTCCTCTTTCACCGATTTCACTCACCTCCAACCCTTCTCTCCTCTGGTAACCACCAATGTCTTCTCTGTATCTGTAAGTTTTGTTTTGTTTTGTTTGTTCATTTTTTTTGTTGTGGTTTTTTTTTTTTTTTTTTGGATTCCACATATAAGTGATATCATATGACTTATTTCACTTAGCATAATACCCTCTAGGTCCATCCATGTTGTCAAAAATGGCAAGTGTACACTGCTGGTGGGAATGTAAATTGATGCAGCCACTATGGAAAATAGTATAAGGGTTCTCAAAAAAATTGAAAGAGAGCTACCATGTGATCAGCTATTCCACTTCTGGGTATTTATCTGAAGAATAGGAAAACACTAATTCAAAAAGGCATATATACCCCTTTGTTCATCGCAGCATTATTTACAGTACCCAGGTTATGGAAATAACCTGTGTGCATCCATGGATGAATGGCTAAAGAAGATGTAGTGTATATATTTACAATGGAATGCTACTCAGCCATAGAAAACAGAAACAGAAACAAAAAAGCAGACCCTTTTTAGTGCTAGGTTGTGTATCATCAACTTTCGCATGTGGTGTTTAAAGTACTGACAACAACCCTGTGAAGGAGATGTTTGATTATGTCCATTTTAGAGATTAATAAGGTGAAGTTCAAGTAGTAGGTTATACACGGAGATGCTGAAAGTCAAACTATGGTCTGTCTTTTGCCAAAGGCCATGTTTCATTAACCATGGTGCTTCGTTAGAGAGCTAGGTCTTTTATTTTTAACTTTTCTTTCTTTTTTAAATTTTAAATGATTATTACAAAATTAATACATGCTTATTAAAGAAAAGTAGGTGGGAGAGAAGTAGAAAATGTCCCCAGGCCCATCATCAAGTAGAACTTCAGTCAGTATGTGATATATTTCTTTCCCATTATTTTATGCAATGTTATGTTCATTAACCATAATTGTGGTTAAATATATGTATATATAATATATACATTTTTGGACATATATTTATACATAAATAAATTTATAAAACTTCGAATTCTGCTTTTGAATCTCCCTTCCAGATGTGCATTTTGGTTATTGCCACATCACTGGTTAAGTATTTTAATAAATAAATATAGTAAACCAGGACTTGGAAACTTGTAGCTCTTTTATGCAAGCTGCCACTTGACCACGGGCAGGTTCCCTGACCTTCTGGTACTCAGTTTCCTCGCGCATAAGTGAGGGAGTTGGTTCAGAGCACTGATTTTGAAACTATGGTATTCCACGAAACCTCCTGGAGGCTGGGAGTAAAGATATCATCAGAGCAAGGAGGACCCTGGTCCTTCATTCCATCTGTTTCAACCTAAGCATCTACATTTGTAACTCTTTTATAGATTTGGGGTCCAAGCACATTTGGAAAAAGGAACTCATTGATTTTTTTATAGAAGAGTGTAAAATTGTTGGACCAGATGATCCTGAAGCTCAACATTTCTGTGATTCTCTTTTATGATATCTGTTAAGTTGTGTGCGTTCTTAATGTTTTAAAACATTTCTTCACCAGATAGAGTGGTAGATTAAGCAGATTTGATACATTCTTTAAGATGATCTCAGGAACCATGTAATAAGCACAAAAAGAATCACTGATCCGGGCTTCCCTGGTGGTGCAGTGGTTGAGAGTACGCCTGCCGATGCAGGGGACACGGGTTCGTGCCCCAGTCCGGGAAGATCCCACATGCCGCAGAGCGGCTGGGCCCGTGAGCCATGGCGGCTGAGCCTGCACGTCCGGTGCCTGTGCTCCTCAACGGGCGAGGCCACAACAGGGAGAGGGCCCTGGTCCACAAAAAAAAAAAAAAAAAAAAAAAAATCACTGATCAGTACTGAGCAATGTCTAAAGCACTGTCAAATTATTTCTTACCAAATCTACCACTGCCTTTGACTTGATCAATCTCAGGTCCAATTTAATGCTCTTTTAGGGAAGACTAACCAGGGAATCAGTGGTCCCTTAAACTAATACATGTTTGAAAACCATGGACTTCACCAGTACCTGATTTTCCATTTTCCTTATGCATGTTAAGGTTTTGCATTTTGAGGGGATTGATTTTCGAGTCCCAGTGTCTTGACTTTTTCTCTTGCCTCCACAGAAGGAAGAATCTTGTTCAAAAATGAGGTGAATTAATGCTCAAGCACTCAAGAACCCCGGACAGCTACATGAAGTGTTTAAAAACTGCCCTGACCATCTCGCCACACAAGTCTGTCATGAGGCCTGACAGGATGAGTGCACCACGGAGGCACAGTGTCCTGCCCTGCAGGAACGGTGACTGCTGACCTGCCGGGAGCAAGCGGGGGGCCGCGTGTTGTCTGCCAGTACAATGAAGGAAGTGGTTTATTGGTCACCCAAGAAGGTGGCAGACTGGCTGCAGGAGAATGCTATGCCAGAATACTGTGAGCCTCTGGAACATTTCACAGGCCACGACTTGATCAACCTAACCCAAGAAGATTTCACAAAACCCCCCCTGTGCCGAATCTCCTCCGACAATGGGCAGCGGCTCTTGCACATGATAGAGACCCTGAAGATGGAGCACCACTTGGAAGCACACAAGAATGGCCACGCCAATGGGCACCTCTGCATTGGCACAGACGTCCTCGCCCCTGATGGCAGCTTCAGCATCAAGGTCAAACCCAAGGGGATGCCAAATGGGTATAGGAAGGAGATGATAAAGATCCCCATGCCAGAACCAGAGCGCTCCCAGTACCCCATGGAGTGGGGCAAGACTTTCCTGGCCTTTCTTTATGCACTTTCCTGCTTTGTTCTCACCACAGTGATGATCTCGGTCGTCCATGAACGAGTACCTCCTAAGGAGGTGCAGCCTCCACTACCGGACACGTTTTTTGACCATTTTAACCGGGTGCAGTGGGCCTTTTCTATTTGTGAAATTAATGGCATGATCCTTGTAGGACTCTGGTTAATTCAGTGGCTGCTCTTAAAATACAAGTAAGTAAAGCAAAAGCTTGCAGATTCAGTGATTGGGGTTTCTCACTGCAGATGTTTGATATTCATTATTGGCAAATGAAATTTATCAAGCAGTAGGAATCAAAGCACATTTCTCTTTTTTTTTGTTTGTTTGTAAACCACATATTCTGTTGAACCAACTAAAGCTCTGGCAACTTTAAGAAAGTTCTGTGCTTGTTGCCTGCTTTGTACAAGATTCATACAGAATGATGAGTAGAATTGTTAGAGGTGAGGTTTTTCTATTTTCACTTCACAGGAAAGAAAACCCTCAGACATCTTCAGAGAGTACAGGCTATTGAACCACAGAAAAACTACACACTCTTGGTGTTTTTAACCCATCACATCAGTTGTCGACAGTTGGCCTATGGGCCATGAGTGGCTGTGTAGCTTTTCCCACACAGAGTCAGATATCTAGAACTTAGCAATATGTATTTAAAGATGTTTCACACAAAGAATTCAGAGCAGCTAGTCCAGAGTGGCTTGGACTAGTGGGAGAGTGATACCCACAGGGAATGACTTTAGGTGGGATGTGGATGAACCTACATGGCTTTCCACCTTTTATAGAATGTGTGGCATTTAAAGCAGTATTCCCTTCAAGTTTCTCAGGGTTTTTATTTATTTATTTGTTTGTTTGTTTATTTATTTATTTTTTGCGGTACGCGGGCCTCTCACTGTTGTGGCCTCTCCCGTTGCGGAGCACAGGCTCTGGACGCGCAGGCTCAGCAGCCATGGCTCACGGGCCCAGCCGCTCCACGGCATGCGGGATCCTCCCGGACCGGGGCACGAACCCGTGTCCCCTGCATCAGCAGGTGGACTCTCAACCACTGCGCCACCAGGGAAGCCCTCTCAGGGTTTTTAAATAGGTATCTCCTTTCAGTTTCAGGTGGATCCAAAGTGGCTTTCATGTCCCAAGTTCTAAACTCAATGCAGACAAGCTGTTTGCTTGGGTTGCCTGTAGCAAACTAAACACCTACATTGTCCTCATCTTTGGTGTCTGATTTTTTCCATTAGCGGAACATCTTTATGGCTTCCATGCATGGGAGTTGGAAACTGGTTTGCTAAGGATCTGAGTTTCTCTCTGGTGGACTGTGTTTCATGACCCACAGTATGGTTGAATATTAAGGAGATCATCTTAAATCAAGAAAACAAAATGCAGACTGAGAATTTATGTTGAACTTTAACGGAAATGATGAGTTTTTTCCTGGTACGTTTCATAAGGTCTGTGTTTTTTTTAACCTTATAAATTATGTATCTACAAGTGGAAATAAAAGCAATTCCTGACTCTTTGCCAGGAAAGGGCTATCTTAACCTTGTATAAAGGAAGTAATTTAAGTGGCCAGTTTTTTGGGGGGGCTGGTTTGGCAATCCTGGAGTTTAAGCTAAATTTGAAATAGGAGCAATGGTCTGGGATGCATTTGATTTGGTGGAAAGACTGTTTTTTGTTTGCTTTAGTTTTAAGAGGCTAAATAGATAAGAATAGGCCTTAGAAATATGAGATGCTCACAATTTATTAATTACATTCTTCCAGCTGTCAAACTTCAGTTCTGCTTTTGACTTTCAAGGTTTTTTTCCCTAGAAGCTCATTAGAAAACAATGCCCGTACATTTTGCCGCTTCAGAGGCAAGGTCAACTCAAATTAGGTTTCTTGGGGTCTTCTTGATTTTTGTTGTTTTGTTTATATGAGTTTGTTTTCTGGTTTTTATCAAACTTCTTACATGCAAGCTAATAATTTACTGCCCCAGAATATATCATTATGTACTTGTACATAACATGTGCAAGTTCATATCTTTCACAGAACTGTGACTTTTGAATAATTTTATTCTTGTTCTAAGAAGTGTCCTAACCATAGGGATAATTTCTTTAAAGTATATTACTATTTATATTTCTCTCAGCAGGGACTTTTCCTCAAATCTGTTTCTCTTTAAGCTTTCTAATTTCATGTTTTACCGGTATTTATTGCTAATACTGTAGTCATTTGTATATTTAAATTGTTCTACAGCCATAAATCAGTTGACTCACACCTTGGGCAAAATTAACCCAGGGCTAGGACACAGGCAGCCTGGGCTCCAGCCCCAGCCATGCCCTCACATGGTGGGTGGTGTGGATGAATCTCCAAATCTCAGGAGCCTTGTTTTTCTCACAGATAAATAAAGACCTCTCAGTCTAGATGATTTCTATTGTTCTATACAACTGTGTTTTATTTGATTCTAACATTATTGAATGGGCCAGTTATGTTTGAGTATTATTAACTGCAGAGCATTTTTCGTCCAGAGTACATCCAACTAAGGATTCTTTAAGGTCCTCTCTCTGGTTTCCACATCAGCAGGATAACTCAACTGTTGTCATGATAATCCTAAGCATCCCCACCCTTGTCCTGCTACTGGGACACATCTCTGGCTTCCCATCTACGTCCTTGAGACCTGTCTTCAGTGTGTGTGGCACACCAGGCATGGAAGAGGTAGGAAGAAAGATAGAGCTTGACACACCAAGCAGTGGGTATTAATGAGCTCCCTTTCCCTGGCCTTCAAAAAGAAGATTAAACTGTTTCATACAGTCAGAGACCCCTTGTTTCTAGTTATTTGGCTATGGCAGTGTAACAGTTTTATTACTAGGTATGTTGGGAAAATGGATCCTTCTGGTTATGGAATATTCTGTTTAAAAGTGATAACCTCTCATTTTGTGCTTGACACTTCTGACACTTGACCCCTCTCCCCAACCTCCACCAGGAAGTTTGCTACTTAGGAGTATGTCCAAACCTCCTAGGAATTAAACCTGCCTGGTCAGTAATTTCCAAAGGGACATTTTAATTTTACTTTGATTTTAAGAGTCTTGGAGCCTTAAAAAATCAGCCTATTCCTTCTTGCTTCTTTACCTTCTACTTTTTAGAGAAGAATCAGGGGCTGAAACTGTAGAGGGTGACTTATTGAGAAATGATATGCCGGAATTTGAGCAACATCTCCTGACAGCAAACCCTTCAGCCAGATGTTCAAGGTGCTAGAAAACACTGGTGCCCGAATTTATGACATTGTGACATTTGGTTCTATCCTTATGCTGTATACAGTTGTCCTTTACTGTTAAACATAAGTTTTGTTTTTTTGTACTTAAATTTTTTTTGCCTCCTTTCATTCTTAACATCTCCCCCTCATGTCTATATGTACATATGCTGATATATACATAGGTCCGCATGGGGCTTCCATAACGTCGTGAAGTTGGAAAGCAACAACAATGCCTGTCCTTGACAACTTTTTGATTTTTAAAATTGTAAATAATGTTGTCTCCCCATTTAGAATTGGACTTTCAAGCCACTGACTAGGAAAAATTCCTGGGAAATCTCTGCATTTGTGTCAGACTTCACTGCAAAACAGGTATCCCTTGTTTTAAGAAAGTGTGATTAAAGAATATGTTAAAGGGACAGATTTGGTAGGGACTTTCCATGCATGGCTACATCGTAGCTGACACGATGGCACCCAAATGTGATACAGGTGGCTCAGTGCTATTAGGACGTTGTAAACGCCCACCAAGAAGGTGGCCAAGGAGCAGGGTGGCAGAATTTCCAAGCCAAGGATTTTCTAGCCACTCGAGAAAGCATTATGACTTAGTATGGTGGTCATAGGTACCTCAAACTCAACTTTTCTGAGACCAGATTTGTCATCTGTTTCTTTCAACTTCTTGCTCCTATGTGGGCAGTGACATTTCCTAGAAACCTAGAACTTCTCGGTTCCTTTCATATAAATAGTCACTAAGTTCTGTCCATTCTAATTTCAGATTCATTACCTCTTTCCATTCCTACTTAGTGATGAATAGCGGGTGCTCAGATGGAGGCCCAGTTGCTTAGCCTGAAGCCTAGGGTCCTTCATAATCTGAGCCCAGGCTCTTCGACCTCATCTCTAGCTACTCTGCTCCACGGTTTTCCTTGAACACTTCAAGCTCATATCACAGTCCATTCTATTCATTGTGTGTGTGTCTCCTTCATTGCTAGACTTTTAAGTTCCCCAAGGGAAAAGACCAGATCCTTTTTGTCATTCATCTTTATATCCCACTGCCTGATACAGAGTCTGTCACCTAGAAAGTGCTCGTTTAAAATTCATTCATTCATTCAACTTGTATTCACTGAGAACCTACTCTGTGCCAGGCACTGTGGTAGACCCTGGGGGTGCTGCGGTGAGCAGAGGCCCCTGATGTTCTCACATCAGCTTGTATTCTGACCAGGGTGTAACAGTCGTGAACAAATGAATATATAATACCAGGCAGTGATAAGAGAAATGGAGGAAAATAAAGCAGTCTAAAGGGTTAGAAAGTGTTGGGGATAGTGGGGAGGAGGTGGTATTTTAGATTGGGTGATCAGAAAAGTCTCTAATGAGGTGACAGTTGAGCAGACACCTGAATCAAATGGGGGTGTACCAAGTAGGTGTTTGGGGCAGGAGCAGTCAAGACAGGAGACACAGCAAGTACAGAGTCTCTGAGGTTTACCTGGGGAATAGCCACGGGCCTGTGTGGCCAAGCGAGCTGGGAGGAAGCGGTGACACGGGGTCAGGGAGGTGTGGATGGCATCGTGGGCTGTGGAAAAAGAGGCAGGATTTTTGTTCCAAGTGTGATGTCATTAGGGGAGAATGATGTCAACAGATTGGTATTTTAAAAGAAGCCCTCTGGCTGCCGTTTAGAGAATAGGGAAGCAAGAGTGGAAGGTGGGGGATGGGTGTTAGGATGCCATTACAAATGGTCCAGTTGGAAGATGACCGCGACTTAGACTCACATTTGGCCAATGAATACATTTTGTGCTGGGCTGTGGGGAAAGGATAAACTTCCTAGAAGCTATGGCTTCGGTTACATTTAGAACTCCTTAATCTTTTATAGCCACAGGGCTGACTTCTGTTACAGTATCTCATACAGGGTTTTTGGGTCTCTCTGTGAATCTCTTGAGTTTTATATGAAATTTAATGAGGAATGAACCATAGATTGAGATAGAATTCACTAATTTGAGAGCTCTCTCAACGTTGCTTGAATATATTTTACTTCAGAGCAAAGTCAGGTGATGTGTATATTTGTTTTCTGTCATGGCTGCTTTTAGGTCAGATATTTGCCTAAAAGGAGTAGCACAAGTCAGGTGGGGAGTGAGGGTAGATAGTAAAATGATGAATTAAATATTGCAGGATATATTGATCCACTGGTGGTGTAAAGATTTGAAGAAAAAAGAAAAGGAGCCACTGGATAGTTGGGATGTGGGGTGGAGTTGAAAGAGCTTTGTGGTTGAGGCATTTTGGGCATGGAGTAGAATATTCTGGCATAAACAGTTGTATAGAGTTATGGAGAGAGTGGTAGAATGGTCACCAAGTAGGTTCTTTGAAAACTGATCTCATACCAAAAGGAAAGGAACTAGAGAAGGAAGTGCTGTTGGCAGATCCTGCTTAAGACTTGACATCTCTATTCGCAACTGTTTCTGGGGGCTTCCTTGATCCCGAAGGAAGGAACAGATACAGTTTTCCAGTGTGGCTTTCCCAGGATTACACTCTGAGAGTACTGCAGTGGATATTTAGATATTTGGCAGCAGTATGTTTTTTATGTTGGGAGACCGCTTTGGAAAAGACTTACTTTGTATTTTATCCTTTGGTAAATGCCCTGGGTTTGGTAGGCCTTATTTGTTAGGAGGGTGTCTGCCAACATAAGAAGGTTTATCTACAGCATTTGCCTCTCTCCTGTGAATGGAATGTAATTTCCAAGGACAGAATCCTTGTGCTGATTGGCAACTGCTGCTGTCAGGTGCTAATTTGATTTTTTTGTTTGTTTCTTTTGTGTCTTATTCAACAGGGTGGACTCTCCACTAACATTTGTCTTTCATTTTACCCCAGTTTGATTCCATCAGTGTTTCTTTTCACATTAAGTTGATTGGATCAAAGTACTTATCTCTTTCCTCTTCTACTCCCCGAGGTAGTTTATGACCACAGTTACTGTCAACATTTTTTCAATTGTTTTTAAGTCTCTGATGGTTGTGACTAAGTTACGTTCTTAAAAGCTGTTGATGTAGAGCATTTGAGATGAATCAGGTCCCTTCAATAGAGTTTATTTTCCAAGTTCCAGAAGAGCCTTTTTTTTTAAGGCTGTTTCACTTTATTAGAAATCGACGGTACATTGTGGCCCACTAGGCTAGGCTGGTCCCTAATGGAACTTCAGGGCATCTTTACATTTAGTAATTTGTCAAGAATTATTGAAGACTGGTGCTAGGGATGTAGCAGTGAGCAAAACAAAGCTACATAGAGGTTATCTCCTGGGGAATTTTTGTTTGTTTTCACAGTAACATCTCAGGTTTTTAAAGTGTGTGTTGTCCAGACTCTATCTTAAAGTATAAAACTCATGAGGACAGAAATTCCCTCATGTTATTGCTTTGGGGGCATCTAGCACATTATTTAATTGGCTAATAGACTGTCATATTCCTCTCCAGCCATAAAGCAAGTTAAGAGCTCATGGATCGTCCCTTCCCTTCCTTTCCTCTCTCTCTACACATGTACCTGCATCTATTATATACTTACTCAAAGTCTGTTTTCTTCTGTTCCTTTTCATCCATGTTGTCAAAAATCAGTATCGCCCTGTTCAAACGGCAGATTCCAAACATTTGAGTAACGAGAATTTTTTTTTTTTACATGCACTGTTATTTCATCCAGTCAACTCTTTAAGCAGTGTGTTCTCTTGTCTCAGTGAAGCTACCTGAGACACAGAAAAGCTGTTGACTTGCCCGAGATCCCACACAGAATATTTTGAGGATTGAAGGCTTTTCAGTATAAATCCAGTCTCATAGTGTCCTGGTATAATAGGCATCTGTCCTCTGGAAATGTGTTTTCTTAGCAGATATAGTAGCATAGATTCAACATGCAGAGGACAGATAGAATGAAAACAGATCAGTCCTGTGTTGGATAATAAGGTTTATGTGTCATATACCATCCAGGAGACATTCATACTTGCCCCAGGGTGGACCTGCCAATCCTGAAAGCTATCCCAACTTGGCTGTTCCACAGTAGTTTGTAGAAAGCGTACTGAGTTCTGTCCTACTTGACTGCTGTCCTGTGACCTCCTAGGTGTGGTGTGGCATGGACCCTACTCACCATGGGTCTGGGAAATGCCCTCTGCCTCCATGCAGTCACGCTTTTCCACTGAAGACTGCTGACCAGGCGCGCCCAACCTTAGACTATTTCTTGCTGTTTCTAGCAAGTTTTCTCCCCTTGATTCTGACCCTGGGCAGCAGAGCCCGGGGTTAAGATCCTGTTTTCCTTTCTGGGGACCTTCCCTGTCCCATTATCTTCCCGTGTAATCTGGGCGTCCTAGGCTTTTGCAGGCCTCTGCTCACCCTCCTTGGAGTGGGGAAGGACAGTCACTCTAGGCACTAGATTTGGTTCCAGGCTCTACCTCACTTCTCATTCTCACTTTGTTAGCTCACAGATGGTGTTACCCGCTTTCACCTCTTCTAATTTTTACCAGTTTAGGTCTCAAGACCTAAATACTAGCCTAAACCCTAGGAATTGTAGGGAAGCTAAATTCAGTAATTCCAGCAATTTAGGTTTTAAGTTAACATAAATATTATAAGAGGCTTTTTAAACTGAGACTTAAGACAAAAGGGAGAAAAAGCAAAAAAAAAAAAAAATTGGTGCAATAAATTAGTTTTCATGAGTTAATTTTTATTTATGACACTAAAGGAAAAAATAAGTAGTGTATCTTGCCTGTAGGCCAATTAGAAGATAAAAAGAAAAAAAATTTACTTATGTTGCCTGAAATAAATAATGCTAACATCTGGTTTCATATTCCTTTTCATATTTTTCTGTATGCTCATGTAGGTGTAATCTACATGTGTGTGTATTTTTAAGTAGTAGCACATTTGCCCTGTATTTTACAGTGTGCCTAGGGGT
>NW_006798376.1:2683022-2689010 GCF_000442215.2 Lipotes vexillifer | reverse complement strand
CTTTCCCTCTTCTCTTAAAAAACCACCAGGGATGTCTGTCTAAGTATTCATGCTCTTATTTAGAAGTCACCACATATGTCCCCCCCTCAACCTGTTTGTATCATGGTAATGGTAGTTAAGCATTCAGTTATACTGTAAATCTTACTGGTTTGAGATCATCTTAACCCTACAGCCATCTACTAACTGAGGTGAATTTGGTCAAATTACTTAACTACTTATAGTAGCGTTGTTTCCTCACTTCAAAATGGGGACAATAAAATAGTGTCTTACCTCAACGTTGTTGTGTGGATGGAGTGAGATAACGTGTATAAAGCACTTAACTGAGCCCTTGGCGTCCTCCTGGTTCCCAAGCCTGCCCCGCCCCCATCCCCATCTTAGAAAATGGCGTCTCTGTCCTGCCCCATCCTCGGGCCAAACGCCTCGGTTTTGTTGTTGGTATTCGCTTCCACCCCACATCTGGTCTGTTAATCCCACCACTTCTCGCCACCTCTGTTGTTGCCCTGGGTCTAACCAACGTCATCTCTTACCTGGGTTGTTGCAGGAGCTTCCTGCTGGTCTCTCTGTTTCCAGTCTTGTTTCCCTTAAGTCGCTTGTCCACTCGGCAGACAGAACGTGTCACTGTACAGTAAGCTGGTGTATGTCACTCTTCTCCCACCTCGTACAGCTTTGGGTTTTTTTTTAATAATTTCAGTTTTACTTTTTAAAAAAGTTATTATTTTTTTTTCGGCTGTGTTGGGTCTTTGTTGCTGTGCGCAGGCTTTCTCTAGTTGTGGCGAGCGGGGGCTACTCTTTGTTGCAGTGCGTGAGCTTCTCATTGCCGTGGCTTCTCATTGCGGAGCACGGGCTCTAGGCGCGTGGGCTTCAGTAGTTGTGGCGCATGGGCTTCAGTAGTTTTGGCACGTGGGCTCAGTAGTTGTGGCTCATGGGCTCTAGAGCGTAGGCTCAGTAGTTGTGGCTCGCAGGCTTAGTTGCTCTATGGCATGTGGGATCTTCCCGGATCAGGGCTCGAACCTGTTTCACCTGCATTGGCAGGTGGATTCTTAACCACCGTGCCACCAGGGAAGTCCCCTCATACAGCTTTTAGGTCAGAGGTCCTTACGGTGACCAAGGAGGTCACTCCAGACCTCGTGTCCTCATGCTCTCTGCTCCCTGACCCTTCTGCCAACACCCATGTATACTAGCCTCTGTTTGGAATCTTCTTCCCCAGATGTCCTCATGGTTAACCGCCTCATATACAGGGACACCTTCCCTGATCAACTTAGCCCCAAATTGTAACCTCCCATCCTCCAATGACACCCTTGCTTCATTTTACCCTTTAGCACTTACCTAACATGCTGTATATCATCTATCTTGTTTATTGTCTGCCTCCCCGCCTAGAATATAAGTACCACAGGGCAGGCTTTTTGTCCATTCTGTTCACTGCTGTATTCCCAGTGCCCAGAATAATGCCTAGCATATATATATATATATATATATATATATATATATATATATATATATATATATATATATTTGTTATGAGAATAAATAAATAATAATAGCAGCAGCTAACATTAATTGAGTATTGCACTATGATGATTACCGTGCCTAGAATTCAGTAAATGTTAGCCATTGCTGCTGAAGTATGTGCTTATTATGTTTTTAGAATCCAACCCCCTGTTAAAAAGAAAATGTTACTTTTAAGGGTAATCCTTTAGCTTAAGAGCAAACATTCATTGTTGAGTTCTGCCCGCTGTGACCGAACAAGCCTTAAGAGTGTGATTCAAGGTAAGTTTTGATGAAGGGAAGGAATGAAGAAAGATCTGTATACATCCACGTATTTGTGTTATGTGTACACATACATATTTGTATTATATATACACACACATATGTATATGTGCACACATACTATTTTTGTTAATAGCCTAAAATACTAACAAGAAATGTAACTTCTTTTGTTTGGTACTTATGTATGGAGCAGTTTCTGGAGGATACTTGATTTTAACTCTTTATAACTCAAGTAGACCATATTGATGTTGTCTTTCATATCTTAGAGCATAACATTTTTTCTTTACCTTATGTTACAATCTGTATTTAACTCAGGAAATAATATCTTTTTTAAAAAGATGGCTTAAGTGGGGACACTTTTATAATATGATCTGTTCTTTGCAAATTCCCTAGACTAGTATGGATCATTTCCTGAACTTAACTCTTGCATTATATTGCAGACCTTTTACATGGGACTTAGAAAAAAAATATAAGCCACTACCTTTTTTTTTTTTTTTTTTTTTTTTTTTTTTTCCTTTTAACTTGACGATTTCATTAGTGGAAAGAGCAGCTAATTGAAAATCTGGAGACCTGGGTTTTATCGTGGCTGTCTCATTGACTGACGCTCTGGCCCCAGGCTAGTACTTAAACACTTTACATCTTACTTTTTCCTTCTGTAAAATAGTATATGCTAAACAGGAATGTGGTTAACATAGTTAATACCAAAGATGCAAAAGTCACCTTGAGTTGGATTTTTTTAAGGCAAAGAGGCACCGTGCGTGTACAGACACATTTCTGGGCTGGGTACATGGGTCCATCTCATTCTCCTGATTCATGAACTGCCATCCTCCTGTGTGCACACCCAGGAAATATTAGGCGAGTTCTGGATCTCCCAGGAGAGCATATGTTTTTACTTTTCTGTTTACAGCATTTATTCCTTCCTTTTTGTTTTACAACCCTTTCCTTGGGATTTTCCTTCTTAAAGTACCGAATTAAGCCCTGGGTTTTCATGATCCACCATCTGGAGCAGTTGAGACTCCTGTGATGGGTAGAAAGCCCAGACAGGGCAATGAGGAGACAGGGGAGGCAAGGGAGGAAGATGGTAGGACTCACAGTCCTTACTTGGATGAATGCCGCCATCTTGGCAGGTGTCGTCACTTAAAATATAAGTGCAGAAACGATGCAAAGTGAAGGATTGGTGAGCATCAGCAGAGGTTCATTCTGGCAGATAAATTAAAGAGTTTAAAGGACAAACATTTATGGGAAGAAGCAGGAAAGCACTATCAGAGGGAGTGAAAAGTGAAGCTCGAAAGCACAAAACCGCAGGTGTTGCCCATGTTACCGGTACCGTCATGAGTCTCACTGGGACTAAAACATAAGTAAGGAGCAGCTTTCTTTAAGAGCTTTTCCTCTAACAGAAGGAATGAGGGCCTCTGTTGGTAATGGTGATGCCAATCTTACTATTAAAAAGACCGTAAAATACAAAACAAGTTCTGAAGTGATTTGGAAGTACCTCTGCCCAGTTGGGAACATGTAGGAGGCTTCATGCAGAGGTGGACAGAGTAGCAGGAGAGGCCAGGGAGAGATTTGCTGGCAAAAGCAAGAAACTAGGGCTTTAGGGAACGGATGAGTGGGGCTCGTTTTGCCCAGGGCAGTGGAATTCAGGTCTGCAAGATAAAACAGTTAAGGTAGCTTGGGGTCGTGTTGAGCAGTTGTCGTAATCCAGGGAATCCACAGGCTAGTAGCAAGGAACTAAAGGGAGGAAAACAGATTTAAGAAACTCTTTGGAGTTAGCTTCAACAGAATGTGGGAATGGGAGTGGGAGGCTATGAAGAAAGTAAAATGGAAGATAGCACCAGGCACCTTCTTTAGAGTAGGTGGTCTCTCAGAGACCTGAGTGACAGGCAGTGTTCCAGGAGTCCAGGCAGAGGGAATGGCTGGCACAGAGATCCTACCTAAGGCAGGAGGGACTTGGGGTGATGTGTTCAGTTGCACCAAGGGCATCGGACTGGAGTTGAGGAATGGCAGGGAGAGCAGTGGGAGGTGAGCTTGGAGAGAGGCAGGCCAGATCATCTAGGGCCTCATGGGCTTGGCAAAGGATTTGGATTTTATTCAAAATATATTTGGCAACTATTGGAGGGTTTTAAAGGACATACTCTGTTTAACGGTTTCAAACAAAAGATGGTTCTGGCTGCTCTTTGTAGAAAGGATTTTAGGGAGGCACAAGTGGATTTAGGGACACTAGGTCAAAGGTCATAGTGGAAGTTCAGGCGAGATAGAATGTTGAGAAATGGATGACATTTCAGAATGACTGACCAAACTTTGAGGGGGACGTAAAGCATATCTAACGGGGCACGGACTGTGCAAACAATAATGAAGAATGGACAGTTTCCTTCTGGATACCTAGAAGGATTATTTTCAGTAGTTTAATAACTGACATGGTTATCATTAAATAACTATCAAAAGTGCTTATTTTGTAGAGGTCTGGGTCAATACGAAATATGACACAGAACACTAAGTGAAAAATCTGACTTAAGTGGATTTTGATATGTAGCTTAAATGTGATCGGATGTTGGCTCATCGATTGGTACACAACAGTGTAGTCTCAAAATAAAACTGGGATTTCTTACACAATTTGAAGCCATTTCCTGAATCTTTTTTGTCTTGTGTGATGTATTTATATTTCACCTTAGACTCTCTGAAACTGCAATTTCCCCATCTGTAAAATAAGGATCGTAGCCTTGCGTTGCAGGTTATTTTAAGAATTAAATGACACAGAGCTTGGCGTAGAGGAGAAATTTGGCAAAACCCTAGTTACTGTTAATAACAGTCTGGGGAAATTCCTCAGTAGCATTTCTCTGAATCATTAAGAAGGGTACCGTTTTGCTGGCGAGGAAGCCAATTTCCAAAGAAGTTAATTGAGATGATTAAAATCATCACGCGAGCCTTTGCTAAAGGTAGAGCCAGCATCTGTGTGAAGATAAGCTTGAGACGCCTTGTCCCTGTGGCATATACTGGAGGGACCTGAACTGCGCACTGGCCTCCATGATCGCTCCAGAGATATGGGCCTCCCTGATCCTGGTCCAGATACATGTGCTGTCCCCCCGTGTTTATCACCTCCTACTTTGGGATTGTTGCTTAGTTCCACTGCTATGTCTCAGGACCTGTTTGTTTCAAGAGCTGGCAGAGCAGGTCTGAGCACTGAAAGAATTGTGTGTCTTCTGGCTACAGCTCAGAAAGAGACAACTTGCGGGAAACAAAAGAACTTTCCAGTATTTTAATTTTACTTTCCAGTATATTCATTTCTTTCATCGTTTTTTCTTTAGAATTTTAGACCATTGTATCAAATGCCAGAAACAAAGCAGTACTGCTATTTTAAGCCTGTATTTGGTAGTAATTAATCAGGTTCTGTGTACTTTTTCCTCTTTAAGTAGGGGTAGTAAAAGGTTTAATAAAGTTATCCTGGACCTAACATACCACTCTAACAAGTCTTAATGATTATCTATAAAATATTAACACTTTTATTCATATTTCCCTATCTAATTTAACATGTATGTTTCTCTTTTCTGTCAGAGAAAGTAGTAATGAGCCTATTACTCAAATACTTGAGAGAAGAATAATTGTGACCAAGTACAAGTGTCTGTGATGTGATAGTCATTGCAGAGTGCAAGCAGATAGGAAACAGGCTTCTTTCCAACGTGAAAGGAGAGATATATCCCATGTGAGAAGAACAGCATTGTGGTTTTGAGAATTATAAGGTGCATATTGTCCTTGGCATTTGCTTAATCTCTGGAAATACCTCATTAATGTTTCCTCTGTGGCTTTTTTGTTGTCTCGTTACATTTTTAACTACTTTAAACCTTTTTTCTTTAAAGCACATCTTGAACTTTTAAACTTAAGTAAGAAAGAATTCTAATGTGTGAAATTGTTTGATTAAGGAAAAATACCGTAACAGGATACAAGTTTTTGAAACACTTTTATATCCTGCTTTTTTAAGCTTATGGTAGGAGATTCTTGTTTAAAATTATACATTGAAGATATTCTAAGCTTACTTTCAAAAAGATTAAGTAAATACCAAAGATCAGAAGGTTCTTATTAATAGTCACTTCCAACTTGTCACCGTGTGAATATTGATGGAGTCACATTGATAAAATCATTTGACTTTTTCACTTCAAGTCAAAGAGTAAATGTGACTGAATCTTTAATGTTTGATACTTTTTTTTTTTTTTTTTTTTTTTTTTT